>NC_042990.1:1587500-1897500 GCF_901001165.1 Salmo trutta | reverse complement strand
AAGAGCTGGTCATGTCTAATAGTTATCTATGGGACTGATACCAGTGGAAGAGCTGGTCATGTCTAATAGTTATCAATGGGACTGATACCAGTGTGGAAGAGCTGGTCATGTCTAATTGTTATCTATGGGACTGATACCAGTGTGGAAGAGCTGGTCATGTCTAATAGTTATCTATGTGGGACTGATACCAGTGTGGAAGAGCTGGTCATGTCTAATAGTTATCTATGGGACTGATACCAGTGTGGAAGAGCTGGTCATGTCTAATAGTTATCTATGGGACTGATACCAGTGTGGAAGAGCTGGTCATGTCTAATAGTTATCTATGGGACTGATACCAGTGTGGAAGAGCTGGTCATGTCTAATAGTTATCTATGTGGGACTGATACCAGTGTGGAAGAGCTGGTCATGTCTAATAGTTATCTATGGGACTGATACCAGTGTGGAAGAGCTGGTCATGTCTAATAGTTATCTATGGGACTGATTCCAGTGTGGAAGAGCTGGTCATTTCTAATAGTTATCTATGTGGGACTGATACCAGTGTGGAAGAGCTGGTCATGTCTAATAGTTATCTATGTGGGACTGATGCCAGTGTGGAAGAGCTGGTCATTTCTAATAGTTATCTATGTGGGACTGATGCCAGTGTGGAAGAGCTGGTCATGTCTAATAGTTATCTATGTGGGACTGATACCAGTGTGGAAGAGCTGGTCATGTCTAATAGTTATCTATGTGGGACTGATACCAGTGTGGAAGAGCTGGTCATGTCTAATAGTTATCTATGGGACTGATACCAGTGTGGAAGAGCTGGTCATGTCTAATAGTTATCTATGGGACTGATTCCAGTGTGGAAGAGCTGGTCATTTCTAATAGTTATCTATGTGGGACTGATACCAGTGTGGAAGAGCTGGTCATGTCTAATAGTTATCTATGTGGGACTGATGCCAGTGTGGAAGAGCTGGTCATGTCTAATAGTTATCTATGTGGGACTGATGCCAGTGTGGAAGAGCTGGTTATTTCTAATAGTTATCTATGTGGGACTGATACCAGTGTGGAAGAGCTGGTCATGTCTAATAGTTATCTATGTGGGACTGATGCCAGCGTGGAAGAGCTGGTCACTTTCAAAGGACTTGGTGAATGATTACCTTGACAATAGGACATTTGAATATTATTGTCTTGCAGACAAGTGAAAAATGTTTGACTTTTTTTTCTTGTGAGTTTCCTCCAAATACAGGATGTGGGTGGTGTCTCCATTTCTAACACAGAGATGCATCAGCAGGATGAGGGACACTCTGGCGTCAATACGTTTCTAGCATCTCTCACTACACAATGCCACAGTAGTCAAAGTAGTTGTTGTGTTTGCATGTATGCTCCATTCACATCAAGGGCAGGTATTCCATTAAGGGTTATTCCTTTTAACCAGAGTGACATGTTGGGTATATGGAGAGATGGTATAAGGCGATTATTGGTGCTAATTTGGGTGAGAATGTTGAGTATCAACATGCGAGAGTACCTAGTTCTGCAGTACCTTCCTTCATTTGAGATTACCAATGACACTAATCAGCGACCACCTTACCTAGTTATTACACATGCCCCTGTTGGGTGGTTATGTTTTAATAGGTCACTCTCTCTGAATTTGTCTCAACTGCACCAGGATGCGTTTGTCAAAGTAGGACAGATTGAGCAGACAACAGATCTATCTGCCTGTGACGGTACTAAGGTTGCGGAATGTCTGTTTGTTGAATTGATTCTCAGTAATGGGACTTACTTTATCTGTGGATTCTATGCCTATTCCTGGTTACTAAAGTTGTGGAAAAGGTTGTGTTATTTGGAAGATGTAAGACATTCTGTGAATTCTCCTTTTTCACAACGTCATAAACGTGTGATTACAGAAACGGAAAGATTCTTTGCGATTGTTTTTCCCATCTTACGGTATTTCTAAAATAGCACTGTAAGTTATTAATATGGCTAACTCTTTGGAAATCCTAGCTAATAGTACAATTGAGAGTCTTGAGTTAATTACAGCTGAGATGGTTGCCATTCGGACTGTGGCGATGCAAAATCGTTTGACCCTTGATTGTCTTCTGTCCGAACAAGGGGGTACATGTGCTGTTATTGATGCTGAATGCTGTACGTACATTCCTGATAATTCTGAGGAAATAACTGACTAATCCAAAACTTCAGGGCTGAGGGCGCTAATGATCATGATTATAATCCAGATGATTTAAGATTAGTCATGTGGTTGTCTACCACATTCGGTACATGGGGAAGTTTTTTGGTGGGCATGATACTTCCAATAGTGGGAATGTGGTTATTTTTCTCATCCTTATCCAGGTTATCAAGTGTCCTAATGTCCGATGTTTGTCTGCTAAAATCCGACGATTTCGGGATAAGGGATATCATAAGATTCATCAATGGTGTCTTTTTGGAGATGGGTGTCAGTGGTGTTCACAAGAATGTGGTAGGGATCATAAGGTTCTTCGTCATCACACCAAGCCTCATGATTGTGGTCAATGTGCCCGTTGTAACTGTCCTCGGTGCTGTAACGAACCATGCTCTCTCAGATGTGGTATCACAGCTGTTAATACCTCTTTTCTATAACTTTGTGTGAAATCTATTTCTTATTGCAACAGCAAGTAAAATATGCCCTTTGTGTTTTATAGGAATACAAGGTGTTTAATGTGAATAATTTTATGCTTACTGCTAATGTCTTTTATTCTGTATACTTTTTCATGTTTTCTAAAAATACATTTTAACTATATTTATTTTTAAAATGGTCTAGGGGGAGTATAAGAATATTTTGAAGATAAATACACTACGCCGAGGACGAGAGGACTAGAGTTAACGATCAATAAGTGTTGGTTTTCAGTTCAATATTTGTTTAGAATCTGTGGGATGTCAGTCCTGAAGGCCAGGACTGACATCCTGTTGATGTTGAGACTGGTGTTATGGTACGTTAAAAATACCATAAAGATTGATTTTAAACAGTGTTTGACATGCTTCTAAGTACGGTAATGGAACATTTTGACTTTTTGTCTCTGGTACCGCCTCGCGCGTTATGCCTTTGGATAGTGCTCTCAACTTATTACTGCTGAGCACTGTGACTGTGGGATTGAAAATAACCCATTTGGAGAGTTTGAATGGCTTTTACCCCAAAAGTACTTACAGTGTGGCTTTTACCCCAAAAGTACTTACAGTGTGGGTAAGTGTCTGTCATCTAGTGGCGACAAGTCAACTGATGACATGAAACCCTAATAGACCTTACTTAGTCTATTCATTCTACAATGGGGCAGGAAGATGATTCTCTTGACAACAAAATGTATATAGTCTTCATATTCTGTTTCTGCTTTTTCTGTAAATGACCTTGGGCAAATGGAGGCTTTAGGGTAAAAACTTTCTAACATGATTTACTATTTTTATTTGTTTAGCAGTAGGCTAGTCTACATCCACTGTAGACTGTAGGTTCCACCCACTGTAACTGTTTGGGGACACATCATTGATGGTCACTCCTTGACAATGTTGTTAGGTAAAGTAAAGTAGAAGTTTCGAAAAACAAAGACTTATGCTAGACTCAAGGTAAACTAACCCCTCAGACACAGTAGGATACAGTGTCTAGTGAAAGTCTACACCCCCTTTGCACAGTTTTCACAATCTGCTGCCTTAAATTTAAATTCAAAAATGCAATTTAAAGTGAGAAGAAAACTCTCAGAATGGATTAGTTCCGTTTGTTACATGAAACCCTGATAGACCTTGCTGTGACAATTAATTCTACAATGGCACAGGAAGATGGTTTAATAATCTGACTGTTCTTTGTATTCCATTTCAGCTTTTTCTGTGAATGACCTTGAGCAAACAGAGGGTCACCACTTTTAAACATTCAAGAATTTTCATGCAAACGGTTTAGGCTACTTTCTTAGAATACCGTGGGATACAGTCTTTGAGAGTGCATGAAAGTAGAGTACAGGGGTCATCTTCCTGTCAACTGTCTTTCTGCCACATACTGTATGCCTGGGGAAGACACTGATGGTTCCAACAGGCGCTACATGTTACCAAGGAGACATGTACTTCCAGCCTGCCCATACTAGTCCCTCTAATGGTCCACACTGCATTAGCGGCTAAGAGATGTCTAATTTATTTAATTTCCTTCTCCCTGTGTGAATACGTCCATTTATTTCCTTTACACAAATATTTTTTTTTACACTGCAGCTCCAAAACCCTCCATGGGCATTACTCTTTGATGAGACACTTCCTGTGTGTTACTGGTGTTGGAGGAAATGCAGCAATAACAGGGGTCCAAATCAAAACAGAAATAGATGTGAGATGTGATTACATGACTTGACCTAATAAGGCTTTTTACTCGTCTAACGCTTACTCACAAGCTTTTTTCAACCTTATTTGTCAACAGCTGACGAAAATAATTTAAAGGGTCCACTGCGATTGAATATATCTCATTCCAATCTTATCTAGCCTATTCTATTCAGCAGGCTAGATATAGGACAACTCAGAGGATGTGTGCGTATGGGTTGCTATAGAGTACAGTAGTTCCATCTGATATGATGTTCGATATGTACAGTAGATGGAACAGATTTGAATTAATTCAGAGTTGTCTAGGCTAGATCACACAATATGCAGGTTTTCATTCCATCCAGTCTCCAACCCCCGAATTAATAACAATTTACCTATAACTTAAATAAACCCATGCCCATTTACCGACCAGGGAAAAATCTTCTGATACCACTGCTATCAATGCTGTTTATGTTGCACAGACAAGGACTTTGAACAGGCCATGGAACAGTAGTGAATGCAGGTTAGAACTCCAGGTGCACTGAAACAGCTTGTCACGCCTGCTCCCGCTCTCCTCCCTGGCGCTCAAGGGCGCCAGGCTCCCCAGCATTGCGCACTCCTGCCACCATCTTTACACACACCTGCCTTCCCCCCGTTACGCGCATCAGTGATTATTGGACTCACCTGGACTCTATCATCTCTGTCATTACCTTCCCTATATACAGTTGAAGTCGGAAGTTTACATTACACTAAGGTTGGAGTCATCAAAACTCATTTTTCAACCACTCCACAAATTTCTTGTTAACAGACTATAGTTTTGCCAAGGACATCTACTTTGTGCATGACAGTAGTAATTTTTCCAAAAATTCTTTACAGACAGATTATTTCACTTATAATTCACTGTATCACAATTCCAGTGGGTCAGAAGTTACATACACTAAGTTGACTGTGCCTTTAAACAGCTTGCAAAATTCCAGAAAATGATGCTTTAGAAGCTTCTGATAGGCTAATTGACATAATTTGAGACAATCGGAGGTATACCTGTGGATGTATTTCTAGGCCTACCTTCGAACTCAGTGCCTCTCTGCTTGACATCATGGGAAAATCTAAAGAAATCAGCCAAGACCTCAGAAAAAATATTGTAGACCTCCATAACTCTGGTTCATCCTTGGGTGCAATTTCCAAATGCCTGAAGGTACCACGTTCATCTGTACAAACAATAGTACGTAAATATAAACACCATGGGACCACGCAACCGCCATACCGCTCAGGAAGGAGAGCTAGAGATGAACGTACTTTGGTGCGAGAAGTGCGAATAAATCCCAGAACAACAGCAAAGGACCTTGTGAAGATGCTGGAGGAAACAGGTACAAAAGTATCTATATCCACAGTAAAACGAGTCCTGTATCGACATAACCTGAAAGGCCGCTCAGCAAGGAAGAAGCCGCTGCTCCAAAACCGCCATAAAAAAGGGGGAGGCTTGCAAGCTGAAGAACACCATCCCAACCGTGAAGCACGGGGGTGGCAGCGTCATGTTGAACGCTTTGCTGCAGGAGGGACTGGTGCACTTCACAAAATAGATGGCATCATGAGGGAGAAAATTATGTGGATATATTGAAGCAACATCTCAAGACATCAACAAGCAACATCTCAAGCTTGGTCACAAATGGGTCTTCCAAATGGACAATGACCCCAAGCATAATTCCAAAGTTGTGGCAAAATGGCTTAAGGACAACAAAGTCAAGGTATTGGAGTGGCCATCACAAAGCCCTGACCTCAAACCTATAGAAAATCTGTGGGCCGAACTGAAAAGCATGTTCGAGCAAGAAGGCCTACAAACCTGACTCAGTTACCACAGCTCTGTCATGAGGAATGGGCCAAAATTCACCCAACTTATTGTGGGAAGCTTGTGGAAGGTTACGCAAAACGTTTGACCCAAGTTAAACAATTTAGAGGCAATGCTACCAAATACTAATTGAGTGTATGTATACTTCTGACCCACTGGCAATGTGATGAAAGAAATAAAAACATAAATAAATAATTCTCTCTACTATTATTCTGACCTTTCACATTCTTAAAACAAAGTGGTGATCCTAACTGACTTAAGACAGGGAATTTTTACTAGGATTAAATGTCAGGAATTGTGGAAAACTGAGTTTAAAAGTACTTGGCTAAGGTGTATGTAAACTTCTGACTTCAACTGTATGTTTTGGTTCACCGCTCTGTTCCCTGCTTCAGCATTGATTGTCATATGTCCTTGTATACCCGTGTGCTGACTCTGTTCCTGTTTTATTCCATGTCTGTTCCAATTAAGTACCTGCTTCTCTACTCCAGCGTCGGTCCTTACACAGCTGGCATTCTCCTTTCCTTTATGTGGCTCATTTTCAGCACACCACCCACCTCATCCATCTTCCCATCGCTCTGGGTATTCATCGTCACCTTGTGTAATTGACATATCAGCAAGGATACACAGGCACTTGCGTCATCTCACACCAGTTGTGAACTTGGATGCAAACAATGGCAAATACATTTTTCTTGATGGAATGTTACTCGTTTGACTTAGTTTCCAGTGGCTTCTGTTGTGTGTTTGCTGTTACCAGAGGTTCCCCTTTGTGACATACCACTGAAATAGATGTTAATCGTAATTAAGTAGCCATGCATGAGCCTTGGCTTGTGCGAGCTGGGGCGGCTCATAGGAGCAGGAGCCTATCTCCTATTTCTGTAGCGTGAGGCAGCGTGATGTACAAGTACACCTCCTGGACAGGACGCTAGTCTATTGCAGGGCCCACAATCTACACTATCTCCTTAATGCTGAGTGCCAAGGAGAGATCATAAGGTCCCTTTTCTACAGTCTTTGGTATGACTCGGCCAGTGCAGGAAAGACAAGTACTATTTTCTTATTCCTGAATGTGTAGCCTATGTGCACTGTGCAGAGAGCACAATATCTGTTTCTCACCTTTTTAAGTTAGATTATAGGACACTTTAATGTAGTGGATTTTGATTGAGAAAATAACGTTTTTGACAAATCCTGTGCAGGACATACAGTCGTGGTATCTAATATCCCATTGTCACACTGCGCTCCACTTTGTACATAGTCGGGTGTAAGCCTAACTATTTGAAAAAGACCAAAGTCATCATAAAGTGGTCGTCTAGCCAGTCCACAATTATTATTTTTTTACCTATAGTAGACCATCCAACTTAAAAAAGTGCCAGTCAATGTGGAAAATAGTTTTATTGTTAAAGGCTATCATCCATGCTCGATCAAACAATAATGGGGTGATACACAAAGTTAGGCCGGATGTCAGGTGTAAGTTGGATTTTTAAGTCCATTTTGAAGCGGTCAAAGATCAAATCTGGTGACTATTGACATAATGGAAATAGTAATAGATTTAGGTAAAATATCCACACAAAAGAATGTAAAAACTGAGTGGATTACAAAAATACAACACATTTGAATATGAAATGAATGCATTAGGCCTAATAATTACTTTTAATACACCTATTATGCTTTAAGACATGTAAATATACAGAAAATATGAAAATTCAGATGTGTTCAGCTACAGTTGTGGTCTAGTGCCAATAAGGGCCATTCTTAGATGTAAACCCTCTCAGAAAACTGTGGGAGACCCCACTGAACCAAGAGAACTTTACGTCGTAAGAATCTGACTTTCTGCCCCAGAGATATTGAAACTGTAATGCCATTTCTAAGGGATAAATATACAAGCAGCCAAATAGTATAGTCACATATTCTGACCAAGTTTACTGAGTATATCAATACAAATTGACTGTTTAATAATTTATACATACTTAGACTATGGAATACAAATGTATAGTTACTTTTGTCATAATTGTCATGCCCTGACCTTAGAGAGCCTTTTTTATTCTCTATTTTATGACTTGGGCATATCTATGTTTCTATTTCTTTGTTGGCCTAGTATGGGAAAAACACCTACTTAAGTATGATCTCCAATTAGAGACAACGATGACCAGCTGCCTCTAATTGGAGATCATCCCAAACAAAGCCCAACATAGAAATGCAAAACTAGAACATGACAACATAGAAAAACTAAACTAGAAACCCCCCCTGTCACGCCCTGACCTACTCTACCATAGAAAATAACAGCTTTCTAAGGTCAGGACGTGAGAGGGATCTTGTTTTTGTGTAGCTGCCTGTGAGCAGCCCAGAACGTCACGTTTTGGTTTTTTCTGTATTGTTTTTGGTGAGTTTCATATTTATTAAACATGTGGAACTCTAAGTACGCTGCGTCTTGGTCCATTTCTAACGACGAGCGTAACAATAATGCTATTATGCTTTAAGCCATGCATATATACAAGAAAAGCATATGTTCCATCATTTTGGTGAAACGTGGCCATAAGCAAACAAACATACTTGTTTAAGTGCTGCTGTGCGGTTTGTTGCTAACCTTACTTTGCTACCTGCCAACTTTACGTTTTTTACTTTTTAATTACCGTTTATATTTTTAGTTTTTCCCTCACTCGACTTTTTTCATTTAACTTTTTCACCCCTGACGCTTTATCTGAGCATGGTTCATCAGGACCTCCACCAGCCAATGCTAAGTAGTAATATTAACATGATGCCTTCTAATTGCAGTCGCTGTACTCATAATATACAGAAGAACGGTCGCCTTATGGCGAGGATAGCTGTGCTGCAAGCCCAGCTTCAGACGTAATCATTAGGCAAGGGTAATTTAAGTGTAGGAAAGGATGAAACAGCGTCTGTGCAACCAGTAAGTACAGATAGTAGTATATAAATCCCCTCGCACAGTCCCTGCAGCCGGACAACTTTCTCATGGCTTCTGGAGGGAAATGCTGTAGGAATGCTCAACCTGTGTTGCTCATTCAGCTGACAGAAACTTTCAACCGGTTCTCCCCATTAAGCAACGGGTCAGAGGCCGAGCCTTCTCTGGTCTCTACTCCTCCTGTTACGGGGTCTGAGACGCCGAAGCCTCCCACCATTAGCTCTGACAAATTGAAAACCCTAGTCATTGGGGACTCCATTACCCGCAATATTAGACTTAAAACGAATCATCCAGCGATCATGCACTGTTTACCAGGGGTCAGGGCTACCGACAGTAAGGCTAATCTGAAGATGGTGCTGGCTAAAGCTGAAACCGGCAAGTGTAGAGAGTATAGGGATATTGTTATCCACGTCGGCACCATCAATGTTAGGATGAAACAGTCAGAGGTCACCAAGCGCAACATAGCTTTAGCGTGTAAATCAGCTAGAAAGATGTGTCAGCATCGAGTAATTGTCTCTGGCCCCCTACCAGTTAGGGGGAGTGATGAGCTCTACAGCAGAGTCTCACATCTCAATCGCTGGTTGAAAACTGTTTTCTGCCCCTCCCAAAAGATAGAATTTATAGATAATTGGCCCTATTTCTGGGACTAACCCACAAACAGGACCAAGCCTGGCCTGTTGAGGAGTGATGGAGTCCATCCTAGCTGGAGGGGTGCTCTCATCTTATCTATGAACATAGACAGGGCTCTAACTCCCCTAGCTCCACAATGAAATAGGGTGCAGGCCAGGCAGCAGGCTGTTAGCCAGCCTGCCAGTTTAGTGGAGTCTGCCACTAGCACAGTCAGTGTAGTCAGCTCAGCTATCCCCATTGAGACCGTGTCTGTGCCTCGACCTAGGTTGGGCAAAATGAAACATGGCGGTGTTCGCCTTAGCAATCTCACTGGAATAAAGACCTCCTCCATTCCTGACATTATTGAAAGAGATTGTGATATCTCACATCTCAAAACAGGGCTACTTAATGTTAGATCCCTCACTTCCAAGGCATTTATAGTCAATGAACTAATCACTGATCACAATCTTGATGTGATTGGCCTGACTGAAACATGGCTTAAGCCTGATGAATTTACTGTGTTAAATGAGGCCTCTCCTCCTGGTTACACTAGTGACCATATCCCCCACGCATCCCGCAAAGGCGGAGGTGTTGCTAACATTTACGATAGCAAATTTCAATTTACAAAAAACCCCAGACGTTTTCGTCTTTTGAGCTTCTAGTCATGAAATCTATGCAGCTTACTCAATCACTTTTTATAACTACTGTTTACAGGCCTCCTGGGCCATATACAAATCAAATCCAATCAAATCAAATCAAAGTTTATTTGTCACGTGCGCTGAATACAACAGGTGTAGACCTTACAGTGAACTGCTTACTTACAGGCTCTAACCAATAGTGCAAAAAAAGGTATTAGGTGAACAATAGGTAAGTAAAGAAATAAAAACAACAGTAAAAAGACAGTGAAAAACCGTAGCGAGGCTATATACAGTAGCGAGGCTATAAAAGTAGCGAGGCTACATACAGACACCGGTTAGTCAGGCTGATTGAGGTAGTATGTACATGTAGATATGGTTAAAGTGACTATGCATACATGATGAACAGAGAGTAGCAGTAGCGTAAAGAGGGGTTGGCGGGTGGTGGGTGGCGGGACACAATGCAAATAGCCCGGTTAGCCAACGTGCGGGAGCACTGGTTGGTCGGGCCAATTGAGGTAGTATGTACTTATATGTTCATGCTCATGTATAGTAAAGTGACTATGCATATATGATAGACAGAGAGTAGCAGCAGCGTAAAAGAGGGGTTGGGGGGCACACAATGCAAATAGTCCGGGTAGCCATTTGATTACCTGTTCAGTAGTCTTATGGCTTGGGGGTAAAAACTGTTGAGAAGCCTTTTTGTCTTAGACTTGGCACTCCGGTACCGCTTGCCATGCGGTAGTAGAGAAAACAGTCTATGACTGGGGTGGCTGGGGTCTTTGACAATTTTTAGGGCCTTCCTCTGACATCGCCTGGTGTAGAGGTCCTGGATGACAGGCAGCTTAGCCCCAGTGATATACTGGGCCGTACGCACTGCCCTCTGTAGTGCCTTGCGGTCGGAGGCCGAGCAATTGCCGTACCAGGCAGTGATGTGTTCCTCACTGAGTTCCCAGAATTCCTATTGGACCTTGTAGTCATGTCAGATAATATTTACATTTTTGGTGACTTTAGTATTCACATGGAAAAGTCCACAGACCCACTCCAAAAGACTTTCGGAGCCATCATCGACTCAGTGGGTTTTGTCCAACATGTCTCCGGACCTACTTACTGCCACAGTCATACTCTGGACCTGTCTCGTGGAATAAATGTTGTGGATCTTAATGTTTTTCCTCATAATCCTGGACTATCGGACCACAATTTTATTACGTTTGCAATCGCAACAAATAATCTGCTCAGACCCCAACCAAGGATCATGAAAAGCTGTGCTATAAATTCTCGGACAACCCAAATATTCCTAGATGTCCTTCCAGAGTACAAAAATCAGTTAACCACCTAACTGAGGAACTCAATTTAACCTTGCGCAATACCCTAGATGCAGTTGCACCCCTAAAAACAAAAAAAAATTGTCATAAGAAACTAGCTCCCTGGTATACAGAAAATACCCGAGCTTTGAAGCATGCTTCCAGAAAATTGGAATGGAAATGGCACTACACCAAACTGGAAGTCTTCCGACTTGCTTGGAAAGACAGTACCGTGCAGTATCGAAGAGCACTCAATGCTGCTCGACCATCTTATTTTTCCAACTTAATTGAGGAAAATAGGAACAATCCAAAATTTTGTTTTGATACTGTTGCAAAGCTGACTAAAAAGCAGCATTCCCCAAGAGTATGGCTTTCACTTCAGCAGTGATAAATTAATTAACTTCTTTGAGGAAAAGATCATGATCATTAGAAAGCAAATTACGGACTCCTCTTTAAATCTGTGTGTTCCTCCAAAGCTCAGTTGTCCTGAGTCTGCTCAACTCTGCCAGGACCTAGGATCAAGGGAGAGACTCAAGTTTTTTAATACTATATCTCTTGGCACATTGATGAAAATAATCATGGCCTCTAAACCTTCAAGCTGCATACTGGACCCTATTCCAACTAAACTATTGAAAGAGCTGCTTCCTGTGCTTGGCCCTCCTATGTTGAACATAATAAATGGCTTTCTATCCAACGGATGTGTACCAAACTCACTAAAAGTGGCAGCAATAAAGCCTCTGTTGAAAAAGCCAAACCTTGACCCAGAAAATATTAAAAACTATTGGCCTATATCAAATCTCCCATTCCTCTCCCAAAAAATTGAAAAAGCTATTGCGCAGCAACTCACTGCCTTCCTGAAGACAAACAATGTATACCAAACGCTTCAGTCTAGTTTTAGACCCCATCATAGCACTGAAACTGCACTTGTGAAGGTGGTAATTTACTTTTTAATGGCATCAGACCGAGGCTCTGCATCTAGCAAATCTCCAAGAAATTGTCATGATGAACATTGCCATTTTCCAACTATGTACTGCATATTTAATTATACATTCGTATGTTAGTCATATGGCTGTGAATAGTAATATGGGAGAAATCTATCAATACCTCAATGTAAACTTTGACTGCATTAGTTCCAATATCTCTGCCTTAGTGCCATTATCTCTCCAATAGCTCTGCCTCAGAATGTCAGATCCTCACAAGGTAAAGTGCATATTGTTCAGAAGAGTTTTTCTGAGTAGTTCATTCTTAGGGATGGGGCCAGTATTCAGAAGTTTGGATGAATAAGGTGCCCAAAGTAAACTGCTTGTTACTCAGGCCCAGAAGCCAGGATATGCATATAGTAGTATTGGATAGAAAACACTCTAATGTTTCCAAAACTGTTAAATAATGTATGTGAGTATAACAGAACTGATATAGCAGGCGAAAACCCGAGGAGAATCCATCTGGATTGTTTTTTTTTTAGAGGTGACAGCATTTAAAATGCCTGTCTATTGGGAAATCAATGGAAATCCTCCCAGATTACAGTTCCCAGGGCTTCCAGCAGATGTCAACAGTCTTTAGAAAGAATTTCAGGCTTGTTTTTTGAAAAATGAGCTAGAATTTGTAGTTTTTCTAGGTGGCTCCCATTTTGGCTGTAATGTTGTGGCGTGCGTCGGTGAGGGCACACACTTCGTTATTTATCTTCGGTAATGAACATACTATTCTCTGTCTTAAATTGTATCATTTATTTACATATTAGGGTACCTGAGGATTGATTAGAAATGTTGTTTGACTTGTTTGGACGAAGTTCATTGGTAACTTTCGGGATTCATTTGTATGCATTTTGAACGAGGGAAACCGGTGGATTACTGAGTCAAGCGCGCCAACTTAACTGACATTTTGGGATACTGAGAAGGACTTTATCGAACAAAAGGACCATTTGTTATGTAGCTGGGACCCTTGTGATTGCAAACAGAGGAAGATCTTCAAAGGTAAGTGATTTATTTTATCGCTATTTCTGACTTTCGTGATGCCTCTGCTTGGTTGGAAAATGTTTGTAATGCTTTTGTACGCGGGGCGCTGTCCTCAGATAATCGCATGGTGTACTTTCACCGCATGGTGTACTTTCACTGACAAAGCGGCTGAATTAACAAGAAGATAAGCTTTTAAATGATGTAAGACAGTTGTATTTTCATGAATGTTTAATATTACAAATGTTTTATTTTGAATTTCGCGCTCTGCAATTTCACCGGATGAGGATTTAAAGAGGATTTAAAGGGAATCTACAGTTTGACTACAGTTTGACTGGAATGATGAAACATATGCTTTTCCTGTGTATATGCATGGCTTAAAGAAAAATAGCATTATGCCAAAAGTAACTGTACATACTTTTATTCCATAGTGTAAGTATGTAGAAATGATTAAATAGTCCATTTGTGTTGATATGGTCAACATATGTGACTATCCTATTTGGCTACTTGTACATTTACCCTTTAGAAATGGCATTACAGTTTCAATATCTCTGGCCCGGAAAGTCTGATTCTTACGAGGTAAAGTTGTCCTGGTTAAGTGGGATCTTCCACAGTTTTCTGAGAGGTCCTTACTGCCGCTACAGACCACAACTGTAGCTGAACCCATCTGAATGTTAATCTTTTCTGTATATTTGCATATGACACCCACCATCTCAGATGATTCTTAAATTGTGTCTTACTATATTGCAATGGGGTCTTTTCACCTCAAAAAGCACAAGAAAGAGGCTTGACACCCACCATCTCAGGTGATTCTGAAATTATGTCTGTTGTTAGAAACATCATTGTGTTGAAATATAAAAAGCCAGATCAGTGATTATTGCAAATAAGCTATTTTTATAAAATATTTAAATGATTAGTGGGTCTCATGCAGGGCCTAAAATTAGCACCTGCCACCTGCCGAACACAGGTAGATTTTGGCATTGGCGGGTAAGAATATCTAATTCACCAGCCACATAGGCGTGTGGTAACACTCCGGGCTCTACAGGGTGAGCATTTAAAAATGGTCCAGTATGGGCACAAGTGCAAGTTGTGATTTAGAGCAAAATAAAAGCTGCAATAGCTGTTTTCAAAGTTTTTCTGCCATTTTGTTTCATATCTGGTAATGCATAAAGAAATCTGAATCCTAACGTTATAGCTATCCCACCTCGTGTAGCAACACTGCCTGTCTGTGAGTGCTGAAAGATTTGTTTTTTAAGCATTTTGTGTTTATTGGTCAATTTTGTTTTAGGTACTGGTCTGGACAATATTGCTTTTATGTGTTTTTCACAAAATTCTAAATGGTGGAAAATCCATCATGGCAGACCTTATGGGTCCTGAGGCAAATGTGCTCCTTGTGAGGAGTGTCACATCCTGACCAGCAGAGGGAGTAGTTGTTTAGTATTTTGGTCAGGACATGGCAGAGGGATGTTTGTTTTGTATGGTGGTGGTTTTGTGTGTGTTGTAGAGGGGTGTTTGATTTAGTTGTTCCTGGGTTTTGGGTGTATGTTCTAGGTTAGTATGTTCTAGGTTGTATTTCTGCATTCTGTCTAGTTTAGGTTTTCTATGTTTAGGTTTGGGTGCTGGACTCTCAATTGGAGGCAGGTGTTTTTAGTTGCCTCTGATTGAGAGTCCTATATAGGGGTGTGTGTTTGTTTGGTAGGTTGTGGGTAGTTGTCTTTTGCACTGCTAGTTGTCATAGCCGGTAAAACTGTCGTCTGTCGTCTGTCGTCTGTCGTCTGTCGTCTGTCGTCTGTCGTCTGTCGCCTTTGTTTTGTTGTTTTTGAGGTTCTCTTTATTTAATAAATTATAAAGATGAGCATCCACATTCCCGCTGCGTTTTGGTCATCTCTACCCAACGACACCCGTGACAAGGAGAGGGACCTATATACCATATTCATGACTTTAGGTCAAACGGGGTAAGGGGCATGACCTTTCAAAGTTAGCATTTTCAATCTCTCGTATAGCGCCCCCATCTGGCCGGATCTCAAATGCTAAACGCATCATTCACCCAAGTTTCGACAAACCGGGCTAGTGCTCTCTGAGATATCGTGTGTGACTAATGTACTAACGTACGGAGACAGATCCACAATCTCCTCCCCGATTTCTTCATGGGGGACAACTAGTAAATCAGGTGTGAAAACTAACTTAAATTAGGGCTGTAATGGTCATGGAATTTTAATTGATGGTAATCGGCCTGCCAAATGACCGTGGTCTCCTTAATAACCGTGAGAATAAAAATTATTTTGGGACAAATGTTCTCCTTTCCTCTACCCCTGACTGCATGTGCTGCTATAGAAATAGAATGAATAGAATGGGCGTCCCCATTCAAGGCAATGATGGCATAATGGGTGGACTAGCAGCCATTGCAAGTGTACAGTACCCATACGAGTAAAGCAGGAAGGAAAAGCAGGAAGTGTACCCATCAATATGCACTGTGATTTGTTGATTCAACTCAACTGACATTACAAAAAATACATTGTATGAGGCACATCAGTTAACATAACTTGAATGAACATTCTACATTACCATGGAAATTATTGCATCACAATAACAGGCAGCCATTGCGAGTGTACCCATGAGTTTACAAGTCAAATTGCCAAGGTTAGAGGTTCCAAGCCCATTCTATTCATTGTTTGCTACAACACCTTACTTGTTTCAGCAAGGGGCAACAACGTTTCATAAGTGCTGTGTATTCATGGATGCCAAGGGAAGCCAGACTTCCCCAAATATTTGACCAATACATCTTTCGTCTCTCTGTTTCATAATTTTCCGTCAATTCGCATTTCTGAATCTCACAGGAGAAATAATCGGAGCGAGAGAAACAGTGCCCCTCTGTCTCAGTACGTGTAGCCCATGTATCCAATGCTGTCTGGACCAAATCAAATCAAATCAAATCAAATTTATTTATATAGCCCTTCGTACATCAGCTGAAATCTCAAAGTGCTGTACAGAAACCCAGCCTAAAACCCCAAACAGCAAGCAATGCATGTGAAAGAAGCACGGTGGCTGGGAAAAACTCCCTAGGAAAAACTCCTGAGAAAGGCCAAAAACCTAGGAAGAAACCTAGAGAGGAACCAGGCTATGAGGGGTGGCCAGTCCTCTTCTGGCTGTGCCGGGTGGATATTATAACAGAACATAGTCAAGATGTTAAAATGTTCGTAAATGACCAGCATGGTCAAATAATAATAATCATAGTAATTGTCGAGGGTGCAACAAGCACGTCCGGTGAACAGGTCAGGGTTCCGTAGCCGCAGGCAGAACAGTTGAAACTGGAGCAGCAGCATGGCCAGGTGGACTGGGGACAGCAAGGAGTCATCATGCCAGGTAGTCCTAGGGCTCAGGTCCTCCGAGAGAAAGAAAGAAAGAAAGAAAGAGAGAATTAGAGAGAGCATATTTACATTCACACAGGACACCGGATAAGACAAGAGAATACTCCAGATGTAACAGACTGACCCTAGCCCCCCGACACATAAACTACTGCAGCATAAATACTGGAGGCTGAGACAGGAGGGATCAGAAGACACTGTGGCCCCATCCGATGATACCCCCGGACAGGGCCAAACAGGCAGGATATAACCCCACCCACTTTGCCAAAGCACAGCCCCCCACACCACTAGAGGGATATCTACAACCACCAACTTACCGTCCGAAGACAAGGCCGAGTATAGCCCACAAAGATGTCCGCCACGGCACAACCCAAGGGGGGGGCGCCAACCCAGACAGGAAGACCACGTCAGTGGCTCAACCTACTCAAGTGACGCACCCCTCCCATGGACGGCATGGAAGAACACCAGTAAGTCAGTGACTCAGCCCCTGTAAAAGGGTTAGAGGCAGAGAATCCCAGTGGGAAGAGGGGAACCGACAAGGCAGAGACAGCAAGGGCGGTTCGTTGCTCCAGCCTTTCCGTTCACCTTCACACTCCTGGGCCAGACTATACTTAATCATAGGACCTACTGAAGAGATAAGTCTTCAGTAAAGACTTAAAGGTTGAGACTGAGTCTGCGTCTCTCACATGGGTAGGCAGACCATTCCATAAAAATGGAGCTCTATAGGAGAAAGCCCTACCTCCAGCCGTTTGCTTAGAAATTCTAGGGACAATTAGGAGGCCTGCGTCTTGTGACCGTAGCGTACGTGTAGGTATGTACGGCAGGACCAAATCGGAAAGATAGGTAGGAGCAAGCCCATGTAATGCTTTGTAGGTTAGCAGTAAAACCTTGAAATCAGCCCTTGCCTTAACAGGAAGCCAGTGTAGGGAAGCTAGCACTGGAGTAATATGATCAAATTTTTTGGTTCTAGTCAGGATTCTAGCAGCCGTATTTAGCACTAACTGAAGTTTGTTTAGTGCTTTATCCGGGTAGCCGGAAAGTAGAGCATTGCAGTAGTCGAGCCTAGAAGTAACAAAAGCATGGATTAATTTTTCTGCGTCATTTTTGGACAGAAAGTTCCTGATTTTTGCAATGTTACGTAGATGGAAAAAAGCTGTCCTTGAAGCAGTCTTGATATGTTCTTCAAAAGAGAGATCAGGGTCCAGAGTAACGCCGAGGTCCTTCACAGTTTTATTTGAGACGACTGTACAACCATCCAGATTAATTGTCAGATTCAACAGAAGATCTCTTTGTTTCTTGGGACCTAGGACAAGCATCTCTGTTTTGTCCGAGTTTAAAAGTAGAAAATTTGCAGCCATCCACTTCCTTATGTCTGAAACACAGGCTTCTAGCGAGAGCAATTTTGGGGCTTCACCATGTTTCATTGAAATGTACAGCTGTGTGTCGTCCGCATAGCAGTGAAATTTAACATTATGTTTTCGAATGACATCCCCAAGAGGTAAAATATATAGTGAAAACAATAGTGGTCCTAGAACGGAACCTTGAGGAACACCGAAATTTACAATTGATTTACAATTGACCAAAAAGCATATGATTGATGTCAGCAAGCGTTTGGCCTCCCTTGATAATTTTTTTAATAAAATAATTAGCCAATCAGCATTGAGCTGAGCACAATTGTGGGTTGTCCTGGTGCAGCAAATTGACCCCCAGGGGAGGCCAGTTTGGATTTGGCTTCACACCAATCAAATCGCATCCTAAGTCCTTTTCGTTTCTGGTCTGCTTGTGTTGACGTCCTGCAGTAGCTAGCTTGCTCAGTGGTATAAAGTACTTGAGTAAAAATACTTTAAAGTACTACTGAAGGGCCTCCCGAGTGGCTCAGTGGTCTAGGGTTGTGCCACTAGAGATCCTGGTTCGAGTCCATTCTCTGTCGCAGCATGCCACGACTGGGAGACCAATGGGGCGGTGCACAATTGTCCCATCGCGCTCTAGCCACTCCTGTGGCGAGCTGGGCACAATGCACGCCAGGTTTACAGTGTTTCCTCAGACACATTTGTGCGGCTGGCGTCTGGGTTAAGCGGGCAGTGTGGCTTGGCTGAGTTATATTTCGGAGGACACACGCCTCTCGACGTTTGCCTCTTGAAGAGATCAGCTATCCGTAAATAAAAAAAAACAAGAAAATCATTCGGTCTGGTTTGCTTAGTATAAGTATTTTTCATACTTAAGTATATTTTAGCAATTACATTTACTTTTGATACTTAAGTATATTTAAAACCAATTACTTTTAGATTTTTACTCAAGTAGTATTTTGCTGGGTGACTTTCACGTTTACTTGAGTAATTTTCTACCACTGAGCTTGCTAAATCGGCCCTTTCCTAAGCCATGGATGGAGATGGGGATTTGGACGTAATTTTCTGTACAGGCCAAGGATTATGACGCCGATACTGATCTAATCATAAATTAATGTTTTGCCACTGGCCTGAGACGATTGAATTTCAATATGTAGCCTAGATGTAGCCTAGCCCTTTTAGGCCAACTTTAACTAGCTAGCTAATTTAGCTGGTTTATGCAAGGAAGTTAGGTTAGCAAGCATTTTAGCTAGGTAGCCTATGACAACAAAAACTAAAAGTGTGCTGTATGACAGAGCCATAGACCGTTTCTCAACATGAAAGAGAGGAGAATGGCATTGACTAGTCTACAGGGAGTGAGTCAAAAACATTTGTTTACTTGCGCGCACACACACACACACGCACAGGCAGACAGAAATCAGTACCATGGACGGCTACATGATATTTAGCAACATTGATTGGACTAAATAGTTTTTGTTATCTTTAAGTGTTTTCAGTATACTAAGCTAAGCATATAGTTGAAGTTGAAAGTTTACACACACTTAGGTTGGAGGTATTAAAACTTGTTTTTTAACCACTCCACAATTTCTTGTTAACAAACTAGTTTTGGCAAGTCGGTTAGGACATCTACTTTGTGCATGACACAAGTCATTTTTCCAACAATTGTTTACAGACAGATTATTTCACTTATAATTCACTGTATCCCAAATCCAGTGGGTCAGAAGTTTACATACACTAAGTTGACAGTGCCTTTAAACAGCTTGGAAAAATCCTGAAAATGATGTCATGGCTTTAGAAGCTTCTCATAGGTGTACCTGTGGATGTATTTCAAGGCCTACCTTCAAACTCAGTGCCTCTTTGCTTGACATCATCGGAAAATCAAAAGAAATCAGCCAAGACCTCAGAAAAAATATTGTAGACCTCCACAAGTTTGGTTCATCCTTGGGAGCAATTTCCAAACTCCTGAAGGTACCATGTTCATCTGTACAAACAATAGTACGCAAGTATAACACCATGGGACCACGCAGCTGTCATACCGCTCAGGAAGGAGACGCGTTCTGTCTCCTAGAGATGAACGTATTTTGGTGCGAAAAGTGCAAATCAATCCCAGAACAACAGCAAAGGACCTTGTGAAGGATGCTGGAGGGAACAGGTACAAAAGTATCTATAGCCACAGTAAAACAAGCCCTATATCGAGATAACCTGAAAGGCTACTCAGCAAGGAAGAAGCCACTGCTCAAAAATCACCATAAAAAAACTGATTACGGTTTGCAACTGCACATGGGGACAAAGCTCGTACTTTTTGGAGAAATGTCCTCTGGTCTGATGAAACAAAAATAGAACTGTTTGGCCATAATGACCATAGTTATGTTTGGAGGAAAAAGGGGGAGGCTTGCAAGCCGAAGAACACCATCCCAACCGTGAAGCACGAGGGTGGCAGCATCATGTTGTGGGGGTGCTTTGCTGCAGGAGGGACTGATGCACTTCACAAAATAGATGGCTTCATGGGGGAGGAAAAGTATGTGAATATATTGAAGCAACATCTCAAGCTTGGTCGCAAATGGATCTTCTAAATGGACAATGACTCCAAGCATACTTCCAAAGTTGTGGCAAAATGGCTTAAGGACAACAAAGTCAAGGTATTGGAGTGGCCATCACAAAGCCCTGAGCTCAATCCTATAGAAAATTTGTGGGCAGAACTGAAAAAGCATGTGCGAGCAAGGAGGCCTACAAACCTGACTCAGTTACACCAGCTCTGTCAGGAGGAATGGGCCAAAATACACCCAACTTATTGTGGAAGGCTACCCGAAACATTTGACCCAAGTTAAACAATTTAAAGGCAATGCTAACAAATACTAATTGAGTGTATGTAAACTTCTGACCCACTGGGAATGTGATGAATGAAATAAAAGCTGAAATTAGTCATTCTCCCTACTATTATTCTGACATTTCACATTCTTAAAATAAAGTGGTGATCCTAACTGACCTAAGACAGGGAATTGTTACTAGGATTAAATGTCAGGAATTGTGAAAAACTGAGTTTAAATGTATTTGGCTAAGGTGTATGTACACTTCTGATTTCAACTGTATATAACCTTGTTGATTTGATGATTAAATGTTGAAATGGTGCTGGAATAGCGGAGGCCGTGCTCCTGTTGTCTTTTTGCTGACTTGCGGTAACTTCATGGTTCTAAATCACCAGTAAACTGTCGAGGACATGCTTGGCCACAGTTATATTGTATTTGTGCTAGCCCTAACTGAAATTAAACTGAATTGCAAATACAAATTGAAAAATGAATAGAAATAAAATAATAAAAAACTATAGTAACCTTGGTCTTATCTCAACTCACTGTAAGCCTGAGGTAGAATGTGCCCTTCTGATTCAAAATTCATGGATTGGTCACAGACATGAAAGTGGCACTAGCTTACACTGGGTGGCGGTAATGAGATGAAAGTTGAAAAACTAAGCAAGTTCACAGAAGAGCTTCTTCCATTCCTATATGTGTTTGGAAACCTAGAGGGGAATTTTTTTGTTTACAACAACGGCTCTTTTTATTTGATAAAAACTAGTCTAGTAGAGATTGCCTAATGAGCTTTGTAGAAGTAGGTGAATAACCCTGTAACCTGGCCCCTTGTCTATACAAAATTGTGGGAGAGAATGTTCTTTGTTGTGATGTCAAAAGTCTACCAGAATGAATGCTCTGTGGAGACAGCACTGTTATGTTCAGTAAGCTGCAAATGAGCTCTATAGTCAATTGCTTTACTCTTGCATATACCTCAGAGCAATTCAACTTTAAAAATTGGCTTGAGAAATTATAGTGCTTTGCAGTTGATATGCCTCAACTCCATGCAGTGTTCTTCAGTGCATCTGTTTCAACCAATCATCAAACCATTGATTTACGGAATAAGGTGTTTTAGTACAAGGCTGGAACAACCCCCCCACTTCTCAGACGGTTTAAACACACACCTTTGCAATGTCAGGGAAAAGTGATTGCATTATATTCAACATGTATAATGCAATTAGCAGGATGACTTCAAAGACAAATCATCCAAACCAAGCAATTGATGTCATTCCTGTGTTTGCATGCGCACTAAGTGCTTTGACTGGTGAGTCCATGAATGCATGTTCTTTCAGGCTGCAGGATTCGGATCAACATGTTTGACCTACTAGGAACAATTAACCTCGAACACCTAACTAACCCTTGTTTCTTCAGCATACATCAATATGTAGAGAGAGAAGTTGCTAGTTGAGATGATGACTGGCTCTCGCTGGTCTCTTACACACCCACGGTCTAGTCTCAGCCTCAGAGAGTGGCAGGAGCTGGCTGCTGTCCCCATGGCAACAGGTTTCCGAACTCCAGGAGAGCTCCATCAGCATAACCGGATTTCCTGAGAAAACAGAGGGAGGGAGAGGGAGACTGAGGGAGAGAGGGAGGTGGAGAGAGAGAGAATAGGTTAGCAAAGTCCCTCCAAGTTTCTGAAAGAGGCTTCTGATGTGCCCTGTTCGACAAAAGCACTTCTGACTTTCAGTGAACTTGACCCAGCTTCCAACAGTTATATCACTGCATAAGTTAGTGCTAAGTGGATAATGGCAAAAAACAATTGGAGGGCCCAGTGCAATGCTAGGTGATTACTGAAAAAGCGCAAACATTGTTGCTCAATGTCCTCAAAATCTGCATTCCATTCATTAAGGGATGGGCGTAACAATATAATTGCTCACATTGTTGAGCTTAAACCCTGCACTGTTCAGCACATTGTCAATGGGTGAATCATGTTTCCGGGACGTAAGCAAAGCTCTATACTTTTCTTTTTCCATTCAGCGCTGAGCCTCAAGACTTCCGTGTTTACCTGAGCCAATAATGGGTATCAGGGGATGAATGAGATCAGCCTTCAGAGTCTGACTCAGACTGTCTGGTATTCACTGTAATGGCACTCAGTCCTGAGACAGAACAGGTAGACCAATTTAAGAAACGCTGTGTGGTCATTTGCTCACTCATTGGCCCAATGGTTTCCTCAGGTTGACAACCGGCCTGTTAATTCAGGGGTACAATTTTCACAATGGAGGTGGAGCGTCATTTAAATCGAGGCTATTTCCGTCCCTGTTAGTTGTTGTGTGCTAGCCTGGGCCGTCACAGTTTGGACAAGATTCCTCAGTCCTTGTGTAATGACTCCACCATGGTTCCACCATTGAGACGTATTGCCATCTGTGTGCACATGTAACAGTCGGTGCCTAAGGGTTATTTCTGGTACCCACCCACCCCAATCTGTAGGACAGAGAACCATGAATAATTCGCCCACACCCCATTGGGCTGATCCCATTCAGACAGGAACTTCTTGGCAAGGGCATGCGTGAAAAAAATACCCCCCATTTAGCTTAATTAACACTTAGCTACACCGACCAAAAATAGTTACGAAGGCTACAATCACCAGTGTCTATTTCTTAGATGTCTATTTATGTTAAAAAGTCACCCAAAATGGAATCTGCAACCAACACGGCAAAAGGCACCTGTTCCCGAAATCAACAATTGACACATTTTCTGATTGCTTAAACCAAGAATGGTAGTAATGATAGAAAAATACAGTTGTTAACTCATAATACACAAAAAGGGGCTTATTCATATGGGGTATAATGGGTTTTGAAAGACTTAGAGGCATTTTCATTGTTGGTGTCGTCTGGCTTACACCTAACTCTCGAAGTCCTCCAGAGTCTGGAATGGCTCTATTTGATGTCGTTGGCACATAATCTCTATAATGAAGGGGGCTGTGCTTTTACTGGTTGGCTGTCCTCTTTCCCACTCACCCACACGCACAGCCACATAGCCCCAAGCACCGTCCCCTTCCATTATAACGATCAGAATTTAAAATCCAAACAATAAGATGTCTCAACCCCCAAGGAAAAAAGTACTTTTGAGACAACCAGTCAAACCCGTATCTCAATTTCTTATATTTTTTTACCCCTTTTTCTCCCCAATTTAATGGTATCCAATTGTCTTATCGCTGCGACTCTCGTATGGACTCGGGTGAGGCGAAGGTCGAGAGCCCGTGCGTCCTCTGAAACACAACCCAGCCAAGCCGCACTGCTTCTTGACACAATGCCTGCTTAACCCGGAAGCCAGCCGCACCAATGTGTCGGAGGAAACACCGTACACCTGGCGACCGTGTCAGCGAGCATTGCGCCTGGCCCGCCACAGTAGTCACTAGAGCGCGATGGGACAAGATCATTCCTGCCGGCCAAACCCGGACGACGCTGGGCCAATTGTGCGCCGTCCCATGGGTCTACCTGTCGCAGCCGGCTGCGACAGCATCTGGACTCAAACCAGGATCTCTAGTGGCACAGCTAGAACTGCAATGCAGTGCCTTAGACCACTGCGCCACTCGGGAGGACCCGTAGCTCAATTTCTGAGGGAATATTGCAATAACAAACTGCCTCCATTCCAGACCAGTGTGTCACAGCTCTCCCTGCACTGTGAGTCACGGTTGTTGTCAGCCAGGCTAATATTCCACCAACAGCCCATGTAAATTGACCATGGACTTGGTATTATATAATTACTCAAAAGCAACCTGGCACCAATTTTAGCTCTTCTTTTGTTTATTATTCATACAATGTTCGGTTCTCTATCAGACAATACTAATGTCCAGTCCCTGTTCCAGCCACTGCTTTAGTCCACTGTTCAAAACTTTTTCCCTCTGCTGTCACCAAATTAAATCACATTTTATTTGTCACATTTGTCACAAGAAGCCACTGCTCCAAAACCGCCATAAAAAAGCCAGACTACAGTTTGCAACTGTACATGGGGACAAAGATCGTACTTTTTGGAGAAATGTCCTCTGGTCTGATGAAACAAAAATAGAACTGCTTGGCCATAATGACCATTGTTATGTTTGGAGGAAAAATGAGGAGGCTTGCTAGCTGAAGAACACCATCCAATCTGTGAAGCACGGGGGTGGCAGCATCATGTTGTGGGGTGCTTTGCTGCAGGAGGGACTGGTGCACTTCACAAAATAGATGGCATCATGAGGCAGGAAAATAATGTGGATATATTGAAGCAACATCTCAAGACATCAGTCAGGAAGTTAAAGCTTGGTCGCAAATGGATCTTCCAAATGGACAATGACCCCAAGTCTACTTCCAAAGTTGTGGCAAAATGGCTTAAGGACAACAAAGTCAAGGTATTGCAACGGCCATCACAAAGCCCGGACCTCAATCCTATAGAAGATTTGTGGGCAGAACTGAAAAGGTGTGTGCGAGCAAGGAGGCCTACAAACCTGACTCGGTTACACCAGCTCTGTAATGGGGAATGGGCCAAAATTCACCCAACTTATTGTGGGAAGCTTGTGGAAGGCTACCCAAAATGTTTGAACCAAGTTAAACAATGTAAAGGCAATGCTATCAAATACTTATTGAGTGTATGTAAACTTCTGACCCACTGGGAATGTGATGAAATAAATAAAAGCTGAAATAAATCATTCTCCCTACTATTATTCTGACATTTCACATTCTTAAAATAAAGTGGTGATCCTAACTGTCCTAAAACAGGGAATTTTTACTAGGATTAAATGTCAGGATTTGTGAAAAACTGAGTTTAAATGTTTTTGGCTAAGGTGTATGTAAACTTCCGACTTCAACTGTATGTAATGTATTTTCAGTGATTTTGGTGTGCTTTTTTCCCCCCCTGTTGAGAGAAGTTAGTCATTGTTAGGGTGATGTCCCATCCAAAAGGTTTTGACCACTAGATGGTGCTGTTCCTGCTATTAGTTTGTTTTAGCCTCACTACAGTGATGGTCTGCGCTGGTTTTCTGGCGCAGCACGGCCCGCTAGAGGTGAACATGGGCGGCGTCCCATGTCTCCTCCGCGTGCCTGAACCAGTCGTCAACCGCAGGAGCCTCAGTCTGACTCTGATGCCGAGGCGCCAGAACCAGCTGGAACCCCAGTATGCACTTCATGGGAGAGATTGCTTAGTGGAGGAGTGGCGAAGCGAGTTCTGAGCCATCTTGGCCCAGGGCACCTACGCCGCCCACTCCCCCGGCCGGTCCTGGCAATAAGACCGCAGAAACCTACCCACATCCTGGTTCACTCTCTCCACCTGCCCATTACTCTCGGGGTGAAACCATGAACGCCCTCCAGACCCTCGAAGTGAACTAGGGATCTCGGTCAGACACTATATCCTCAGGCACCCCGTAGTGCCGGAAGATGTGTGTAAACAAGGCCTCCACAGTCTGTAGGGCCGTAGGGAGACCGGGCAGAGGAAGGAGATGGCAGGACTTTGAGAAACGTTCCACAATGACCAGGATCGTGGTGTTACTCTGTGAGGGAGGGAGATTGGTAAGAAAATCAATCGACAGGTGCGACCAAGGCCGTTGTGGAACGGGTAAGGGGTGTAGCTTACCTCTGGGCAGATGCCTAGATCCCTGGATGACCAGAGGAGGGGGACGTGTGAGCCCAATAGATCAGCCGGTCAGCAGACGGAACGTACAGATGCCCAGCGGGACACTGGAGGGGAGCGGGCTCTGCACGTAACGCCTG
Source organism: Salmo trutta (assembly GCF_901001165.1). Taxonomy (NCBI): domain Eukaryota; kingdom Metazoa; phylum Chordata; class Actinopteri; order Salmoniformes; family Salmonidae; genus Salmo; species Salmo trutta. The sequence continues at coordinate 1,870,730 of NC_042990.1, read as the reverse complement.
CTCAATGTCCACGTCCAGATCCCATACTACCGGCGCCACCAGGCAGGAGGCGGGGAGTATGGAGGTAGGATCCATGGGCCGTTCCTCTGTGTCATACAGCCGGGACACTGCGTCTGCCTTCATATTCTGGGAACCTGGTCTGTAACAAAGGGTGAAAACAAAATGGGTGAAAAACATGGCCCACCTTGACTGACGAGGATTCAGTCTCCTCACTTCCCGGATATACTCCAGGTTGTGGTGGTCAGTCCAGATGAGAAAAGGGTGTTTAGCCCCCTCAAGCCAATGTCTCCACATCTTCAACGCTTTGACGACAGCCAACATCTTCCGGTCTCCCACATCATAGTTACGCTCCGCCGGGCTGAGCTTCTTCGAGAGCTTCGGTGGCGTGCACAAGCCCTGAGAGAACACGGCTCCTGACAGCGTCTAAATCACATTTTTGTCTGAAAAGCATCTTAACAATGTTTTGTACTGATGGAAAATAAAGGTCTTCACAACTTCTCCATAATTTAACCTTTTATTGTATAAGATAAAGGCAAACTTCATCATCTAGGAATCATACGGAACATATCCACAACAAAACTCCTTCCATAAACCAGTCTAAATAACAGGTTGCGCTGAAAAAAAACGAAATATAATTTAGCGACCTAACAGACTTGTTTACAATGTAGCACATCTCTGGTGAGCACAAGCGCGAAATGTAATATTGTTTTAAAAAAAGAGATACGTGTCAGCTAAATTCTTTATGACTTGATGGGCACTTCTTATGTACCATACGGTCAAGCTGCTCCCACAAGAGCTCAATAGGGTTGAGATCGGGTGACTGTGCTGGCCACTCGTTATAGACAGAATACCAGCTGACTGCTTCTTCCCTAAATAGTTCTTTCATAGTTTGGAGCTGTGCTTAGGGTCATTTTCCTGTTGTAGGAGGAAATTGGCTCCAGTTAAGCACCGTCCACAGGATATGTCATGGCGTTGCAAAATGAACTGATAGCCTTCCTTCTTCAAGATCTCTTTTACCCTGTACAAATCTCCCATTTTACTACCATCAAAGCACCATCACATTGCCTCCACCATGCTTGAAAGATGGCTTCAAGCACTCCTCCAATATCTTTCAATTTTTTCTGTGTCTCACGAATGTTCTTCTTTGTGATACGAACACCTCAAACTTAGAACACTTTTTTTCTCTCCAAATTTTCCTTTGTCCAGTATCTGTGTTCTTTTGCCCATCTTAATCTTTTATTTTTATTGACCAGTCTGAGATATGGCTTTTTCTTTGTGACTCTGCCTAGAAGGCCAGCATCCCGGAGTTGCCTCTTCACTGTTGATGTTGAGACTGGTGTTTTGCGGGTACATTTAATGAAGTTGCCAATTGAGAACTTGTAAGGCGTCTGTTTCTCCAACTAGACAGTCTAATGTACTTGCCCTCTTGCTCAGTTGTGCACCGGGGCCTCACACTCCTTTTTCTATTCTGGTTAGAGCCAGTTTGCGCTGTTCTGTGAAGGGAGTAGTACACAGCGTTGTACAAGATCTTCAGTTTCTTGGCAATTTCTCACATGGAATACCCTTCATTTCTCAGAACAAGAATAGACTGACGAGTTTCAGAAGAAAGTTATTTGTTTATGGCTATTTTGAGCCTGTAATCGAACCCACAAATACTGATGCTCCAGATACTCAACTAGTCTAAAAAAGGCCAGTTTTATTGCTTCTTTAATCAGACAACCGTTTTCAGCTGTGCTAACATAATTGCAAAAGGGTTTTCTAATGATCAATTAGCCTTTTAAAATGATTAACTTGGATTAGCCATTGGAACACAGCGTGCCATTGGAACACAGGAGTGATGGTTGCTGATAATGGGCCTCTGTAGGCCTATGTAGATATTCCAGAAAAAATCTGCCGTTTCAAGCTACAATAGTCATTTATAACATTAATAATGTCTACACTATATTTCTGATCAATTTGATGATATTTTAATGGACAAAAAATGTGCTTTTCTTTCAAAAACTTTTGAAAGGTAGTGTATGTTTGTTTGACAAGCGAAAACTCCCTCATCCCAGAATGCCATTCACTATAAAACGCAAATAAGTCAAAGTCAAGATCAACTTAATTTGGCCACTTTTCAGCATATTACAAATCTTCAATTTGCTTGTTACAGTGTATACAAGAACCAGAGCACATGACTTGACAAATCATTTACAGGTTTTGACAAATCACAAAACAAATAAAATGTTATCACCTCACAGATTATCACCTCTTGACCAGCTAAACAGGGTTACCAGATTTGGATGAAACCATTAAGGTGGGTGGTTTGTAGGGGGTGGGTTCATTTCATTTGTGGAAGGTGGAAATGGGGCAAGGTATTGTGGGGGGAAATTATGAAGGAAATATTACTATGATGGGGGATTTATTAATAAGTGGGGGACAAACACAGGCTAGGTTTATAAAATGAATAAGAATAAAATCCCTGGAAAGGGGGTTCTGAGATGGCAATGAGTAACCATAGTTACAAACAAGTCACTCCTGACAGAAAAACATAACTTTTGACAGACACTGATAGAGTAGAGATAATGTCCAATTTCAAAAGGAAACGAGGAGATACAAGAAATAGTGTTTTATTCTGATGAAGAATCTGTGTATGAGAGTGAGTCGGATCAATCAGTGACGAGGAATACCCCCCCCCCCCCCCCTTTTGGAATGTGAGCGTGAAGTGTCTGAGGACAATGGTGCCCAAAGTATGACAGCAACCCATGCTTTGGTTTAGTTGGCCACTGTTTCAAAAGCATTATTTTTTTCATTTGTGTCACAATTTCAATGCAAGTCAATGGTACCTTTATTAGCATTTTCACGATTCATGTTCAAATCATCCTAAAGTATCAAAAAATGTATTATGTAACTCAATTATGTTACTTATAGATGACTTGGATATGAAGCACAAAAATGTTAATGTAGTTACAATTGACTAGCATTGGATTTGTGCCACAAATGCCACAAGTCATTTGTAATTTGGGTGAACTATCTGTAAAATCTGACGCCCTCTGGTGGCATTTTCTAAGAGACACAAATTATAACATTTTGATTTAAAAACTATAAGTCCTACAAACAAATGCTTAGTACTGTTTAAAAGGTAAGAATCGTAGGATTCTGATACAGGTGTACAGCAACAACGTGACTATTACAGAACCAGAGCAACAGCAGACAAAGAAAAGCTATATATATATATGTACTGTGTATCCATGTCCTCGTTCAGTCACGACTCCGAGAAACATAGGATATTACAGTTTTTCAGGTCCCTTTGATAAGATAGTTTCGAACAGAGCTCATTCAGTTTGTTTTCCAGTGACTGCACGTTAGCCAGTAGAACAGAGGGCAATAGCAGTCTATTTGCTCGCTGACATACAGTAGTGTCGTCAGGGTGCTGGCTCGACTGCCTCTCTTTCGCCTCCTCTTCCTCTTTCGCGTCCCGGGCATCAAAATGTTTGTCCAAATCAAGGTTAGTGATCACTGTTCTCATCTACAGAAGCTGTTTTCAGTCATAGGAAATGATGTCGGAGACATCGCGTACAAAAAAGTTAAGATCAGCATGAAAACACACACAAAATAGCAGAATTGGTAGCAGAAACAGTAATACAGCTGTTCTACACAGCAGCGCCATCAGCAACCAGACATCAGCGAACAGACACACGTCAACTCACAAAAATACAAAAATGTCCCACACCCATCAACCCACCAAAAGACAGAAGTGTCACTACTGTAAACACAGAGTCTTACAAAGAAGTCTTGTTTTGTGGGAAGTGTGCAGTCAGAGCAACCCACCAGTAGTAAAACCTCCCCCTGTTTAGTCTGTTGTTTGGATAAGAAAGAGTATGAATGTCAGGAAGAACAAGGCAGACATGTCAGCACCATCAATCAACTGTTGATTCATAAAAAACTAGCACATATAAAGTGCTGAGAACATTTATTTTGATGTTCCAGCCATCATCTTTTGTCAAGATAAACCACGCTCATATCATCCAGCAATCCAAGCATGGTTTGTCTTGACAAAAGACGAGCAATTTGAGCGATAAACGATTGAAGTGAAAAGTGTTTGCGTTTAGTTTAAAAGGTTGCTCTACAGTGAGAGTCCATTCACGAATGGAGCCGTAAAGCTGTGTTGTATTTGAACAACTTAAAGAGTCAGGTGAGTGTTTCTATGACAACGTGGGTAAAGATTCAACTTCATTAGAATGCCGTTTGAGTACCATACTTAGGGCTCATTCACCTGAGACATGAGGGAAGAGACAGGTTGTCTGCTGTGTCACAAATGACACTAGGCGACAGCAACCTGTTGATCAAAGTCTGTTTAATTAACAAACGTCTCGGGACTTCTTAGGTCGTCTGTGTCCACAATTTGTTTAATTGGAGATCCAGCCAGGCATAGTGTGATAAGAATATTATAAACCGCTATGGCACTATCATGTCGAATTGTGTCCAGCTGCTGCACATACAGTAGGTAAAGAACGAGCAATATGGACTTTTAAGGGCAATTTGTTTGCCTTCCATTTTGGGATTTATATTAGCCTACAACATTTGCGTAGAAGCATCACTCCAGCATATCACACCTGCATGGAAGGACATCATATAGGCACTGCTGTTAGTTTGAGAAACGGTGCATTCGGGAAAGTAACCAGACCTCTTTGACTTTTTCCACATTTTGTTATGTTACAGCCTTATTCTAAAATTGATGAAATAGTTTTTTCCCTCATCAATCTACACACAATACCCTGTAATGGCAATGCAAAAACAGGTTTTTAGAAATGGTTGCAAATTCTGATACTGAAATTCTTTGTTTTGGACTCTACACTATGGAGAGTTCCCTGAAGACAGGATATATACTGAAAAAAATACACAACATGCAACAATTTCATCGATTTTACTGAGTTACAGTTCATATAATGAAATCAGTCAATTGAAATAAATTCAGTTGGCACAAATCTATTGATTTCACATGACTGGGCAGGGGCTCAGCCATCTGATTTGCTGGGCCTGGCTCCCCAGTGGGTTGGCCTGGCTCCCATGTGGGTGGGCCTATGCCTTCCCAGGCCCACCCACATGCCGGTTGGACGTACTGCCAAATTCTCTAAAACAACTTTGGAGGCGATTTATGGTAGTGAAATGAACATTAAATTCCATGGCAACAGCTCTGGTAGACATTCTTACAGTCAGCATGCCAACTGCACGCTCCTTCAAAACTTGTGACATATGCGGCATTGTGTTGTGTGACAAAACTGCACATTTTAGAGGGACTTTTATTGTACCCAGCAGAAGGTGCACCTACAGTTGAAGTCGGAAGTTTACATACACCTTAGCCAAATATATTTAATCTCAAATTTTCACAATTCCTGACATTTAATCCTAGTAAAAATGCCCTGTTTTAGGTCAGTTAGGATCACAACTTTATTTTAAGAATGTGAAATGTCAGAATAATAGTAGAAAGAATTACTTATTTCAGCTTTTATTTCATTCATCACATTCCCAGTGGGTCAGACGTTTACATACACTCAATTAGTATTTGGTAGCATTGCCTTGAAATTGTTTAACTTGGGTCAAACGTTTCGGGTAGCCTTCCACAAGCTTCCCACAATAAGTTGGGTGAATTTTGGCCCATTCCTCCTGACAGAGCTGGTGTAACGGAGTCAGGTTTGTAGGCCTCATTGCTCGCACACGCTTTTTCAGTTCTGCCCACAAATGTTCTATAGGATTGAGGTCAGGGCTTTGTGATGGCCACTCGAATACCTTGACTTTGTTGTCCTTAAGCCATTTTGACACAATTTTGGAAGTATGCTTGGGGACATTGTCCATTTGGAAGACCCATTTGCGCCCAAGCTTTAACTTCCTGACTGATGTCTTGAGATGTTGCTTCAATATATCCACATAATTTTCCTCCCTCATGATGCCATCTATTTTGTGAAGTGCACCAGTCCCTCCTGCAGCAAAGCACCCCATAACAAGATGCTGCCACCCCCGTGCTTCACGGTTGGGATGGTGTTCTTCGGCTTGAATGCCTCCCCCTTTTCTTCCAAACATAACGATGGTCATTTTGGCTAAACAGTTCTATTTTTGTTTTATCAGACCAGAGGACATTTCTCCAAAAAGTATGATCTTTGTCCCCATGTGCAGTTGGCTTTTTATGGCAGTTTTGGAGCAGTGGCTTCTTCCTTGCTGAGTAGCCTTTCAGGTTATGTCGATATAGGACTCGTTTTACTGTGGATATAGATACTTTTGTACCTGTTTCCTCCAGCATTTTCACAAGGTCCTTTGCTGTCTTCGCACCAAAGTACATTCATTGCTAGGAGACAGAACACATCTCATTCCTGAGCGGTATGATGGCTGCGTGGTCCCATGGTGTTTATATGTACGTACTATTGTTTGTACAGATTAACGTGGTACATTCAGGAGTTTGGAAATTGCTCCCAAGGATGACCCAGAATTGTGGAGGTCTGCAATTTTTATTCTGAGGTCTTGGCTGATTTTTAAAAATTTTCCCATGATGTCAAGCAAAGAGGCACTGAGTTTGAAGGTAGGCCTTGAAATACATCCACATCCTCAAATTATGTCAATTAGCCTATCAGAAGCTTCTAAAGCCATGACATCATTTTTCAATAATTTTCCAAGATGTTTAAAGGCACTGTCAACTTAGTGTATGTAAACTTCTGACCCACTGGTAGTGTTATAGAGTGAATGATAAGTGACATAATCTGTCTGTAAACAATTATTGGAAAATGTACTTGTGTCATGCACAAAGTAGATGTTTCCTTCTAAAATATCAAGAATAACTGTTTGTTTGATTTTAGACCCTCTAATCCTCATTCCCTGTTTGTGACTCTGATTCTGTATGCTATCACATTAGTACATCATTTTGCATTTACAACCTCCATTATTCATTTATCCTGTACATTCCTTGTTTTATCCTGGGTATTTCTAATTAAATTGGATGTGTTTTGTAAAAATATCTACTGTCTCCAAGAAAGCATTGCCTTGTCATTTTAAGAACTTAATTGCCTTCAGAATTATAAGTTTCCCATACTTACAATTGTAACTATTTTATAGCAAGTGCTTCCCCATTAATAATTTCATAGTAATAAGTGTACACACTCCCCTACACCAGGGACTACTGTCTGTACCACTATTGCAATTATGAATTCAACACCGTGCTCTCTCATCCCCAGAGGGCACAGCGCGTTCTGTTGCTTGGGGGCGCTAATTGCGCCATTGGCATTCCATGCAGGGCAGCCGGAAGCTGAGGCAGCACCAGACAGAGATGATTCATTCCAGCCGTTGTAATTATAATGCGACAGGGACCCTCGTGGTCTGAGTTTATGCTTATGCCACTTCCGTTCAGAATGTATTGCTCTCTTCCATCTCTACTGCCCTTTGTGAATTGGGGTTGTTTAGCAAATATTGCGTCTGGTTAGAGTCATTTCCTCTCCTTTGAATACTGATGAGGTGTACCCGTCCATCGCATCTACATTCAGTGTGTTAGTTCTGTAATTGAAACTTAATGCAGTCTCCTGCGGCAAGGAAATGTTCCCTTATATTCACCTACAATGTACACTGCCTTTATGTAAGTAGTAAGACCAAGCACTGTGTATCCTGTAGTGAGATTAGATTTGGGTGACGTCCAATGATAATATAGCCTAGATGTGGTTGGAACACAATAGTCATGGTTTATGAGGTACAGCCTAATCCTCCTCAAGTACTTTTCTACCAGTTAGTGCTTACTTTTCCTGTTGAGAAAATATTTTTCTTCATAGTGAAGTTCATTACATTTATATAGTGTACATGTGTCTGTTAAAGCTAGCTCGGCTCTCACGCTCTATCCACTTTGCATTGCTTATCTCCTCAGCACTATTGAAGATTACATCAGAGCGATCCCCTGCATTTTTTATGATCTGTTTTTAGAGCGATCCCCTGCATTTTTTATGATCTGTTTTCATTGTGAATTCCTGTGATTCCTAGAAGTCTGATTCACTTGAACCCAACCGGCCTCTTTGGTGTTCTACCTCTTAGGTGTTTGTACCTTGAGGCTCCAATCAAGCAGTATGTCTTTTGTTCTTTAGAAGTCCCTGATACTTAAGCATTGTGGCCAAGAGTCAAATGTGAACCATTACCACAGCAACCCAGTCAATGTCACAAATGGTGCCCTATTCCCTATATATATACAGTACCAATCAAAAGTTTGGACACACCAACTCATTCAAGGGTTTTCTTTATTTTTACTATTTAGAATAATAGTGAAGACATCAAAACTATGAAATAACACATATGGAATCAAGTTGTTCCCAAAAAAGTGTTAAACAAATCAAAATATATTTTAGATTTTAGATTCTTCAAAGTAGCCACCCTTTGCCTTGATGACAGCTTTGCACACTCTTGGCATTGTATCAACCAGCTTCACCTGGAATGCTTTTCCAACAGTCTTGAAGGAGTTCCCACATATGCTCAGCACTTGTTGGCTGCTTTTCCTTCGCTCTGCGGTCCAACCTCATTCCCTGTTTGTGACTCATTCTGTAGCCTACCACATTAGTACATAATTATGCATTTACAATCTCCATTATTCATTCATCCTGTACATTCATTGTTTTACCCTGGTTATTTCTAAGTAAATTGTGTGTGTTTTGTAAAAATATCTACTGTCTCCAAGAATGCATTGTCTTGTCATTTTAAGAACTTCATTGCCTTCAGAATTATACGTTAACCATACTTATAATTGTAACTATTTCATAGCTTCTTGTTGACTTATAGCAAGCGGTTCCCCGTTAATAATTTCATAGTAATACGTGTACATCATGGCGACAGCTAATGGGGATCCAAATAAAGATGAAAGATCATCCTTTACAGCATGGGTTCTATTCCTGTTTTGAGTGATAGGCCACCCTCTCTCATCTTAATATCGCTCAATCCCTTCTGTGTATTTATTTCATTGTAAGCCCTTCCTTTACTGGCTGAACTGTGAGTCATGTAGTGGATGAGACAGAGTAGGGCATAACAATACAGCACTTTGGGCTCCCGGGTGGCACAGCACTTCATCTCAGTGCTAGAGGTGTCACTACAGACGCCCTGGTTTGAATCCAGGCTGTATTACAACTGGCTGTGATTGGGAGTCCCATAGGGCGGTGCACAATTGGTCCAGCGTCGCCCGGGTTTGGCCAGTGTAGGCAGTCATTGTGAATAAGAATTTGTTCTTAACTGACTTGCCTAGTTAAATAAAGGTTACACACATTCTAGTTAGGATACTATGACGACAAAAACCCAACATTTTTATTATTCCAGAGTTATTTTGTTGGATTTTACAAAGGCCTGTGCAAAAATACTATTGATGTGAAATGACTCTGATTTTCTCCATTTCTTTAACTCTTTCTCTCTTTTCTCAGGACTCAATCAACAGGACTGCATCTGCTTTTTTTTGTTTAATTTGTGTGCTGATAGTTATCTGAGGGTCTGCATTAGAAATTGTTAGAAAACAAAGATCGCACAGTCTAAAAGCAGATACAGCATTTCCATGTGTGAACTATAGTTCTACAGAACAATGTTCGTGTTCCTGTTTTCAACATGTAACTGACACTATGTCCATCCGGCAGGCTACTGCTTTGCTTTGTACCTCTTAGCAGGTGCCACATCAAGGTTCTGCTTCCATTCACAGTCACAGATGAGACTCTTTTACCTCAGTGCACTGGTCTGATTCTGATCTGATTGCCATGTTCTTCATAGTCCAGCTGTTTTCCTGCCTCTGTGTCTCAGTGGTCCTTGTGTTCTTTCCTCTCCGATGTGCGTCATTCAGAAGCGTGTGCCGTAAGCGTCGACCACTCCTAACCTCTTGCCATCATTGATTTGCAGCATGTGCAGTCACAGAGGACAGGCTCGCATTCAGGCCTCAAACTTGGGCTGCCTCTCTATGAAATATAGGACAAGATTCATATAGGATTTACCACATGTCAATGATGGCCACAGACCATACAGTTGATTGGGGTGAACAATTTGTAAATTATGTAATTGATGTCGCGCCATATTTTTTATTTCTGAAAAATGTATTTCCTAAGAACAAAATTTAATTGGACATAGAAATGTAAGGCATGTCCTCTGCTTAAGGATCAAACTTCTCTTTTCATCCAGAGGAAGCAGTACTTTTCCCAATATTCTTCATTGTAACCCCCCCCCCCCCCCCCCCCCCCCATCAGTGACCTACCTCCTGCTGTGACCTGACCCACTATCCCAGTTTAAACCTCACTGGATCTCACAACATTGCCTAGACAGCTAGTCTCCACAGGTCCATGATTGCACAAATCGATCCAAAACAAATGATATCGCTAATTACAATATCATTGCATCTGCTGATTCACATCCTCAATGACTGCTTAGTGCTTAGTCACCCGATGAGAGTTATTCCCTTGGAGCTCAGTGCGCACGCAGGTGACACAGAACTAATAACTCAGGTGGGCTGTATTAGACAATTGGGGATGAATCAGGACTTCCTTTATCTTAATAATGTAGTACGTTTGTTCTTTTTTTAAAAGGAGTGAGGCAGTCCCACGCCTCTCGTATTTTATTTTGATTGGATAGGATAGACGGAGAGGAAAGAGTTGCTGAATAGTGGTGGGCTGGATTGCAACCCATGCTGCAGTGGTGATCAAGAGACAGCAGGTAGGCCACCCTAAGCTACTTGAAATGAAGTCTTGTTTTGTTTTCGATCCTCGGTTCAGTTCTTCCCACCTAAAGGCTGTTCGTTGTTGTTTTGAACCGTCTTGTTTGCATCTACTGACCAGCTGCAGCAGCCCTCAGATCAAAGAGCGTCCTCGGGCGTTACCTGGCTGATGATTACATTACAGATTGCACAACACCACAGCAAACCTGGTCGCATCTTGAGGATCCTCTGCCTCAATTAGAGAAACATAATTGCAGGGTAAACAACAACTTCCTTGTAGCTAACAGCTTCGCTACACTACCTCTGGAGTCAATGGCGGTTTAGCAGAAGGAGCAGGTGTTTTCGGAGCTGCTGCTCTGTGCCCTGCTAGAGTTGGCTTATGAGGTGTTGTCAGTAGGGCAGCAGACATGCTTGAAAGTATGTTTACTGTCTCTTCCTCCTAGCCATGTTTTGTCTAGTCACATTGAATCTCCTCTGTGGTCTTTTCTCTGTGGTTGTGTGTGGCTCAGTTGGTAGGGCTTGGCACTTGCAGGGATCTTGGGTTAGGATTTTGGGTTCGATTCCTGCTGGGGCCACTCATACGTAAATGTATGAACGCACTCTCTTCAGATAAAAGCATCTGCTAAATGAAATCTAGTATTGTATTATATAAACCTCCTCTTCCCCTCACCCATGTCTCTACCAGACAACATTTTATGTACCTATATATTCCATGAGGCACCTGCAAGAAAATATGTAGTAAGAAAGGTTTGTCTCGGTGTTGACGTCATACCTGTCTGGTAACATCAAGCATGTGCCTTTTGTGCAGGCAGGCGACTATAACTTGTTTGAGATGCAACGGACAGCAGTGATGGCTGCAGAGATGTCTGCTATATTATTGAATTTCAGCTTTTTATTGAATCCCAGCTTTTCTGTTTACTTCCGCCCTTCCATCTCTGGAGACCCAGTGTGTCGACCCCTTCTGATCCAGCCGGCACTTTCTCCCTGCTCCTATAATTTCACACACACTGTCAAGATCAATAGGCTCTCTTTGTCTTTCATTCATTCTTTCTCTCTCTCCCTCGCTTTCTCTGCATCCTCGACCCTCCCTCTCTCTACATGGTCACTGATGTCTGTGTCTGGTAATGTGCTGTCATTCAGACAGACACCGTGTTCAATAACTGCAATCAGCCCACGCAGGGTTTTTCTGTGTCTGGTGTGTGTGTGTGTGTTCTTTACTTTTATGTGTGTGTGTGTGTGTGTGTGTGTGTGTGTGTGTGTGTGTGTGTGTGTGTGTGTGTGTGTGTTTGAGGGAATGGAAAATGGTCTTTGAAAGGCTAGCTGTTTTTGCTCTCTCCCAATGACGTCAATAAAATGTTAAGGGAAGCGGAAGCTGTAGAGAATATAAGAGAAAATTAACACCTACGGCAATCACTTAAGCACCAGCTTACTGTGCAGGCAATTGCAATAAAGGGTTGAGTGCCAGGACCTCTCAAAAGGTAACTTCTTTTATATCATTCTAGTCTCCTGGAGGCTCACCCGGAAACCTTCACCATTGTGAAACTCTGTCTACGTGGCTTCCTCGCTTGCTGGGTGTATATTCGTCTGCAGTCCACACACACATCCTCTCCATCTGCAGTCTGCACAGTCACACGCATTAGTTTCTTTCTCCTTTTATCTCTGTTAAAACCTTGTGTCCTTGTCTATATAGTCCACATGCAAAGCCAGTCAATATAATGCATGCCTTTCAGACAAAAAAAAGTGAACTTCAATGACAACAGCTCTGAACCTTTTCATCGGATCATAGCAGCTACTGTAGCTAGCTGCAACCCGAGTGACTACTGCTGGCTAACGTCTGTCCCGAAGCAAGCACCAATTAGCCTGGAGATAGCCCATTCTAGGCCCATTCTCCCGGCTAGCTGAAGAGGCCCATCAGCCACTCCTGGGCTACAATACCCGGACCCTTCTACTGCTGGTACGGGGCACGGAACCCCGCCGATCCTTCACGACTGGACTACCGATGTAACCTGCTCGAGGGGGTACTCAACTGGCCCCTACGCCGCGACGTCCCCTGAATGCCTATCTGCTAGCCGTGGCCCGCTAGCTGCTAGCCGCGGCCTGCTAGCTGTCTAGAGCATATTGGACTGTTAGCTGAATAGATCCATCGGCCAATTTCTTGGGCCACTATACCTATTTTGCCAATTGGACTTGGACCCCTCTGCTACTCGGAACCCTACTAATCCATCACGACTGGTCTATCGACGTCACCGCATGCGGAGGCTAAAATAGACTTTCGGCCATCGCGACATCCTTCTAAGGCCCTTCTGCTAGCTTGCAAGCCCCGGCCTGCTAGCTGTCTGAATCGCCGTGTCTCCAGCCAGCCCAACCACTCACTGGACCCATATGATCACTTGGCTACACATGCCTCTCCCTAACATTAATATGCCTTGTCCATTACTGTCCTGGTTAGTGATTGTCTTATTTCACTTTAGAGCCTCTAGCCCTGCTCAATATGTCTTAACCCACCATTTAGTTCCACCTCCCACATATGCTGTGACATCACCTGGTTTAAACGTCTCTAGAGACAATATCTCTCTCATCATTACTCAATGCCTAGGTTTACATCCAATGTACTCACATCCTACCATACCTTTGTCTGTACATTGTGCCTTGAACCTATTCTATCGCACCCAGAAACCTGCTCCTTTTACTTTCTGTTCCGAACGTACTAGACGACCAGTTCTGTTAGCCTTTAGCCGTACCCTTATCCTACCTCTCATCTGTTCCTCTGGTGATAGAGGTTAATCCAGGCCCTGCAGTGCCAAGCTCCACTCCTACTCCCCAGGTGCTCTCATTTGTTGACTTCTGTAACCGTAAAAGCCTTGGTATCATGCATGTTAACATTAGAAGCCTCCTCCCTAAGTTTGTTTAATTCACTGTTTTAGCACACTCTGCCAACCCAGATATCCTAGCCATGTCTGAATCCTGGCTTAGAAAGATCCCCAAAAACCTTGAAATTTCCATCCCTAACTACAACATCATCCGACAAGATAGAACAGCCAAAGGAGGCGGTGTTGCAATCTACTGCAGAGATAGCCTGCAGAGTTCTGTCTTAATATCCAGGTCTGTACCCAAACAATTCGAGATTCTACTTTAAAAAATCCACCTTTCCAGAAACAAGTCTCTCACCGTTGCCACTTGCTAAAGACCACCCTCTGCCCCCAGCTGTGCCCTGGACACCATATGTGAATTGATTGCCCCCCATTTATCGTCAGAGCTTGTGCTGCTAGGTGACCTAAACTAGGACATGCTAAACACCACGGCCATCCTACAATCTAAGCTTGATGCCCTCAATCTCAGACAAATTATCAACGAACCCACCAGGTACAACCCCAAATTCGTAAACACGGGCACCCTCATAGATATCATCCTAACTAATTCGCCCTCCAAATACATCTCTGCTGTTTTCAACCAAGATCTCAGCGATCACTGCCTCATTGCCTGCATCCGTAATGGGTCTGCGGTCAAACGACCACCCCTCATCACTGTCAAACGCTCCCTAATACACTTCAGCGAGCAGGCCTTTCTAATCGACCTGGCCCAGGTATCCTGGAAGGATATTGACCTCATCCGGTCAGTAGAGGATACCTGGTTATTCTTTAAAAGTGCCTTCTTCACCATCTTAAATAAGCATGCCCCATTCAAAAAATGGAGAACCAGGAACAGATATAGCCCTTGGTTCTCTCCAGACCTGACTGCCCTTGACCAGCACAAAAACATCCTGTGGCGTTCTGCATTAGCATCGAATAGCCCCCGTGATATGCAACTTTTCAGGGAAGTTAGGAACCAATATACACAGGCAGTTAGAAAAGCTAAGGCTAGCTTTTTCAAGAAGAAATTTGCATCCTGTAGCACAGACTCAAAAACGTTCTGGGACACTGTAAAGTCCATGGAGAATAAGAGCACCTCCTCCCAGCTGCCCACTGCACTGAGGCTAGGAAACACTGTCACCACCGATAAATCTACTATAATTGAGAATTTCAATAAGCATTTTTCTATGGCTGGCCATGCTTTCCACATGGCTACCCCTATCCCGATCAACAGCCCTGCACCCCCCACAGCAACTCGCCCAAGCCTCCCCCATTTCTCCTTCACCCAAATCCAGATTGCTGATTTTCTGAAAGAGCTGCAAAATCTGGACCCCTACAAATCAGCCGGGCTAGACAATCTGGACCCTCTCTTTCTAGAATTATCTGCCGAAATTGTTGCAACCCCTATTACTAGCCTGTTCAACCTCTCTTTTGTATCGTCTGAGATTCTCAAAAATTGGAAAGCTGCCGCGGTCATCCCACTCTTCAAAGGGGGGGACACTCTTGACCCAAACTGCTATAGACCTATATCAATCCTACCCTGCCTTTCTAAGGTCTTTGAAAGCCAAGTTAACAAACAGATTACCGACCATTTCGAATCCCACCGTACCTTCACCGCTATGCAATCTGGTTTCAGAGCTGGTCATGGGTGCACCTCAGCCACTCTCAAGGTCCTAAACGATATCATAACCGCCATCAATAAGAGACATTACTGTGCAGCCGTATTTATCGACCTGGCCCAGGCTTTCGACTCTGTCAATCACCACATCCTCATCGGCAGACTCGATAGCCTTGGTTTCTCAAATCATTGCCTCGCCTGGTTCACCAGCTACTTCTCTGATAGAGTTCAGTGTGTCAAATTGGAGGGCCTGTTGTCCGGACCTCTGGCAGTCTCTATGGGGGTGCCACAGGGTTCAATTCTCGGGCCGACTCTTTTCTCTGTATACCTCAATGATGTCGCTCTTGCTGCTGGTGATTCTCTGATCCACCTCTACGCAGACGACACCATTCTGTGTACCTCTGGCACTTCGTTGGACACTGTGTTAACTAACCTCCAGACAAGCTTCAATGCCATACAACTCTCCTTCCGTGGCCTCCAACTGCTCCTAAATGCAAGTAAAACTAAATTCAATTCATTCAAACTATTTCTGCATGCACCTGCCCGCCCGTCCAGCATCACTACTCTGGACGGTTCTGACTTAGAATATGTGGACAACTACAAATACCTAGGTGTCTGGTTAGACTGTAAACTCTCCTTCCAGACTCACATTAAGCATCTCCAATCCAAAATTAAATCTAGAATCGGCTTCCTATTCGCAACAAAGCATCCTTCACTCATGCTGCCAAACATACCCTCGTAAAACTGACCATCCTACCGATCCTCGACTTTGGCGATGTCATTTACAAAATAGCCTCCAACACTCTACTCAACAAATTGGATGCAGTCTATCACAGTGCCATCCGTTTTGTCACCAAAGCCCCATATACTACCCACCACTGCGACCTGTATGCTCTCGTTGGCTGGCCCTCGCTTCATAATCACCGCCAAACCCACTGGCTCCAGGTCATCTACAAGTCTCTGCTAGGTAAAGCCCCGCCTTATCTCAGCACACTGGTCACCATAGCAGCACCCACCCTTAGCAAGCTTTCCAGCAGGTATATCTCACTGGTCACCCCCAATGCCAATTCTTCCTTTGGCTGCCTTTCCTTCCAGTTCTCTGCTGCCAATGACTGGATCGAACTGCAAAAATCACTGAAGCTGGAGACTCGTTTCTCCCTCACTAGCTTTAAGCACCAGCTGTCAGAGCAGCTCACAGATCACAGCACCTGTACATAGCCCATCGGTAAATAGCCCATCCAACTCCCCTCATCCCCATACTGTATTTATTTATTTAACTTGCTCCTTTGCACCCCAGTATCTCTACTTGCACATTCATCTTCTGCAGATCTACCATTCCCGTGTTTAATTGCTATATTGTAATTACTTCGCCACCATGGCCTATTTATTGCCTTACCTCCCTTATCCTACCTCATTTGCACACACTGTATATAGACTTTTCAGTGGATTTGGCTATTTCAGCCACAGTCATTGCTGACAGGTGTATAAAATCAAGCACACAGCCATGCAATCTCCATAGACAAACATTGGCAATAGAATTGACTTACTGAAGAGCTCAGTGTCTTTCAACGTGGCACCGTCATAGGATGGCACCTTTCCAACAAGTCAGTTCGTCAAATTTCAGTCCTGCTAGAGCTGCCCTGGTCAACTGTAAGTGCTGTTATTGTCAAGTGGAAACAACTAGGACCAACAACGACTCAGCTGTGAAGTAGGTAGGCCACACAATCACACAGAACGGGACCGCAGAGGGGTGAAGTACGTAGCGTGTAAAAATCGTCTGTCCTCGGTTGCAACACTCACTACCGAGTTCCAAACTGCCTCTGGAAGCAACATCAGCACAAGAACGGTTCATTGGGAGCTTCATGAAATGAGTTTCCATGGCAGAGCAGCCACACACAAGCCTAAGATCACTATGTGCAATGCCAAGCGTCGGCTGGAGTGGTGTAAAGTTCACCGCCATTGGACTCTGGAGCAGTGGAAACGAGTTCTCTGGAGTGATGAATCACGCTTCACCATCTGGCAGTCCGACGGACGAATCTGAGTTTGGCGGATGCCAGAAGAACGCTACCTGCCCGAATCCATAGTGCCAACTGTAAAGTTTGGTGGAGGAGGAATAATGGTCTCGGGCTGTTTTTCATGGTTTCCTAGTTCCAGTGAAGTTAAATCTTAACGCTATAGGTGATTCTTTGCTTCCAACATTGTGGCAACAGTTTAGGGAAGGTCTTTTGCTGTTTCAGCATTGGCAATGGTCCCGTGCACAAAGCGAGGTCCAAAGAGAAATGGTTTGTTGAGATCGGTGTGGAAGAACTTGACTGGCCTGCACAGAGCCCTGACCTCAACCCCATTGACCACCTTTGGGATGAATTGGAATGCCAACTGCGGGCCAGGTCTAATTGCCCAACATCAGTGCCCGACCTCACAAATGCTCTTGTGGCTGAATGGAAGCAATGTTCCATCTAGTGGAAAGCCTTTCCAGAAGAGTGGGGGCTGTTACAGCAGGGGTCCAACTCCATATTAATGCCCATGATTTTGGAATGAAATGTTCGATGAGCAGATGTCTACATACTTTTGGTCATGTAGTGTATGTCCCTCACATCCCCCTAGAGGCGGGAGGTGCTCCTCCTCTGAAAAATGTGTACATTTGTTAGATGTGTGTGTGAACTGTATAATGAATGATCAAACATGACTCATATGGACTGTGAATTTGACAAATCAAATGCTGTACTCTGAAATGTAGGCCTTCCTTTGTGAAAATGTGACCGACCACCTCGATTCGGTCTTATGTAGAAAAATTTGAAATGTTTTTTTTTGTTTTTTTTACATTGGATAAAAGGAGAGACTCAGAGCTAGAAAATGGTATATCATACACTACAGTTGAGGAACAATGGGAAAGTAATTCTTCTTTGAAAGTTGATAAACCCCACTTTTGAGAAAATGGCCCTTGGATTGTTTTGGTACAGCTACTGGAGAGCTCCTCTTTGTCTACACCCATTCAGCATCGTTCACACCCTCTTAAGCCTTAGCCCCACCCATGTCTTTAAGGATTCACATGTGAGGCCATGTGGTAAACACACGGTATATCAAATAAAATGTTTATTTGTCACATGCACAGGATACGGAAGGTGTACACGGTACAGTGGTGACTTGCATTAGTAGCAAAATCAAAAACAGAAAGCCTATTTCCCTCTATTGACAATGATATAGTGGGTTCTGGATAGGACAGCCATACAAATCACAAAAAAACATTGGCCTCAACTGTAAACATTCTTCTGAGAAAATAAACATTTATCTCTTGAGTTTGACATATTCCTATAGACGGGTGAGGTGTTTACCAACAAAACCGATGTGTGCGCAACTGCGAGGCAAAAACAGACAGGGCTGTCTTACAATCAAAGGATGATTGACATGTAAGCTATATTTTGTCAGAATTTTATTGAAAACATAAATACATTTGCCCAATAAGCACTTGTTGCCTCTCAAATGCATTGTTACAGTGTATGAGTCAAAACGCATCAGCCAAGAGATGTTATCAAGAACAAGATACGACTAGCTAAAACAAGCCATCTACAATTCACCCCACAGCAGCTTCTTTTCATTGTTGCTAGCTATCTGACCATTCAGAAGGCAACAACACACCGCCTTTTACCTCTGAGTTGCACACACGTTATTGTTGTGATGTTGTCAACCCACCTGTCTATTCCTCCATTGTTTAACATATCCCAGACTTGGTAGCAAACTGACATTCTCTGTGCACTATTCATGAATATGTATTTTGTATGTCCTCAAGGACTGTATTATTTCCATTTCTTGCCTGCCCAGGAAGATACTTTAATAGAGGGAGGAAGTGTTATTTCTAGTTCTTTTTATTATGAGATCACAAATCCCAGTCAACTGAAGCACTACCCAGTGGGAAACTGGTTGAGGCATATAAAAAATATATTAAAAAAACACCTGCTTGTAATATCTAACATCCAAAAGCCCTGACATTCTCTGCGAGAGTGCAGAATTCTCCGGAAGTATGGGAAGAGAGGATTAAAGTGTAATCCTAACATCTTTCTTTACTGGAGGCGGAAATGACCAAAGAAGCTCAAGGGAAACGCTGAGTCACTTGGAATACTCAGGTGCTACAGCACAGTGTCAGTAGATGAGCGTCTGATATATGCAGCGCAGATGGGGGGAATTGAAACAAGCAGAAAGACCAGGAAAGACAATTGAACAGTAGGACCTTGAGGCTTGTCTGACATAAGAACAGGAAGAGCAGGGATGTCAATACAGTGTACCGCATTTAACAAAAGTAAAGTTAAGCCCCATGGTTTTATCCTTTTTTCTTGGCAATTTTTCAAAGACAGAACATCCCACACAAAGCACATTAAGTAAATGTGACAAATTCATTAAGCTGTTAAGGGAACTTCCTCCCTTTCTTGTGACTTCCCCCCTCCCAGGGTAAGGTTATTGGTTGTTAGGGAGTGCAGAAGGATGACACTGCAGTTGTCAAGGACAGTGTGTACGATGTTCACGATGTCCACTGTGTTCATTACCCATTCTTGAGTCAATGCTCCTCACCCCTTTTTGAGTCAATCATCACCCCTTCTTGACTCATTCCTCACACTTTAGATGGATTACCAATGGCCAAGGGCAGACTGGGGAAAAAATTCAGCTCTGGCATTTTAGCCACACTAGCCCACATCACCGCGCAATTGCGCACACGTACAGTAGGAATGTCTACCAATGGCATGCCCATATGTTTGTGAGAAATTCCACTGGTCACGCAAAACATTTATAAATATTTATGACGTATAAATAGCAATCACTTTAGATTAGAGACTGAAAAAATACTTTACTAATGATTTGTGAATTGTTTATTAATGTGGGAATAATGATTAATTAATTAACACAATTTATAACTGCCTTATAAATTACAGACCTTTTCAAATATAGTGTTACCCATGAATAAACACATATTAGTGTCACGTCCTGACCAGTAAAAGGGGTTATTTGTTATTGTAGTTTGGTCAGGGCGTGGCAGGGGGTGTTTGTTTTGTGTCTTTCGGGGTTTTTGATTTATGTTCTATATTTTCTATTTCTGTGTTTATTCTAGTTTACTATTTCTATGTTGTGTTTTTCAATGGAGGCCATATTGGAGGCCATATTTATGTGTGTTCGTTTTTCACTTGTGTTTGTGCGTGGTTGTTCCTAGTATAGTCTGTGCACCTTACTGGACTGTTTTCGTTGTTTGTTTTGTTTAAGTGTCTTCTCTTTAATAAAGTAAAGAAGATGATCAATATACCCGCTGCATTTTGGTTCACTCCTTACGACGCCCGTTACAGAACCACCCACCGAAGAAGGACCAAGCAGCGGAGGAAGGAGCAGCAGGAGAGCTACTTGGAGTCGTGGACATGGGAGAAAATATTAGATGTAAACGGACCTTGGAGGCAGGCTGGGGAGTACCGGCGACCGAAGGAGGAATTGGAGGCAGCAAAGGCAGAACGACAGAGGTATGAGGCATTATATCCTCCATTTCAGGAGGTGAGGAGGCAGTTCCCCAATTTTTTTTCTGGGGGGGGCACACGGGGAGTTGGGGTAAGTCAGTAAATAGACCTGAGCCAACTCCTCGTGCTTATTATGGGGAGCGTTTGGCGTGGAGAGCACCGTGCTATGCGGAAGTGCGCACGGTCTCGCCCATCCGCACGCACAGTCCGGTGCGGTCGATACCAGCCCCCCGCAAGTGCCGTGCTAGAGTGGGCATCCAGCCAGGAAGGAGTATACCTGCTCATTATATCTGGCCACCAGTGCGTCTCCTAGGCCCAGGCTACCCTGCGCCTGCTCTACGCAAGGCAGCCATCATTCCTCAGCACAGCCCAGTTCGCCCTGTGCCAGCACTCCGCCCGTGCAGGGCTACAGTGACAACTCAGCCAGGACGGGTTGTGCAGGCTGTGCGCTCCAGACCTCCAGTGCGTCTTCAAGACCCAGTGTATCCTGTTCCTGCTCCTCGCACTAGCCCTGTGGTACGTGTTACTGTTCTGGCGCCTCCAAAGCCAGCCCCACGAATCAGGCCTCTAGTGCGCCTGCCCAGTCCAGTACGTCCTGTTCCTGCTCCTCGAACTAGCCCTGAGGTGCGTGTCAATAGTCTGGCGCCTCCAAAGCCAGCTCCACACATCAGGCCTTCAGTGGCCAGTACCAGTCCAGAGCTTCCGGCGACAGTTCCCCATCCAGAGCTTCCGGCGACAGTTCCCCGTCCAGAGCTTCCGGCAACAGTTCCCCATCCAGTGCTTCCGGCGACGTCCCACAGTCCGGAGCCTGCGGAGACGGCCCACAGCCCGAGGTCTCCAGCGACGCACCTCAGCCCGAGGTCTCCAGCAACGCACCTCAGCCCGAGGTCTCCAGCGACGCACCTCAGCCCGAGGTCTCCAGCGACGCACCTCAGCCCAGAGCCTTCAGCATTGGTCTACAGCCCTGAGCCTTCAGCGGGGGTGGGCAGGTTAGAATGGGGACTAAGGCCGGAGCCAGAGCCACCTCCGTAGTTGGAGGATTGGGGGGGTGTAGCATGGGAGCCGTCATTGATGGTGGCCACCCTCCCTTCCCTCCCTTTAAGTTTGGGGTTAATTTTTGTGGGTTTTTTGTTTGAGTGTGCTTGGGGGGGGTACTGTCACGTCCTGACCAGTAAAAGGGGTTATTTGTTATTGTAGTTTGTCAGGGCGTGGCAGGGGGTGTTTGTTTTGTGTGTTTCGGGGTTTTTGATTTATGTTCTATATTTTCTATTTCTATGTTTATTCTAGTTTTCTATGTTGTGTTTTTCAATGACCTCCAATTAGAGGCAGCTGGTTGTCGTTGTCTCTAATTGGAGGCCATATTTAAGTGTGTTCGTTTTTCACTTGTGTTTGTGGGTGGTTGTTCCTAGTATAGTCTGTGCACCTTACTGGACTGTTTTCGTTGTTTGTTTTGTTTAAGTGTCTTCTCTTTAATACAGTAAAGAAGATGATCAATATACCCGCTGCATTTTGGTCCACTCCTTACGACGCCCGTTACAATTAGACATAAATCACTGAATAATGACTTATAGATGAACATTGGCTTATACATTGCATTCAGAAAGTATTCAGACCCCTTTACCTTTTTCACATTTTGTTACGTTACAGCCTTATTCTAAAATGAATGAAAAAAAAAATGTCCCCCTTCGTCAATCTACATACAATACCCCATAATGACAAAGCAAAAACTGGTTTTGGGAAATTTTTGCAGTTTATATATATATATATATATATATATATATATTTGGAAATATCACATTTACATAAATATTCAGACACTTTACTCAGTACTTTGTTGAAGCACCTTTGTCAGCGAAAAACAGCCTTGAGTCCTCTTGGGTATGACGCTACAAGCTTGGCACACCTGTATTTGGGGAGTTTCTCCCCTTCTTCTCTGCAGATCCTCTCAAGCTCTGTCAGGTTGGATGGGGAGCGATCGATTGGGTTCAAGTCCGGGCTCTGGCTGACCCACTCAAGGACATTCAGAGACTTGTCCCGATGCCACTCCTGCTTTGTCTTGGCTGTGTGCTTAAAATCGTTGTTCTGTTGGAAGGTGAACCTTCATCCCAGTCTGAGGTCCTGAGCACCCTGGAGCAGCTTTTCATCAAGGATCTCTGTACCTTGCTCCGTTCATCTTTCCCTGGATCCTGTCTCCCAGTCCCTGCCTCTGAAAAACATCCCCACGGCATGATGCTACCACCACCATACTTCACCGTAGGGATGGTGCCAGGTTTCTTCCAGACGTGACACTTCAATCTTGGTTTCATCAGACCAGAGAATCTTGTTTTTCATGGCCTGAGTGTCCTTTAGGTGCCTTTTGGCAACTCCTAGTAGGCTGTCATGTGCCTTTTACTGAAGAGTGGCTTCCGTCTGGCTGCTCTACCATAAAGGCCTGATTGGTGGAGCGCTGCAGAGATGGTTGTCCTTCTGGAAGGTTCTCCCATCTCCACAGAGGAACTCTGAAGCTCTGAGTGACTATCGGGTTCTTGGTCACCTCCCTGACCAAGGTATTTCAGTAAAAAAAAAAGATGCATTTGCTAAAATGTAAAAAAAAAACTGTTTTGGCTGTTTTGGCTATGAGGTATTGTGTGTAGATTGATTAGGAAATGTTTTTATTTAATACATTTTAGAATAAGGAGAACCCTTTTTGGTTCCAGGTAGAACCCTTTTTGGTTCCAGGTAGAAATATTTTAGGATCCATGTAGAACCCTCTGTGGAAAGGGTTCTACATGAACCCCTAAAGGGTTCTACCTGGAATCAAAAGGGTTCTTTTTAGGTTCGAGATAGCACCTTTTTTCTAAGAGTGTACAATTGCAAGTAGCCTAGTGTCTAAATGTTCCCACGAATCCCCCTTCCCTAATTAGCCAACTATAGTATGTATGAAATATATTTTGTAAAATATACAGCCAAAGTAGGCTAAATGATCTCTGTCAGTGTGCGTTAGTGTGTCTTTCTCTGTTTTCTTCCTACCTTGACTGTACCACAGCAGTTTGTGTCATTCTCACAGACAGAGCACTCGGGCCAGCAGAACCAGAACTTTTAGCAAATAAGTTGGTTCATTTCACACATTTAGCAGCGTTGGCCTCAGTAGCCCTTTTTTGTTCTCAAACTTTTTCAGAACCACCTTTTCAGTTTTTGCTGAGTGACTGACAGAGTCAGAGCGGGTCGCACTCTCTTTGATGATATGCGTTTGACTTTGAATGTGAATTTGCAGCACCTCAGCTCAGTCAATCAGAAAACTGGGCCGGCCCATCTTGGCACGGGGAGCGGCCATTGTCCGCTGGTCAGCCAAACGCTCAATATAGATGATTATGACAACAGAGGTATAGCGCAAAAGTAATTAAAAGAAACAGGCCCATGGGCCACCGGCTGTGTCAATTGTTTTGGTAACACTTTACAATAAGGTTCCATTTGTAAAGGGTTTTAAAGGGTTTGTAATTACGTTATTAACGGTTTTTATTAATAAATGGGTTATAACAAGTTGATCAAAATAGTGCGATGACCAGTCAGTGCTTGCCAAATAGTAAGCCACTATTTCCAGCTATTAACCATTCATAAATACACTTGCAAATGCATATAATATGTATCATCATGCAACCTTATTTTCAATGGTTGCACATTTAAACAATAGTTATTTTCACACTTTTGGGTGTGATGCATTGTTGCTCTTTCCCAGGAAAATAAATGGTTGGTTTTCAGACCATTGGTCAACTCCCATGATGTACAGGTATTTTGCCACATGTTTGAAACCCTGATGATACAATGGTACACTTACTTATTCCAGGAATGAAGGCTTCCTCTGAAGTTCTCAAGCCATATTATTGGTGTGGTTCGCTGGCCCAGAATTTTGTGTTGACACTGACATTGGGTGCATTCGTAAATTGATTCTGGCTATCTCCTCCGATTTCAGAGCACACTCGTTAGAGTGTTGCCAGCAGCACAATTACAATCACCAACGCTCTACATAACATAAAAACAGCCTAAACAGCTCTGCTTGGGCGAGTGAAGTGGTCACAGTGAGGTGTTCTTGCATTTGTGTCTGGAAGTAGCTAGCAAGTTAGCCAAATTTAGCCAGTTAGCGTGGGTGGTTGACTGCCATTGTGAGGTCAGAGCGTTCGGATCAACCCTATTCCTCGGCCAGAGCGTCCAGTGTGTGCTCTGAACAATCTGAGAGCGAAACGCTCTGAATTTACGAACGGACAATCTGACAATGCCTAGAGCGCACTCTCAGTGTACTCTGGCACTCCAGAGTGAATTTACGAACACACCCATCATGTGACAGTGCGTCATGAACAATCAGGATAGACGTGGCTATGAGAAGTGTGCAAAGGCCAGACAGAGGAGATTGCATCAAATAAACATTGTTCACAAGATAAAAATGTTGACAGAAGAGAGAGAGAGGGTACATTCTCAGTGCTATTTGCTTGGATACAGAAGTTTTGCTGGATGATTTAGCACGCTGCTCATCTAACTAAGTAGCTAGCTAGTTAATATTTGCTATCACCTCTGTCCTACCTAGCTAGCTAGGAAACATTAGCTAGGTAGCATTAGGTATAGAAACCCTGCTAGACAATTTAGCACAAGAAAATCTATGGTATGATATAGTTGCTGGCTAGACAGCAAAAGTCTGCTACCAGCAACCTAGCTAACATCGGCATGAGAGAATTTCCATACAATTTGTTTAACTATCATTTTTGGATTAGCACACTAGCTAACTAGTTATCTAAACTGAACGCAGGTACTGTCTCTAGCTAGGCAGCTGGTAAGTTAGTTGGCTAGTAACATCCTTTGTCAGCACACTAGGCGATCCAATTTTAAGACTAACTTACTATCTAGCTAGCTAACTAGCTACTGTATTAGCAAAAATATTGATAACTAGCTAACCCTTTAATCTGCGGTAGCTAGCTATTAGTGTTAGCAGGTAATGTGAAACACTAGCTACAGTTGAAGTCGGAAGTTTACATAAACTTAAGTTGGAGTCATTAAAACTTGTTTTTCAACCACTCCACAAATTTCTTGTTGAACTATAGTTTTGGCAAGTTGGTTAGGACATCTACTTTGGGCATGACACAAGTAATTTTTCCAACAATTGTTTAAAGACAGATTATTTCACTTAATCTCAATTCCAGTGGGTCAGAAGTTTACATACACTCAGTTGACTGTGCCTTTAAACAGCTTGGAAAATTCCAGAAAATTGTGTCATGGCTTTAGAAGCTTCTGATAGGCTAATTGACATAATTTGAGTCAATTGGAGGTGTACCTGTGGATGTATTTCAAACCCTACCTTCAAACTCAGTGCCTCGTTGCTTGACATCATAGAAAAATCAGCCAAGACCTCAGAAATTTCTTTGTGGACCTCCACAAGTCTGGTTCATCCTTGGGAGCAATTTCCAAATGCCTGAAGGTACCATGTTCATCTGTACAAACAATAGTACGCAAGTATAAACACCATGGGACCACGCAGCCGTCATACCGCTCAAGACTAGATGTGTCCTGTCTCCTAGAGATGAATGTACTTTGGTGCAAAAAGTACAACTCAATCCCAGAACAACAGCAAAGGACCTTGTGATGATGCTGGAGGAAACAGGTACAAAAGTATCTATATCCACATTAAAACGAGTCCTATATCGACATAACCTGAAAGGCCACTCAGCAAGGAAGAAGCCTCGCCTTGTTTCCACATCGGAGGTATGGCTTTTTGGCTGCAAGTCTTCCATGAAGGCCACTTCTGACCAGACTTCTCCAGACAGTAGATGGGTGTACCAGGGTCCAACTGTTTTCTGCCAATTCTGAGCTGATGGCACTCCTGGACATCTTCCGATTGCGAAGGGAAGTAAGCATGATGTGTCTTTTATCTGCTGCAGTAAGTTTCCTTGGCCGACCACTGCGTCTACGGTCCTCAACGTTGCCCGTTTCTTTGTGCTTCTTCAAAAGAGCTTGGACAGCACATCTGGAAACCCCTGTCTGCCTTGAAATGTCTGCCTGGGAGAGACCTTGCTGATGCAGTATAACTACCTTGTGTCTTGTTGTTGTGCTCAGTCTTGCCATGGTGTACGACTTTTGACAGTAAACTGTTTTCAGCAACCTCACCTTCTAAGCTGAGTTTGTCTGTTCCTCACACAGTTTTATTCCTCCTACACAGCTGTTTCTGTTTCAGTTAATGATTGTTTTTCAACCTACATATTAAACTGATGATCATTAGCACCTGTTTGGTATAATTGTTTAATCATACACCTGACTATATGCCTACAAAATCCCTGACTTTGTGCAAGTGTACCTACAAGAATTGATGCTGTTTAGAAGGCAAAGCATGGTCACACGAAATATGGATTTGATTTAGATTTTCCTTCTGTTCACTCAGTTTGCATTTAGTTAATTGATAAATATAATCTATTACCATGTCTATTTTTGAACGCATTCTGACTTTACAGCATTTTTTCACACCTGCCTAAATTCTTTGCACAGTACTGTATACCTACTCATTCAAGAGTTTCTTAATTTGTTCTATTTTCTACATTGTAGAATAATAGTGAAGACATCAAAACTATGAAATAACATATGAAACCATGTAGTAACCAAAAACGTGTTAAACAAATCAAAATATATTTTATATTTCAGATTCTTCAAAGTAGCCTTGATGACAGATTTGCACACTCTTGGCATTCGCTCAACCAGCTTCATGAGTTAGTCACCTGGGATGCATTTCAGTTAACAGGTGTGCCTTGTTAAAAGTTAATTTGGGGAATTTCTTTCCTTCTTCCTTCTGCGTTTGAGCCAATCAGTTGTGTTCATGTGGTATTCATTACTTTAAGACATGATGGTCAGTTAATTCGGAAAATTTCAAGAACTTTGAACGTTTCTTCAAGTTCAGTCACAAAAACAATCAAGCGCTATGATGAAACTTACTCATGAGGACCGCCACTGGAAAGGAAGACCCAGAGTTGCCTATGCTGCAGAGGACAAGTTCATTAGAGTTACAGTGGATGTCTGTGCTTCCATGTCTGGAATAATATATTGATACACCGGCACCAAGGACAGGTTTTTATGCAGCGAAGTCATATGTTAAAGGAAAAATCCACCCCAAAACTATCTTTTAGTATTTATTTCATTAGTCCATAGTTGCTATAGTCCCAAACTGTTTTGCATATCAGCAATCACGTTTTCAAGATATACAACTTTCAAAATAAAGAAATACAGCTGGAATGAACCATTTTGCATCATATGATGCCGGCTGTATTTTGGTATTTTGAAAGTTATATATCTTGAAAACTTGATTGCAGACATGCAAAACATTTTGTAGCTAGCTAGCTAAACAATGAACCATAATACCAACTCATGACATTACTACCCTGCATGAATCTGCAGGTAGTTAACCAACCAGGTTTAATGTTAGCTAGCTAACTTTAGGCTATAGCTAGCAAAGCAAATGTCTCTGAGATATGAATAATATTACTACACAGATCATACACGTAACGTTAGCTAGCGAGCCAGCTAATGTTAGCTAGCTAGCTAACAATACACTTTCACTTTAAATCAAAACAACTTTCTGACAAAATTAGAAACGTGTAATATCTGAAAATGTTGTTAGCTAGACTATATTACCCGTATACATGGCTGGACGTATTACCGACCTCAGTCTGTAGCTGAGGTGACCTGTAATAGTAAACTGTTTACGGCCGCAAAGTTATGGTGCTTTTTTTATTCTGAAGAATGGTGTGCGCGCTTGGCCAGAACTTACTGTTTCTCCTACTACAACAGTGCAACAGTGCCATCTATTGGACTGATGGACTACTAATGCTAAAGTATGTAGAATATACCATTTAGATTAATTAAGACAAATACATGAACAAATTGGTTTAAAAAATAATAATAATAAAGGGCCGTCTGTTTTTAGTAACTTTGTTTTCAACCCATTACACTCTCCCCTGCTCTTTTTGATGACTCCTGGCATCTATTTGTTTGTCTGTCTACAGTCAAAATCAATTTCTAGTCAGTGTCTAGGATGTCCAGACAAGGGGTGTTCCTTTGTGCCAGTAACCTCCTTGTAAAACTGGATAAGTCATCATGTTTCCAGGCACCATGTAAGAATTGAGCACAACTGCATTTGCTCCTCGTCTCCATGACTGGTATGACGGTTGTCCCAGACTCTCATAACTAAACATTTCTCTTGGCCACCCAGTGTGAGTGGACTTCCTCACAGGTAAGTCTTCCTTTCCATTGACCTATTGTTGCTGTACGAGCACAACATCTTGGACCTCCTGCACTTCACCCTCCACTCCATGCTGTTGAGGTCTTTCAGACTGTTGCTGGATCTGTCTATTTCCTGTGCCTCTGTAGGTCTGAACTCCTGAGCAGTAGCTTGCAATCTGGTATGCCACTCTAGTTGACTTGGTTGTGGTCTTACATTGCTCTGATGGACCTGAGGACTGTGCTGGTAAGTACAATAGCTTTCATCTTCATCTGACATGTCAGATTCTTGGTCAATCATGTTACTGTTTGTTGTCTGTTTCTGTCTTGGTGTTGTTCTTTTCACAGGTCTGGTTCGAGTGTCTTGATGCACTGGCAAGTCATTTACAGGTGTCATGACGTTGGCCTGATGGGGGAGGTTTATGACCCTCATAAATACCTTTCCCCTTTTTTCCTCTCTCTACTCTACCGATGTGACTATTGAAAATCCCTTTGTTAACATGGAGAGTCTGGTAACATCAAAAGGTGGGAAACTGAACCATATTTCGGTAATCCAACCAGTTGAAAATATGCGTCGGTACTTAATGAATATGATGTCTGATCAGTTGGCATCTGAGACATTATTACTGATGATAGGACGATATAAACTGTATCTTGGAAAATCTACACATTCTAGTTATCAGATTCACATGCAATTGTTGTGCAATTTAAATGTTTAAATATGAAACTATTTGTGAAAAGATGAAATGTAATTTTTAGCTTCTTAATGAGAGAACGGTTTTTCAGAAGAACACCACTCTGCTCACTCAGAGGCCCCGCCCAAGTGAACAGACATGGGTTGTAAACTATGAAACACGCCCTTCTTTCACCACTATATAAACCCGTTGACGAAAATGTAACTTCCTGTTCCAAGGACGTGTGGACTTGAGGTCCCCATGTTGAAAGGACAAAGACCACCTACAGAACTAAGCCAACCTCAGCAAGAACCTAACGAAATTAGCATTGAATTTCAATGTGAAGGTGACGACCTACACGCCGGAAGGATGAATTTCGACTATACCAGCCAGAATATAGCATGAGCATATAGCATGGCAACTTGGTATGAACTTTGAACTCTTATTCACTAAAGAAGTGATACCTCCTAGCCATCGCGTTAGTGCAGCAACTGTAGACGTGGACTAGGAGAGGACGGATAGAGTATCTGTCACAGTTGTCTTCAGTGAAATAGGACCAAGGCGCAGCGGAAGTATGGATACTCATATTTTTTAATGTTCAAAAAAAGGAGTAGAGCATCCACTTGAAACAAACAAAACAACAAACAATACTCACAACCGCAACAGTGTGGCAGGCTCAAACAAACGCAGCAGTGCTCACAACAATTCCCCACAAACCCAAAAGGCAAAGTAGGCCACTTATGTGTGACTCCCAATCAGCCACAACCCTCTACAGCTGTGCCTGATTGGAAGTCACACGGCCAAAATTAATGAACCAACAAAACACACAGACTCTGCTGCCACGTCCTGACCCAACTACACCCTCTACTGGTCAGGACGTGACAGTATCTGCCCTACCACACGACGACGGTACTACCAAGTATCCATTCTACCACCAGAGATCGATGCCGGACCAACACGGCCGTCTATCTACGACCAATCTACCGAAGCGCAGCTCAGAGTAAATATTTATTGCATTTTCCTTTTTCAAATGGGTGGTTATTTAGAATGCATAAGATACTGTATTTACGATAGCATAGACTCTGACTGTGTCTTATACACTGGACCCACTTTAATTCTCTCCACAACTCTGTGTACTGTCTTCTCCCACAGTAAGCACAGAGTTTCCCGGGGCCACCTCTTTCCCATAGGTTCCTCACAAGGACTCGCTCACCTGGCTGTAGAGTTGCACCTTTGACACCTTTGTCGTAGTACTTCTTCCCTTTCGCTGAGAACTTTTGACTGTTCTCAGAAGCGATTTTGTATGGGTCATGCATCTTTGTTGCCCGCCTGTCTGGGAATGTTTGTTGGGTTCTTGCCACACTTTCTGGTTCGACATTGAACATTAGGTCAATAGGAAGGCATGGGGCTCTGCCATACAGGAGAACAAATTGTGAGTATCCCGTTGCCTCGTGCCTTGTACAGTTATAGGCATGAACAATGTTTGGTAGATGGTCTTTCCACTGTCTTCTTCTCTTCTTCCAGAGTACGAAGCATCTGCAGGAGTGTTCTATTCATCCTTTCCGACTCGAATGATAATTTTTTCTGCTCCGAGGCCCATGTCGTCATGTAAGTTCTTCTGCACCGCTGACTTCAGCTTGCTGGATAGTACAAGTTGCTTTTGCTGTCCAGCCTGTCTATACAGGATTCCATTTTACATGACCAGCTTATTTTATATATATATATATATATATATATATATATATATATATATAGTGGCTTGTGAAAGTATTCACCCCTTTAGCATTTTTCCTATTTTGTTGCCTTATAACCTGGAATTAAAATGGATTTTTTGCGCGCTTGTATCATTTGATTTACACAACATGCCAACCACTTTGAAGATGCAAAATATTTTTTAATTGTGAAACAAACAAGAAATAAGACAGAAAACTGAACTTGAGCGTGCATAACTATTCACCCCTCCCAAAGTAAATACTTTGTAGAGCCACCTTTTGCAGCAATTACAGTTGCAATCTCTTGGGGTATGTCTCTATAAGCTTGGCAAATCAAGCCACTGGGATTTTTCCCATTCTTCAAGGCAAAACTGCTCCAGCTCCTTCAAGTTGGATGGGTTCCGCTGGTGTACAGCAATCTTTAATTTGTGCCACAGATTCTCAATTGGATTCAGGTCTGGGCTTTGACTAGGCCTTTCCAAGACATTTAAATGTTTCCCCTTAAAACACTTGAGTGTTGCTTTATCAGTATGCTTAGGGTCATTGTCCTGCTGGAAGGTGAATCTCCGTCCCAGTCTCAAATCTCGTGAAGATTGAAACAGGTTTCTGTCAAGAATTTCCCTGTATTTAGCTAAATCCATCATTCCTTCAATTCTGACCAGTTTCCCAGTCCCTGCCGATTAAAAACATACCCACAGCATGATGCTGCCACCACCATGCTTCACTGTGGGGATGGTGTTCTCAGGGTGATGGGAGGTGTTGGGTTTGCGCCAGACATAGCAGTTTCCTTGATGGCCAAAAAGCAACATTTTTGTCTCATCTAAATCAAATCAAATTTATTTATATAGCCCTTCATATATCAGCTGAAATCTCAAAAAGTACTGTACAGAAACCCAGCCTAAAACCCCAAACAGCAAGCAATGCATGTGAAAGAAGCACGGTGGCTAGGAAAAACTCCCTAGGAAAAACTCCCTAGAAAGGCAAAAAACCTAGGAAGAAACCTAGAGAGGAACCAGGCTATGAGGGGTGGCCAGTCCTCTTCTGGCTGTGCCGGGTGGATAATATAACAGAACATGGTCAAGATGTTAAAATGTTCATAAATGACCAGCATGGTCAACTAATAATAATCATAGTAGTTGTCGAGGGTGCAACAAGCACGTCCGGTGAACAGGTCAGGGTTCCGTAGCCGCAGGCAGAACAGTTGAAACTGGAGCAGCAGCATGGCCAGGTGGACTGGGGACAGCAAGGAGTCATCATGCCAGGTAGTCCCAAGGCATGGTCCTAGGGCTCAGGTCCTCCGAGAGAAAGAAAGAAAGAGAGAATTAGAGAGAGCATATTTAAATTCACACAGGACACCGGATAAGACAAGAGAATAATCCAGATGTAACAGACTGACCCTAGCCCCCCGACACAAACTACTGCAGCATAAATACTGGAGGCTGAGACAGGAGGGATCAGAAGACACTGTGGCCCCATCCGATGATACCCCCGGACAGGGCCAAACAGGCAGGATATAAGTCCACCCACTTTGCCAAAGCACAGCCCCCACACCACTAGAGGGATGTCTACAACCACCAACTTACCGTCCGAAGACAAGGCCGAGTATAGCCCACAAAGATCTCCGCCATGGCACAACCCAAGGGGGGGGCGCCAACCCAGACATGAAGACCACGTCAGTGACTCAACCCACTCAAGTGATGCACCCCTCCCATGGACGGCATGGAAGAACACCAGTAAGTCAGTGACTCAGCCCCTGTAATAGGGTTAGAGGCAGAGAATCCCAGTGGAAAGAGGGGAAACCGGCCAGGCAGAGACAGCAAGGGCGGTTCGTTGCTCCAGCCTTTCCGTTCACCTTCACACTCCTGGGCCAGACTATACTTAATCATAGGACCTACTGAAGAGATAAGTCTTCAGTAAAGACTTAAAGGTTGAGA
This sequence comes from Salmo trutta, assembly GCF_901001165.1. NCBI lineage: Eukaryota > Metazoa > Chordata > Actinopteri > Salmoniformes > Salmonidae > Salmo > Salmo trutta. The sequence continues at coordinate 1,837,553 of NC_042990.1, read as the reverse complement.
CTGAGTCTGCGTCTCTCACATGGGTAGGCAGACCATTCCATAAAAATGGAGCTCTATAGGAGAAAGCCCTACCTCCAGCCGTTTGCTTAGAAATTCTAGGGACAATTAGGAGGCCTGCGTCTTGTGACCGTAGCGTACGTGTAGGTATGTACGGCAGGACCAAATCGGAAAGATAGGTAGGAGCAAGCCCATGTAATGCTTTGTAGGTTAGCAGTAAAACCTTGAAATCAGCCCTTGCCTTAACAGGAAGCCAGTGTAGGAGGCTAGCACTGGAGTAATATGATCAAATTTTTTGGTTCTAGTCAGGATTCTAGCAGCCGTATTTAGCACTAACTGAAGTTTGTTTAGTGCTTTATCCGGGTAGCCGGAAAATAGAGCATTGCAGTAGTCCAGCCTAGAAGTAACAAAAGCATGGATTCATTTTTCTGCGTCATTTTTGGACAGAAAGTTTCTGATTTTTGCAATGTTACGTAGATGGAAAAAAGCTGTCCTTGAAACAGTCTTGATATGTTCTTCAAAAGAGAGATCAGGGTCCAGAGTAACACCGAGGTCCTTCACAGTTTTATTTGAGACGACTGTACAACCATCCAGATTAATTGTCAGATTGAACAGATCTCTTTGTTTCTTGGGACCTAGAACAAGCATCTCTGTTTTGTCCGAGTTTAAAAGTAGAACGTTTGCAGCCATCCACTTCCTTATGTCTGAAACACAGGCTTCTAGCGAGGGCAATTTTGGGGCTTCACCATGTTTCATTGAAATGTACAGCTGTGTGTCGTCCGCATAGCAGTGAAATTTAACATTATATTTTCGAATGACATCCCCAAGAGGTAAAATATATAGTGAAAACAATAGTGGTCCTAAAACGGAACCTTGAGGAACACCGAAATGTACAATTGATTTGTCAGAGGACAAACCATTCACAGAGACAAACTGATATCTTTCCGACAGATAAGATCTAAACTAGGCCAGAACTTGTCCATGTAGACCAATTTGGATTCCCAATCTCTCCAAAAGAATGTGGTGATCGATGGTATCAAAAGCGGCACTAAGATCTAGGAGCACGAGGACAGATGCAGAGCCTCGATCTGACGTCATTAAAAGGTAATTTACCACCTTCACAAGTGCAGTCTCAGTGCTATGATGGGGTCTAAAACCAGACTGAAGCGTTTCGTATACATTGTTTGTCTTCAGGAAGGCAGTGAGTTGCTGTGCAACAGCTTTTTTTTTTTAAATTTAGAGGAATGGAAGATTCGATATAGGCCGATAGTTTTTTATAATTTCTGGGTCAAGATTCGGCTTTTTCAAGAGAGGCTTTATTACTGCCACTTTTAGTGAGCTTGGTACACATCCGGTGGATAGAGAGCCGTTTATTATGTTCAACATAGGAGGGCCAAGCACAGGAAGCAGCTCTTTCAGTAGTTTAGTTGGAATAGGGTCCAGTATGCAGCTTGAGGGTTTGGAGGCCATGATTATTTTCATCATTGTGTCAAGAGATATAGTACTAAAACACTTTAGTATCTCCCTTGAGCCAAGGTCCTGGCAGAGTTGTGCAGACTCAGGACAATGGAGCTTTGGAGGAATACCCAGATTTAAAGAGGAGTCCGTAATTTGCTTTCTAATGATCATGATCTTTTCCTCAAAGAAGTTCATAGATGTATTACTGCTGAAGTGAAAGCCATCCTCCATTTGCGAATGCTGCTTTTTAGTTAGCTTCGCGACAGTATCAAAACATTTTCGATTGTTCTTATTTTCCTCAATTAAGTTGGAAAAATAGGATGATCGAGCAGCAGTGAGGGCTCTTCGATACTGCACGGTACTGTCTTTCCAAGCAAGTCGGAAGACTTCCAGTTTGGTGTGGCGCCATTTCCTTTCCAATTTTCTGGAAGCTTGCTTCAGAACTCGTGTATTTTCTGTATACCAGGGAGCTAGTTTCTTATGACAGATGTTTTTAATTTTTAGGGGTGCAACTGCATCTAGGGTATTGCGCAAGGTTAAATTGAGTTCCTCGGTTAGGTGGTTAACTGATTTTTGTCCTCTGACGTCCTTGGGTAGGCAGAGGGAGTCTGGAAGGGCATCAAGGAATCTTTGGGTTGTCTGAGAATTTATAGCACGACTTTTAATGCTCCTTGGTTGGGGTCTGAGCAGATTATTTGTTGCAATTGTAAACGCAATAAAATGGTGGTCCGATAATCAAGGATTATGAGGAAAAACATTAAGATCCACAACATTTATTCCATGGGACAAAACTAGGTCCAGAGTATGACTGTGGCAGTGAGTAGGTCCAGAGACATGTTGGACAAAACCCACTGAGTCGATGATGGCTCCGAAAGCCTTTTGGAGTGGGTCTGTGGACTTTTCCATGTGAATGTTAAAGTCACCAAAAATTTGAATATTATCTGCTATGACTACAAGATCCGATAGGAATTCAGGGAACTCAGTGAGGAACACTGCATATGGCCCAGGAGGCCTGTAAACAGTAGCTATAAAAAGTGAGTGAGTAGGCTGCATAGATTTCATGACTAGAAGCTCAAAAGACGAAAACGTCATTGTTTTTTTTGTTGTAAATTTAAATTTGCTATCGTAGATATTAGCAACACCTCCGCCTTTACCGGATGCACGGGGGGTATGGTCACTAGTGTAACCAGGGGGTGAGGCCTCATTTAACACAGTAAATTCATCAGGCTTAAGCCATGTTTCAGTCAGGCCAATCACATCAAGATTATGATCAGTGATTAGTTCATTGACTATAACTGCCTTGGAAGTGAGGGATCTAACATTAAGTAACCCAATTTTGAGATGTGAAGTATCACAATCTCTTTCAATAATTGCAGGAATGGAGGAGGTCTTTATACTAGTGAGATTACTAAAGCGAACACCGCCATTTTTAATTTTGCCCAACCTAGATCGAGGCACAGACACGGTCTCAATGGGGAAAGCTGAGCTGACTACACTGACTGTGCTAATGGCAGACTCCACTAAGCTGGCAGGCTGGCTAACAGCCTGCTGCCTGGCCTGCACCCTATTTCATTGTGGAGCTAGAGGAGTTAGAGACCTGTCTATGTTCGTAGATAAGATGAGAGCACCCCTCCAGCTAGGATGGAGTCCGTCACTCCTCAACAGGCCAGGCTTGGTCCTGTTTGTGGGTGAGTCCCAGAAAGAGGGCCAATTATCTACAAATTCTATCTTTTGGGAGGGGCAGAACACAGTTTTCAACCAGCGATTGAGTTGTGAGACTCTGCTGTAGAGCTCATCACTCCCCCTAACTAGGAGGGGGCCAGAGACAATTAATCGATGCCGACATCTTTCTAGCTGATTTACACGCTGAAGCTATGTTGCGCTTGGTGACCTCTGACTGTTTCATCCTAACATCGTTGGTGCCAACGTGGATAACAATATCTCTATACTCTCTACACTCGCCAGTTTTAGCTTTAGCCAGCACCGTCTTTAGATTAGCCTTAACGTCGGTAGCCCTGCCCCCTGGTAAACAGTGTATGATCGCTGGATGATTCGTTTTAAGTCTAATACTGCGGGTAATGGAGTCGCCAATGACTAGGGTTTTCAATTTGTCTAACCAGAGTACCTTCTTCCATTTGTTTGGAGAGTCTCCCACATGTCTTTTGGCGAACACCAAACGTGTTTGCTTATTTTTTTCTTGAAGCAATGGCTTTTTTTTGGCCACTCTTCCGTAAAAGCCACTCTGTGGAGTGTACAGCTTAAAGTGGTCCTATGGAGAAATATTCTAATCTCCGCTGTGTGGCTTTGCAGCTCCTTCAGGGTTATCTTTGGTATTTATGTTGCCTCTCTGATTAATGCCCTCCTTGCCTGGTCTGTGAGTTTTGGTGGGCAGCCCTCTCTTGGCAGGTTTGTTGTGGTGCCATATTCTTTCCATTTTTTAATAATGGATTTAAATGGTGCTCCGTGGGATGTTCAAAGTTTCTGACATTTTTTAAATTGCCCAACCCTGATCTGTACTTCTTCACAACTTTGTCTCTGACCTGTTTGGAGAGCTCTTTGGTCTTCGTGGTGCCACTTGCTTGGTGGTGCCCCTTGCTTAGAGGTGTTGCAGACTCTGGGGCCTTTCAGAACAGGTGTATATATACTGAGATGATGTGACAGATCACGTGACACTTAAATTGCATTCAGGTGGACTTTATTTAACGAATTATGTGACTTCTGAAGGTAATTGGTTGCAACAGATCTTATTTAGGGGATTCATAGCAAAGGGGGTGAATACATATGCCAACACCACTTTTCCGTTGACGTTTTTTTTTGAAACAAGTTCTTTTTTTCATTTCACGAATTTGTGTTTGTCCATTACATGAAATAAAAACAAATATCAATTTAAATTGCAGGTTGTAATGCAACAAAATAGGAAAAATGCCAAGGGGGTGAATAATTTTGCAAGGCACTGTATACACTCCAGTTCAAAGTTTGGAGTCACTTAGAAATGTCCATGTTTTTGAAAGAAAAGCAAATTTTTTGTCCATTTAAAATAAATTAAAATTGATCAGAAATACAGTGTAGACATTGTTAATGTTGTAAATGACTATTGTAGCTGGAAACGGCAGATTGTTTATGGAATATCTACATAGGCATACAGAGGCCCATTATCAGCAACCAATAGGCCTCATTGTGTTCCAATGGCACATTGTGTTAGCTAATCCAACTTTTGAATTTTAAAAGGCTAATTTATCATTAGACAACCCTTTTGCAATTATGTTAGCACAGCTGAAACCGATTGTCTGATTAAAGAAGCAATAAAACTGGCCTTCTTTAGAATAGTTGAGTATCTGGAGCATCAGCATTTGTGGGTTCGATTACAGGCTCCAAATGGCCAGAATCAAAGCATTTTCTTCTGAAACCTGTCAGTCTATTCTTGTTCTGAGAAATTAAGGCTTTTCCGTGTGAGAAATTGTCAAGAAACTGAAGATCTTGTACAACGCTGTGTACTACTCCCTTCACAGAACAGCGCAAACTGGCTCTAAACAGAATAGAAAGAGGAGTGGGAGGCCCCAGTGCACAACTGAGCAAGAGGACACGTACATTAGAGTGTCTAGTTTGAGAAACAGACGCCTCACAAGCCATATCTCAGACTGGCCAATAAGAAGAAAAGTTTAAGATGGGCAAAAGAAAACAGACACTGGATAGAGGAACTCTGCCTAAAAGGCCAGCATCCCGGAGTCGCCTCTTCACTGTTGATGTTGAGACTTGTATTCTTCTTTCTATTTCTTGTGTGTTTTTGTTCTACTTCACTTTATTTTATAGTGATACTGATATTGATTACTGCATTGTTGGAAAAGAGCTTGCAAGAGAGGCATTTCACTGTACTTGTAGGCTAGCAAGTCATCAAAGTGGGCTTGATGATAAGGCAAGAGGTGTTTCGGCAACTTAGCTTGCGTTGATAAAAAGCAATCATCCTCTTTCCTGCTGCCTTTGGATGGCTGGGGCCAAACTGGAGGCCCGCCAGGGGAAGCACTGAATCACTGTGACCCCTGGCCTTTATCCCGTGGGGGAGAGCACTTCAGGCTGCATTTCCTTTAAAAAAACAGTAATTGAACGCGTAGGACTGTGTAGGAAGAGCCCTTCAGCTGATCTGGGGTGTCCGCACTGACGCAGGTGAGGTGAGGAGGGGAGGCATGTGTGAGGTGGGAGGGCCTCTGTCCTCGTTTGTGTTGTCGAAGATGCCCTGGTTAATGCAATGTGTTCAGCCTCACACCCTCATCATCCCTATCAGGTGATTTGTTGTTGTTGTTGCCGCCTTAGCTCCAGCGTGGGTTATGTAAATGAGCCTTTGAATCAATGCTGGTTGGTTCTCGCCCACGTTGGACCTGTGGCTCATAAAGACCCATTAGATGGCTGTTCCTAAGGACCTCGTGCCTTTCGGTGGAACACTTGAGGTTGTCTGTGTATTTAGGTAGAGAAATCCCTTAGGGCCAGATAAGAACTTTGAGACACGAGTAAACTTGAAATTCGGGATAAATAGTATGCGACGACGTCAGTGAGAGTTGAGAGTGCAGGCTTCAAATTAGGATTCAGCCTTAAGCGTGCTTAAAGGACAATATAATTCTTGAGACTTTTGATCACCTTTCATTTAACTGAGAAATCAGTCATGAGGTTCTAATTAGGGCCTTATCACCTGTACTAGTTTATGCAAGTCAGAATCAAAGATTGGGAAATGCTAACTATAGTGTTAGCTTGTTATCAACTACTACTGCCTCTTCCTCTCAGTTCTGCAGCAGTGAAAATAATTAATTCACACGCTAACGCTGAGCAGGCTTACCACTTAAAGTGTAATTTGTATAGAAGCGAATGGTTGAGGTTGGTAGTTTCCTGGTCCATGCTCTTCTCTGAAGATCAGTACTTAGTAAGCATCTATTAAAAGAACCGGCTAAGTAGGCCTAGTTGTGCTTCCACCATGTCTGATGACACTCTGCTCAATCAAATGTATTTATAAAGCCCTTCTTACATCAGCTGATGTCACAAAGTGCTGTACCGAAACCCAGCCTGAAACCCCAAACAGCAAGCAATGCAGGTGTAGAAGCACGGTGGCTAGGAAAAACTCCCTAGAAAGGCCAGAACCTAGGAAGAAACCTAAAGAGGAACCAGGCTATGAGGGGTGGCCAGTCATCTTCTGGCTGTGCCGGGTAGAGATTATAACAGAACATCCCTAGGAGGGGTGTGTCACTTGAGTGGGTTGAGTCACTGACGTGGTCTTCCTGTCTGGGTTGGCGCCCCCCCTTGGGTTGTGCGTTGGCAGAGATCTTTGTGGGCTATACTCGGCCTTATCTCAGGATGGTAAGTTAGTGGTTGAAGGTATCCCTCTAGTGGTGTGGGGGCTGTGCTTTGGCAAAGTGGATGGGGTTATATCCTGCCTGTTTGGCCCTGTCTGGGGGTATCATCGGATGGGCCACAGTGTCTCCTGACCCCTCCTGTCTCAGCCTCCAGTATTTATGCTGCAGTAGTTTATATGTTGGGGGGCTAGGGTCAGTCTGTTATATCTGGAGTATTTCTCCTGTCTTATCCAGTGTCCTGTGTGAATTTAAGTTCTCTCTCTCTCTCTCTCTCTCTCTACCTGAGCCCTAGGACCATGCCTCAGGACTACCTGGCATGATGACTCCTTGCTGTCCCCAGTCCACCTGGCCGTGCTGCTGCTCCAGTTTCAACTGTTCTGCCTGCGGCTATGGAAACCTGACCTGTTCACTGGACGTGCTACCTGTCCCAGACCTGCTGTTTTCAACTCTCTAGAGACAGCAGGAGCGGTAGAGGTACTCTCAATGATCGGCTATGAAAAGCCAACTGACATTTACTCTTGAGGTGCTGACTTGTTGCACCCTCGACAACTACTGTGATTATTATTACTTGACCATGCTGGTCATTTTTTTTGTTCAAATATTTTTTATTGAACACATACACAAGAATGGTGTATAGGTATAAAAGACAAGTTTACAGTTCTTATCTAAACATAAGAGAACAGACATTAACCAAAAGACCCAGAATTCTGGGCACAAAACAAATATTACAAAACAAGACATACAAAACAAGGACAGGTAGAAAGAAAAAAAGAAAAAAAAGAAAAAAGGGGAAAAAAAAGGGTTGATGTAGCCCCCCCACTTATACCCCACTTTATCCCCCCTTATTCCACCCTATTCCCCTCCCAACTGCTCGGGTGGCGGGGCCAGCACACGCTGCCCAAAGGTAGATTACCGTATGACAATTGAGAGTGCGTTAAGTGCAAATTCACCGCGCCGCCTGGTACAAGTAAGAGAGGAAAGGCTGCCAGATTTGATCAAATGTTGATAATTTATTGTTCAAAATATATCTAATTCTTTCTAAGTGGACAGTGTTTGCCAATTCGCTGAGCCATAATTTGGTAGAGGGCGCTTCCCTCTTTTTCCAAAACAACAAGATACATTTTTTTGCCGAAATGAGACTGTAAGAGATGAGTTGTTTTTGGGAGTTGGTTAATCCGTTTAGGGAATCAGACACTCCCAGGATTATCAGAAGCGGGTCTGGGTCTATTGAAGTCTCCAGAACTTCAGAGAGGACCCCAAAAATTCCACACCAATACCCATACAAGTTAGAGCATAGGGCAAAGCAGTGGAGAAGTGTACTCTGCTCAGCCTGGCATTTATCACACATAGGGGATGTACCAGGAAATATCCTATGCAGTTTGGTTTTGGAATAGTGTAATCTGTGTAATACCTTGAATTGTATGAGACGATGTCTGGAGTTAATAGAGCAGGTGTGGATATACACCAAGCTATCTTCCCAGTCTGCCACCGAAATGTCAGTCCCTAGTTCTTCCTCCCATTTTGCCTTAATGGCATCAGTAGAGGGTGCGCTAACAGACTGAAAAGCATCATATATACGAGATAGTTTATCTGAGGTGGGGCACATTTTTATGCATCCGTCGAACATGGAAGGTTTAGCATTCCCAAATGTTGGGAGGTATTTTCTAACATAGTCTCTAATCTGTAGGTATCTGAAAAAGTTACTTCTGGGAAGATTATAAGTTTCCCTCAGCGATTCAAAGGAAGCAAAGGTTCCCCCTATATATAAATCCCCTATGGTACTTATCCCCAACTCTCCCCACCGCTCAAAGGTGTTATCAAGGTTAGAGGGGGCAAAGGAGGGATTCCTGGCAACAGGAAGCATGAATGATATTGGTCTAACATCAAAGTGGACTTTAATTTGCTTCCAGATTCGGACTGTGCTATGTATAATAGGATTGTTACGGTAAAGTGACATCTCCAGATTGACAGGTGACAAAATCACAGCACCAATAGAGAAGGGGTGGCACTCCTCTCACTCCATACTAAGCCAGCTGGGTGGCGGGTGTGCGTCATCCAGCAGAAACGTAACAGCGCGGAGGTTGGCGGCCCAGTAGTAAAATATAAAGTTTGGGAGAGACAATCCTCCTTCCATCTTGGATTTACAGAGGTGTTTTTTACCTATCCTGTGTGTTTTATAATCCCAGATGAAAGGATTGATAATAGAGTCCAGTTGTTTATGAAAGGATTTAGGTATGAATATTGGGATGTTCTGGTATAGGTAGAGCAGTTGTGGGAGGAAGACCATTTTAATGGCATTAATTCTTCCGAGCAGAGAAATTGGGAGAGTTCTCCAAAATTGTATGTTTGCCTTAAGTTTTTGCAGCAGAGAGGAGAAATTCTCTTTAAATAGTAAGGAGTATTGTTTGGTAACTACAATTCCAAGGTAGGTAAATTTATCTGAAGATAGCTTAACTGGAAGATGTTCTAGCCAGGAGGTGTTTTGCAACCGAATGGGCATTAATTCACTCTTGTTCCAATTTATTCTGTATCCCGAGAAGGTACCAAACAAATTAATCACCTCCAGAATAGCTGGAATACTATCTTGGGGTTCTGTTACATAGAGGAGAATGTCATCTGCGTATAGGGAAATCTTATTTAGAGTATGTTTAGTATTATAGCCGTGTATTGCTGCATGAGATCTGATCGCTTGAGCGAGAGGTTCCATAATTAGGGCGAAGAGCATAGGGGACAGCGCACAACCCTGCCTTGTCCCTCTGTGAAGGTTAAATCGGGGCGACAATGATTGGTTAGTGAGTATTCTCGCACAGGGGTTCCTATATAAAAGTTGGATCCACTTTATGAACCCATCTCCAATATTAAATTTCTGTAGGACCTTGAATAGATAGGGCCACTCAACTTGGTCAAAGGCCTTTTCAGCGTCAAGAGATATAACGGCTAGGTCCACGTTAGGTAACCTCTGAGAATACGTAATGTTGAATAGGCGCCTGAGATTGAAGAATGAGTTTCTGTTAGGGATAAAGCCGGTCTGGTCTGAATGGACCAATTTGCCAATTAAAGTGCTCAGCCTGTTAGCCAAAGTTTTTGCTAAAATCTTTTGGTCTGTATTAAGGAGGGATATTGGTCTGTATGACCCTACCTCTTCCGGATCCTTACCCTTCTTATGTATAACTGTAATAAACGCCTCATCCAAAGTGGATGGGAGCACTCCATCCTCGTTGGCCTGAACCAACATTTTGTGTAGGTAGGGAGAGAGCATGTTGCTGAATGTTTTGTAGAATTCACTCGGGTATCCATCTGGGCCTGGGGTCTTGCCACTCTTTAGAGATTTTATTGTTTCTGTAATTTCTTCAACAGATATTTCCTTATTCAGGAAGTTAGAGTCTTCCTGGTTCAGGGCAGGAAGATTACAGTTCTCCAAAAAGTTTTGCATAATTAAGGGGTTAGGGTCCGCTTTAGATGTATATAAAGTCTCATAAAACTGACGGAATCTGTCATTTATGTCTTTGGGGGAAGAGAGTAATTCCCCAGATGCAGATTTAACTTTGTGAATCATACGGTCACTCACATTCTTACGAAGTTGTCTGGCGAGTAGTTTGTGTGGTTTGTCACCAAACTCAAAATATTTTTGCTTGGCATAGAGAAAAGATTTAGCAATTTTAGCAGAGAGGATCTGATTGTATTTAAATTTTAAAGACATAATTTTTTTATGTTTCTCCCTAGATGGGTGTCTAGCATTCTCCCTATCCAGTAAGTGAATTTGTCCCTCCAGTTCTACCAATTCTCTTCTGTTTTGCCTACTCCTGGCAGTCTGAAAGGAGATGATACAGCCTCTCAAATAAGCCTTCAGTGTTTCCCACAATAATGCTGGGGAAGTCTCTGTTGTCGTTGGTATCAAAGAAAAATGTAATTTGATCTTTAAGATGTTCACAGAATGTTGGTTCAGTGAGGAGCTGAGGATTCAACCTCCAGACCCTCTCGTTTGGTACGATGTCACCCAATCTCAGGGAGAAGGTGAGTGGACTGTGGTCAGAGATTATAATATCATGATACCTCACATTACAGGTATAGGGGAGTAGTTTAGCATCAACCAAAAAGTAGTCAATTCGAGTATAAACATTGTGAACAAGAGAGTAAAAGGAGTATTCCCTACCCGTAGGGTTAGAGATCCTCCATATATCATGAGAGTAGAAGGAGTATTCCCTACCCGTAGGGTTAGAGATCCTCCATATATCAAATAAGTTAGAATTTTTTATGTAGGTATTCAAGAATTCGCTTGAATAGGAGGTAGGGGTTCGCCGGGTAGAGGATCTATCCAAATATTGGTCTAGCACACAGTTAAGGTCCCCTCCAATGACCAGGTTAGTATGGGAGATATCTGGAATCAGGGCAAGGACTCTTTTGAAAAAAGAGGGGTTATCAATGTTTGGCCCAAAGATATTTAGTAGAGTTACAGAAGTAGAGTGGATCTCTCCCATTACGATCACATAACGACCCTCTTTGTCCACAATAGTGGTTTTATGTTGAAAGGGAATTCCTTTCCGTACCAGAATCGCTGTGCCTCTCGTTTTGGCAGAGAAGTTAGAGTGATACACTTGCCCCACCCACTTACATTTAAGTCTGATATGAGAATTGTTTTTCAGATGGGTTTCTTGCAAAAATATAATATCAGACGAGAGTGCTTTCAAGTGGGCTAGGACCTTGCCTCTCTTAATTGGTTCATTTAAACCCTTGACATTCCAGGAAGTGAATGTAAGCCCCGCCCTCCTCTCATTTGTAGTTCATATGGTGGCCTGCATAGCATGTAAGTTACTAAAAAGGTAAGAAAGCGCACCAACCCATCATGATCAGCATATGTAGCACCTACACCCGAGCAGTATCCAACCCACCCCTCCCCCCCTGCAAGCACCTTTACTCTCCACCCTGTTCCCCTACTTTCCCCAAAATTTACCCCTCCCATCAACCCATATTTAACAGGCATACACAAAAAGGAGAGAAAAAAACATGAAAATAAAAATAATAAACACATTGTCTGGCCGATGCCAAAAAAGCACGGCGCGACCTCGAACAAGAGGTAAAACAAAAATAAACTCCCAACTATACGTTCACCTCTCATTATCCTAGAACTTCTACTAACATCTGAACTGAGGAGGCTCCCGCGAATAAAGTGTTCAATTAGCATCTAATAAACCTAAACAGAATAAGTTGCAACTTAAACATATTGTGCACTTAAGCTTCATGTTGGGTCAATCCCTGAGATAAGCAAGATATAGCATCACAAGATTACATTGCTAAGCAATGCCGGTCTAAACATAAACCATCAGCAACCGACATAGACAGCAGTACAATTACATATTGTGGGTTAGGAGATGGGAACAAGGATTTTGATAAATTGAACGCACCCCCCCCCCAAAAAAAAATAATAAAAAAAACATTTTATATATATATATATATATATATATATATATATATATATATATATATATATATATATATATATATATATATATACACATATACACATACATACACATATACATACATACATACATACCCATATACACACACACACCCATACATACATACACACACACACATACATCCATACACACACATGTACATACATACATACATACATACATACATAGATACACACACACACTTGTACATATACATACATACATACACACACACGTGCACACCTACCTACACACACTTACGCACATACACATACATCCAAAAATATATACTTATAGAAATAAATATTTAAAAAAATATATATACAGATACACACACACACACACACACACATCTACATACACACCCCAGAACAGTAATCTAATCTAATCTACACTAATTTAAAATATACACATACCTAATACTAAAATGCTAAGAGAAAATAATAATAAAGTACACATAGTAATTATATGTACGCACACCTACACAGACACAAGCACCACGGAGGTCTGGTGGGAATCTAATCGTGAGAGCGGGCCAGGCTATGACAAAGGCAGAACAGCACAAAACATCAACTTGCTATCTAGGTGTCTGCGTCTGCCCCTTCCCAGCCATCACCCCCAGACCCCCGCAAGCAATAACTAACTGGTATGGTAATAGGAATAATGTAAGAATTGAAAAATAAATAACGAAACAAAACAAAAATGGGGGAACATAAGTATATCCATACGAAAGTGTCAATGATCAGACCTGGAAGGCCTCCCAAACAGGCACCACCCCGAACCCAGTCGGAATTAAAGTGAAATTGACGTTAAATGAGAGCTCTAACCGCCCTCCATTGGTCAGCTCAGCGTGTTACATGTTCGGCAGGCCCTGTCGAGACCGTTTAGTACGGTTTCACCCGTTATGGTATAGTATGGGTTCGAGTCCATGAGCAGACCCTAACACACAATGACAAGGCACTCTAACCTGTACGGGGGATTGGCGTATATTCCCGGATAAACTTCTCTGCGTCTAAAACCGAGGAGAGCCAAATCTTCTCTCCGGAAGGCGGGGTAATTCTTAGTCTTGCAGGGATGAGCAAGGCTGGGCGAAGATGGAGTTTGGTCATGACATCTCTGTAGCCGGCGCGGTGCTTTGCCACATCGGGCGCATAATCCTCGTAGACATGGAAGGGGTGCCCTTTATGTAACAGGTTACCCCTCATTCGAGCCTCGCGCAGGATAAGATCCTTGGTCTTGAAACTGTGACAACAGATGATTACTGGGCGAGGACGTTGGCCCGGTCGAGGCACTGGGACAAGGGCGCGATGTGCACGGTCCAGTTGGGGATCTGAAGCCAAAACATCCGATCCCATTGCATCCTTCAATAGCTTGGCGAAGAAGTCGGTGGGGCGAGAGCCAGCCTCTATCCCCTCTGCCAGCCCAACAACGCGAAGGTTGTGACGTCTGGATCGGCCCTCCAGGTCGACCACTTTCACCGAAAGCCTCTGCACACTATCCTGCAATGACGTGCATAGCTTCTCCAACTCGTCAATCCTACCAGCGTTGAATTCAGAGGCTTTCTCAAGGTCCACAATACTCTGGCCCTGCGAGGCGACCGTTCGAATGGTGCTCTCAATTTTAGTGTCCAGTTCAGCAATAGTAGCCTTAAGATCCTCAGCTATAGCAACACGTAGTTCTCCCAATGCCCGGGTAAGTTCTGTAAGTGTCACGTTGTTACCTGTGCCTTCCGCCATGTCTGTCTCGTTGTTTGGCGGGGAGTAGGCCTCCGAAGTGGATTTATTGTCCTTTGGTCGCTTATTACTCGGCATTTTCACATAGAAAGTTACAATATTGTATTAGAAAGAAACGTTTGTTGTAAAAAGTGCAATAAAGTAGGTTAAGTTAGATTATTTCGCAAAAAAGTTGCAGGAGCCTCTCACACACAGCCGTTCACTCCAACATGCTAGCTCCGCACCCCATGCTGGTCATTTTTGAACAACCATTGTAGACTTTACCGTGAAATGCTTACTTACGAGCCCTTTCCCAACAATGCAGTTAAAAAAATTGGTTCTGATAGCACGCTAGTATGATATCATTAAATTGTGAGCACTGCCATACTTGAAGGAAATGGCTCTGCAGCACATGTAAACAGATGGATGCTAGGTGCAAGAGAATCGTGAAAAAGAGTGACAATGCAGGGTAAAAATACATGCATCACATTTCCCCTTTTACTGAGTCCAAGGCCAGGTGACCAAAACGCCAAATGGAAGGAAACTAACAATCACCTACCAAATGCCATTCACAGAGCTGACAATAAAACTATTATTTTCAAATACTCAATTGCCTCGAAGCCTTGAAAGTGCAGGAAGCCGAGTCACACCAAGCTTAACCATGTTAAACTCCATGCCATTTCTCATTACATGGTATCTTGCTCATGCACTTGGGAATAATTGTGACTCTAAAACCTTATACCAAAGACAGACCCCAGGGGTGCAATAGAAGATTTGTCTTCTGCTGGATAATTTTTCCTCAAGAGTTTATATTGATCGTGGCCAGTAGGAAGGATTGACTTTCGAAGTCCTCAACACTCCTTCAGGCTGAGATTGAATTTAGTGCTTTGTTAAACTCAATGGAGTGCTCAGTGTGGATTTGTACCCTTCATAGACAGCCTTTTACATAATCACATTTAATGCAATTATGTTAGTGTTAATTAGGGTCTTCAAGGCCAGTTTCCCAGACACAGATTAAGCACATATTCCTGGACTAAAATGTACTTTCAAAGGATGTTACTTTATTAATAACATTCTTATGACATCATTATAACATTATAATAAGATTGTAATAACTCGGTAAAACACTCATTTAGCCCTGTAGCAGTTTCAGTTGAAGTAAGTGAACATTGTGAGGAGCTGTGTATAGTGTGACCAAAACACAACATTACATTTGCTATTTTGTGTGTGTTTTCGGATTGTTTGTAACTTCATTTTAGACATAATGTTGCTGCTACCGTCTCTCATGACCGAAAAGAGCTTCTGGACATCAGAACATTACTCACCT
Organism: Salmo trutta; assembly: GCF_901001165.1. NCBI lineage: Eukaryota > Metazoa > Chordata > Actinopteri > Salmoniformes > Salmonidae > Salmo > Salmo trutta. Next base: position 1,822,264 of record NC_042990.1, on the reverse strand, counting down.
CGAACTGGACAAAGATTTTTTCTTTAATGAGTCTAATGTGAAGGATATACTGCTTTTCCGAGACCCAAATCCCTGTCATTCGCATGAAGAATAGACGGAAATACAGGAGGCAGAGATCGGGAGGCCTTGTGAGAATTCGTCGGCGAGTGGGTAACCCGCCTCTACCATCTGTTCTATTGGCCAATGTGCAATCACTGGAGATTAAACTGGATGATCTCCATTCGAGACTATCCTACCAACGGGACATTAAAAACGGCAAAATCTTATGCTTCTCCGAGTCGTGGCTGAACGACGACACAGATAATATACAGTTGGCTGGGTTTTCCGTTGTAAGCAGTTGATGTTATTCTTCAATAACACAGACCCCAAAGGGAGAAAAATATATTTATTCAAAGAGAACAAATCAGATTTGTTATGCTGCAAACTGTATGGTAGATTCTTCCCTGTTCTCAGTGTTTTCTCCAGTAAACAAAGTGGAAGGAAGTCTCGAGGTATTGCTCGCCTGAGTTAGAGTACCTCATGACAAGCTGTAGACCACACTACCTACCAAGAGAGTTCTATATAATTTTTGTAGCAGTCTATTTACCACCACAAACCGATGCTGGCACTAAGACCGCACTCAGTGAGCTGTATAAGGCCATAAGCAAACAAGAAAATGCTCATCCCGAAGTGGCACTCCTAGTGGCCGGGGACTTTTATGCAGGCAAACGTAAATCCGTTTTACCTCATTTCGTCCAGTATGTCACACGTGCAACCAGAGGGAAAAAAAACTTTAGACCGCCTTTACCCCACATTCAAAGCTCTCCCTCACCCTCCATTTGGCAAATCGGACCATAATTCTATCCTTCTGATTCCTGCTTACAAGCAAAAACTAAAGCAGGAAGTACCAGTACCAGACTCGTTCAATATGGAAGTGGTCAGATGACGTGGATGCTACGCTACAGGACTGTTTTTCTAGCACAGACTGGAATATGTTCTGGGATTCATCCAATGGCATTGAGGAGTATAATCACCTCAGTCACCGGCTTCATCAATAAGTGCATCAAAGACATTGTCCCCACAGTACATACCCCAACCAAAAGCCATGGATTACAGGCAACATCCGCACCTGGCTAAAGGCTAGAGCTGCCTCTTTCAAGGAGTGGGACACTAATCCGGACACTTATAAGAACGAACCATCAAACAGGCAAAGCATCAATACAGGACTAAGATTGAATCCTACTATACCGGCTCTGACCCTCGTCTGATGTGGCAGGGCTTGCAAACTATTATGGACGACAAAGGGAAACCCAGCCGTGAGGTGCCCAGTGACGTGAGCCAACCAGACAAGCTAAATGCCTTTTATGCTCGCTTCGAGGTAAGCAACACTGAGGCATACATGAGAGCACCAGCTGTTCCGGACGACTGTGTGATCACGCTCTCCATAGCCGATGTGAGCAAGACTTTTAAACAGGTCAACATTCACAAGGCAGCGGGGCTAGACAGATTACCAGGACGTGTACTCAGAGCATGTGCGGACCAACTGGTAAGTGTCTTCACTGACATTCAACCTCTCCCTGACCGAGTCTGTAATACCTACATGTTTCAAGCAGACCACCATAGTCCCTGTGCCCAAGAAAGTGAAAGCAACCTGCCTAAATGACTACTGCACCTACCCCATGAAGTGCTTTGAAAGGCTGGTCATGGCTCACATCAACACCATCATCCCGGAAACCCTTGACCCACTCCAATTTGGATACTACCCCAACAGATCCATAGATAATGCAAATCTCAATTGCACTCCACACTGCCCTTTCCCACCTGGACAAAAGGAACACCTATGTGAGAATGCTGTTCATTGACTACAGCTCAGCGTTCAACACCATAGTGCCCACACAGCTCATCACTAAGATAAGGACCCTTGGACTAAACCCCTCCCTCTGCAACTGGATCCTGGCCTTCCTGACGGGCCGCCCCCAGGTGGTAAAGGGTAGGCAACAACATATCCTCAATACAGGGGCACCTCAAGGGTGCGTGCTTAGTCCCCTCCTGTACTCCCTGTTCACCCACGACTGTGTGGCCAAGCAGGACTCTAACACCATCATTAAGTTTACACTACTGCTACTCAATGTTTATTATCTATGCATAGTCACTTTACCCCTACCTACATGTCTAAATTATCTCGACTAACCAGTACCCCTGTATACTGCCTCGTTAATGTAATTTTATTGTGTTACTTTTTATTTAAAAAAAATACTTTTAGTTTATTTAGTTGAACTGCATTGTTTGTTAAGGTCTTGTAAGTAAGCATTTTACGGTAAGGTCTACAGCTGTTCTATTCGGTGCATGTGACAAATATGATCTGATCACATTCACTCTGGACACTTAACTGTGATGTCTGAATCTTGAAAAACAACATCTTCAGCAAACATTTGACAATATCCACTCCCAATCCCTGTGGCATTTCTAAAACGTAGTTCTAAAAATACGACTAGTAGTTTGGGTATGTGAGTATGTAATTTAAATGTGTAATCATGAATAAATACCACAGCGATAACAGAACAAAAACAAGTCATCCCTCCTGCTGATCTTTGGCCCTGGAGACAATGAGACGTCCAATTACCTCTGCTTATTCTTCATGATTAGCAACTGTTACCATACCATTATCGCAATTTAAAGACAACTACCAATCATACTAGTTCACACTTCCTCAAATAGCCTGGCTATGAATCATATTTGATTCAATGGAGACATTGTAAATCAATCAATTACTTTATTCATAGAATACAAGTGAATGACGCAGTGTTTTATTATATATATCTGTGTTCCCCCTCACCCATTTTTAAATGTCAGAAGTGAAGAATATCTTTAAAGTCAGTGAAAGTTGAATTATCACTGACATACTGACATAGATTTTTCACATACTCAACACAAAAAAGAACCCCAACAAACAGAACAGTTTGACTTTACTTCTGAAATAATTGCAGCATTTTGCTTCCCAATGGACATAACATGTGAAAACTTTTGTTGTTCTGCTCTTTCACTTTATTGCTATTGGCAATATACTGTACATTGTTCTGCCCTCACGATGTGTGCGGGGTTCAACACTTGGCAGACAACTTACAACTCCCAATAAAGACCCTGGAGGCAAGAGTGACATTTGGAATCTGCAGTCAAAGCAATTTGTAAAACTGTAAAATACAGAATAAAGAAAATATGATTAGAAAATGATGTGCACACATTCACATAATACCAATGAATACAAATAATGAATAGCTTGGAATACAGTATGAATATGGCATTTGTGCATACGCTAACCATCACAGGCTACCAATAAAGCCTAGCTAGCCAGTACAAAAATGACATAAAGCATACCACCCTGCATCTGACTGCTGGCTTGCTTCTGAAGCTAAACAGGGTTGGTCCTGGTCAGTCCCTGGACGGAAGACCAGATGCTGCTGGAAGTGGTGTTGGAGGGCCAGTAGGAAGCACCCTTTCCTCTGGTCGCAAAAAAATATCCCAATGTCCTAGGGCAGTGATTGGGGACATTGCCCCGTGTAGGGTGCCGTCTTTCGGAATGGACGTTAAACGGGTGTCGTGACTCTCTGTGGTCACTAAAGATCCCATGGCACTTATCGTAACAGGCTGACTTCACCACTCGCGTCGCGTGCGCGAGCGTTGCAAAATAAATGTAGAAATCTATGTTATTCAATTATTGCCACCACACTGCCTATGCGCGCCAAAGAGCGTCTGCGTTGCCAAGGGCTAAAATAGAAATCCGTTCTATTCCTGACGCAGATCAAACTGCCTCTCCCATCTCCTCATTGGTTTATAGAAGCAGGTACCCACGTGGGTGACTGAAAGACGAACGAGGTCAGTGGCGGTAATGCACCTAATTTATGAAAGTTGCCAATCGCAATATAAAGCCAATAGAAGAAAAAGCCAGGAAGGAAGAGAGATGACTAGAAACGATTCGGTTGACCGTTTTATGTGTGGATTAATTGGCGGAGTAGAGGACCTTGTGCATTTCAGGTAAAATAACAACTCAATGTTTATATCCCAGGACAATTTAGCTAGCAACAGCAAGCTAGCTAAATCGGACAAATTTGCTAGCAAGTGCAAGCTAACTAGCTAAATTGCCATAAATGTTTATTCGACTGGTCCCCAAATTAATATAATTGGTTCAGAGTTTGTATTGATATTTTAACCTGCGTGTCGTGATCGCGCTTGGTGTGGGGGGACAAAATAAATGTATGCATGATGGCGCAGGATGGCGCATGCGCACAGCCGGTTTGGGTTCGGTGTAATAGTAGGGGTGTTAACCCCGGTGTCCTGGCTAAATTCCCAAGCTGTCCCTCATACCATCATGGCTACTTAATCATCCCCAGCTTACAATTGGCTCATTCATCCCTCTCCCCTGTAACTGTTCCCCAGGTCATTGCTGTAAATGAGAATGTCTTCTCAGTCAACTTGTTAAAATAACTGTTAAATAAAGAAAATGACAGAAATTGTACCTCTTTCAATTACTCTTACATGAATGCACAAACTATGCATACATAATTGCAAGGGTATAATCTTGTAAGAAAAGGATAGCTAAACTCTTGAATTAGCTAGATACATTACAAACACAGAAGCTAAGTTACATAGCTAGCAGGGTAACAGTCAATGCAATCCCTATTTGGATAGTTAGCACCCATTAGCTTAGCATTATCGCAACTTAAAAGGCTAGAAATAAACCTGTAAAAACTTAAATCTTCCAGAAAGCACAGCTTGAATTGACAAAAACATGTACTAATGACTCAAAATCAAAAGGTGCCTACTTACAGACTTATCTTTATCCAGGGCCTAGTAAGTAAGAAAGATGGAGCTCGTCTGTATGTTGCTGTTCTTCAGATTGCTTGTAGTGGGAATGACCTCTGAACAGGAAGTTAGCTGATTTAAAGCTACAGTAGCCAGCTTCTCCACTAGATGGCAGTGTAGAACTATAAGCACTATAATACTACTGTATCAGAACACTCCCTGCCTGTTATAATGAACAATTATGCCACTATTTATTTTTTGAGGAGTAGGACAACTTCTGAGACAGGTCTGAAGTACCATGCCTCATGACTTTGACTTCAACTTTTTGGATTTTGTTGTTACTTCTGGGTACAGTATTGATGATGAGTCCAACAGGCCATTTGTTTCTGTGGACCTGAGTGTCTTTCAGTAAGACGACATCTCCGACTTTCAGGTTAGGTTTGTCGACTTGCCATTTTCTGCATGGCTGGATTGTCACCTTATATTCTTGTCTCCATCATCTTCAGAATGTGTCTGCGAGACTCTGAACTTGTTTCCATTGCTTGCCCTAGAAATCTTTGAGGTCAAAGTCTCCTGGTCAGAAGCATTGCAGGTGTCAGGACTGCTGACATCTCCAGATCTGTAGACACTGGAACTAAGGGTTGCTCGTTCATGATGGCCATGACTTCAGCCATGAGTGTGGTGAGAACTTTGTGTTTGAGACGAGTAGAGCTAACTTCCAGGAGGATGGCATCCAGAATGCGACGAGCGACTCCAATCATCCTTTCCCAAGCTCCTCCCATATGTGATGCATAAGGGGGATTGAAGGTAAGTACTCATCTCGGAGTCCTCTGTGCTGATCTTCAGTTCTTTGCAGGCTATGATGAAGTTTGTACCACGGTCTGAGTGGAGTTGCTTCTCAGGTCCTTGGATAGAGAAGAATCTTCTCAAAGCGTTGATAACTGGGGGTAGACATAGACTAGATCACTTCGATGTGCACCGCTCTTGTATTCAAGGACAAGAACAGGATGGCACAATTTTTTGCTCTTCCAGTTTTCTTTTGAGTTTTCTGCAGGTTACACATTTATAGATCACACTGGATACCAGTCTTCAATTGGTCCACAATCCAGCTGACCAGACTGTGTCTTCGGAGAAGTGACGACCCTGGTGTGCAACTTGTTCATGGTAGTATATTACCAACAGAGTGGCGATGTAGTGGTTCTGACGTGTGGCCTCCGATTCTCATCAATTATGGTATTCAGCTTCTTGAGCAGGCTGTTTTTGGTGACCTCTTCTCTTTTGGTGAGGCACTTGATTTCTTCTTTGAAGACTTCCTCCTGTACATATCTAATAATGGTGGTTTTGACTTTTGCAAGATGGCTGCTGTTGCACTTGTCAATGTTAGGAGACCTGGAGAAGAATTTGTCCAGGTATATGAGCTTTGCTGTTGCTAGGATAAATGACTTCCAGCTGGAGAATCATTCAGACCTGTGTGAGTTGAGCTGGCCTCCAGTAGCTTTGGTAATGAAGGTTGTGACTTGTGGCAAGATCTCTGTATCGGTGTCTGGTCCCACATGTTCGAAAGTTTCTGACTGAGTAGACTCTTCGGTCTCTCTTCTTGTCAGGAAGGCTGGGCCTGAGAACCAGTTAGTGTGCTTAAGAGCAGCTGCTGGCACAGGACTAGTTCCATGATCTGCTGGACTGTTGTCCATACTGATGTGGTGCCACTGGTCTGGGTGTGTGGACTTTTTGATACGTGTGGCGCTGTTTGACACACAGAAGTAGAATCTTCTGGACGTATTGTGAATATATCCTAGCACGTTCTTGCTGTCTGTGTAGAACCTCACTGCATGAATCTCAAAGTCCATTTCATCATTAATCAGGCCTGCCATCTCAACTGCTAAGACAACAGAACAAAGCTCTAGGCATGGAACAATGTGAGCAGGACGTGGAGTGAGTTTGGACTTTCCCATGGTGAACCTCGATGTCGACTATTCTGAGGTAGGCTACAGCTGATATGGCCATAGTGGATGCATCTGAAAAGACACACAGTTATCACTGGGGTGTGGAGGACAAGGAGACAGAGACATAGGGGCTTTATTGTTTGAGTTCCTTCAATGAGTCTTTCCACAGCTTCCACTGATTTTCTTTCTCTTCTGGGAGTGGTGTGACCCAATCACATTGTTCATGTTCAGTAGAGAGTTCTCTCATTAGAGCCTTGCCTTGCATAGTGATAGGTGCTACGTACCCTAGAGTATCGTACAAGCTGTTGATCGTGGACAGGACACAACTTCTTGAAAACGGTCTTCTCAGAAAAAGGAAGCAGTAGAACATTTGTTGCACATTTGCTGTGACTGAAATGCGTTATTTTTGTAATCGGATGAGGACTCTGAGGAGTGTGTTATTCAGGTCTGGTCCACTGAGAAGGACATTGTTGCGGGAGACACCTTCATGCTTGGCACTAGAGTCAAATACCACTCATATCTGACCTGGTTTCTGTGGATGATACACACCAAAGATTAGTAAGTACCAACATTCTTGTTTTCCCTCCAATGGTGGTGCTTTATCAGCTTGATCATTGTCGAAGATCTTCTGCATGAAGTCGCAGAAGTGTTCTTTCATGTCGGCTTTCTCTCCAGAGTGCATCGCAGTGAAGTGAGTTGTTTCACTGCTTGTGCTCTGTCGTTGTCGTGGTGGCGCCAGGGTGAACGGAAAGGCAGAGGAACTCATGAACACTTCCCTGTCCGCGATCTTGAGGAAGATGCCATCTTCAACAGAAGGGGCTGGCTTGTCCGAGGTCTAAGCTCTCTGGCGTTGTGTTGTGTTATCCAGTCTCTCCTTGATCTGGATGCTGTTAGTGCAGGGGCTAAGGAATGATGTGCATTCATTATGAGTCAAGTTTGTTTTGTAGACGCTAACTTTAGCTGGCTTGTGAGCTCTATCCAGACATACCTCATCTATGATGACGAATCCGATAGCAACACGTTGCACATAGGATGCGTTGTGCAGCCTATTGTACTGCTTTCTGACTTTGTGCACTCTCAGTGTGTCTCTTCTGAGCAGGAGGATAGCTGTGTTTGTGTCGAGCGCTGGAATCTTGTCTGCGACAGGCGTTAAATGAGGGTGATGACGTGCAACTTCAGGTGAGCGGATCTCTGATCTGTTGTCTGGCATCATGACACATTTTATGAGACTGGGGAGATGGAGCTGTGTCTTTACATCGATTGACTCAACGGCGTAGTTGCTTGGTCTCCTTCTGGATGTCTCCACAGGTTCTGAACATGTCCTCAGAGTGTACAGTGCATTTGGATAGTATTCAGACCCATTGACTTTTTCCACATTTTGTTATGTTACAGCTTTATTCTTACATGTATTAAATCTTCCATCATCAATCTACACACAATACCCCATAATGACAAAGCAAAATCTGTTTTTTAGACATTTTTGTAGTCAAGCCCTTTACTCAGTACTTTATTGAAGCACCACTGGCAGCAATTACAGCCTCAAATCTTCTTGGGTATGACGCTGTAAGCTTGGCACACCTGTATTTGGGGAGTTTCTGCAGATCCTCTCAAGCCCTGTCAGGTTGGATGAGGAGCATCGCTGCACAGCTATTTTCAGGTCTCTCCAGATATGATTGATCAGGTTCAAGTCCGGGCTCTGGCTGGGCCACTCAAGGACATTCAGAGACTTGTCCCGAAGCAGCTCCTGCATTGTCTTGGCTGTGTGATGAGGGTCATTGTCCTGTTGGAAGGTGAACCTTCGCCACCTGTCTGAGGTCCTGAGCGCTCTGGGGCGGGTTTTCATCAAGGATCTCTCTCTGTACTTTACTCCTTTCATCTTTCCCTCGATCCTTACTAGTCTCCCAGTCCCTGCTTACTAGTCTCCCAGTCCCATTCCCTGTAGTGGGAATGAGCTCTGAACAGGAAGTTAGCTGGGGAAGTTACCCAAGTTCACCACTATACAGCAGTGTAGAGCTAAATAGCACTGTAATACTATGAACAAATAGATGTACATCTATCAGAACTTACATCAATACCCAGAGACAACCATTTTCAACAGTTATTTTCAGTGCCAATGGAAAATGTCCCTTCTTGTCTCACTTGACAATGCAAATAAAAGCATATGTTCTTCTGTCCAGGGAAGGATACAATGCCATTGTATGAACTAGTACACCCGTTTCTGTCAGCTTCACAGGCACATCTCATCTCTGCTCATCCTTCTCTCAGCAACTCCTCCCCCTGCCTGGACTCAGCTACCATCATCCTTCACTTACCTTAACTAACCTAGCCTTTACCTTACCTTAGCTTACATCACCTTACCTAACCTAATCATACTGTAGGCCTACATCACATGAGTGTCATCTGTAATACCATAGAACAGGAAATGAATCCATTGATTAGATATGTAAATACTTTATATACTTAGTGCAACATACTATACTGTGCCATAATATGCTTATCCTTCTCTTAGCAACTCTCTCCCCCTATCTGGTCTGCTACTGTAATTTTCACCTGATGGGATAATAGTTGATCTAATCTAATCTGCACCAATTTCACCATGTATTGAGAGTCATCTGTTACACAATAGCCATTATACAGAAGGATTAGATATGAAAATTGATTATATACCTACTGTAAGTGAACATACAATATCCTGACATGTTATATATGATGAAGAATAGACAGTAAACAAGTTATTTAACTAGTGAGGGATTTGTCTGCATTGCTCTGGCAATAGTCTACTCACTGTCAGAAGGCAGCATCATTGTGCATAATTTTAAATAAAATATGCCTGACTGTCATGAAGGCATCTACATATGAAGTGCAACTTCATTCATCTGTATCTGCTATTCATTTGCCAGAGACAAGCAGTTTTAATTTGAGTGGTACCACACTGCAAATCAATATGTTGATTAGCCTACATGAAGCCCCAGTACCTTCCGTTGGTGATACTGACTTTTTGGCATGGTTAAGACAGAGGAGCTGACAGTGAAAAGGACTGCTTATGAGTTTTTAATTCTCATGTTGATTAGTTCGTGATTATGCATTGCTTGTGGCTTTTAAGGCCTAATTGCATTTAAAGCATAATACATGCATCATTTTGTTCTTATGAAACATGATTGAGGTTAAATCAAACACTACAGTGGGAGTTTATTTGAAAAAAGTCTACATTTCAACATCAACAACAATTCGGTCTCGATCTTTAAGTCTTTACTGAAGACTCATCTCTTCAGTAGGTTCTATGATTGAGTGTAGTCTGGCCCAGGAGTGTGAAGGTGAACGGAAAGGCACTGGAGCAACGAACCGCCCTTGCTGTCTCTGCCTGGCCGGTTCCCCTCTCTCCACTGGGATTCTCTGCCTCAAACCCTATTACGGGGGTTGAGTCACTGGCTTACTGGTGCTCTTCCATGCCGTCCCTGGGTTGAGTCACCGACTTGATCTTCCTGTCCGGGTTGGCGCCCCCCTCGGGTTTGTGCTGTGGGGGAGATCTTTGTGGGCTATACTCGGCCTTGTCTCAGGATAGTAAGTTGGTGGTTGAAGTTATCCCTCTAGTGGTGTGGGGGCTGTACTTTGGCAAAGTGGGTGGGGTTATATCCTGCCTGGTTGGCCCTGTCCAGGGGTATCGTCGGACGGGGCCACAATGTCTTCCGACCCCTCCTGTCTCAGTCTCCAGCAATTAATCCAAAATACGTTTGAAATACTGCATGACATTTACAAAGAGGCATGTAGTCACTTTTATTTCATTGTAAATAGTAACAAATAAATTTTGCTGCATCTCAATCTTCACTTGTACACTACTCATATTGTATCTGTCGAAGCATAAGGCTTCTGCTTTGTGCACACCACCCACAGTCTACTACACTACCGTATCCTCTTCATGATCTCTCTGTAAACACTGATTCATAGATTTCAAGGTGAAATTCAGGTCGTGGTCCCAGGGGAGTGAATGACGCTCTCTCTTGGTGCTTACCGTGGTCAGGGACGTCACAGACAGACACAAGGGCTTCTTCAGACACCACTTCATTAATTCCATCATAGAGGTTCATTGGGTATGTGGGTATGGTATCATATCCACTACCCACTCTAATCATCCATGAAATCGCATTAGATTATTCATGTCCATGATTCTCTAGACTTGGAATTCTGGTGGCAGTAGATGGGAAAGTGTGTTGGGCAGTTTGTCTGAACTTAAAGAATGCAGTCTTTCCATGGTGTCAATCAATCAGACTGTATTTCTAAAGCACATTTCTTAATAAAAAAAGCAAGTCACTGATTTAATTGCCTCCTTTTATAATATCACAAACATTTCAATACATTGATGTGACATAAATCAAGGACCTTTCTTTCGAGAACAATACATTACTGATAAATGACATTCAATAATGAATCTAACTAAACATCCGATGCGCACACAACGCACTATATCTTAGTTCCTTCTTGTGAGCAGTTATTGAAGCGCTCCTCTGCTCTTCATGACTCAAAAGCACATACAGGAACTACAGAGTGCAACCTGCAGTGCCATGAGAGCCCTGTTTAGGTCAATGGCATCTTCCATCTTCAACCAAATTGCTGACCTTGGCAGCTGGGTAGACCCCAGATGGGCAGTGCCTTCCTCTCACCAGGGGAAATACAGCTGTTTGTCTGGAGCTCCCACCCCACAATCCTTCCCTAAGGCCTGACTGTGGCATATGCCCACAGTGGCTTGCTGCTGATCCAGTAGTAGTCTAGTAGACTCTTGGATCTGAAGTGAGTGAAGGGAATAGAGAATCGGACAGTGTGCCAAATGATCACGTGACAAAAGTGGCTATTGCTGTAGGTGTCATGGTCATGTCATTTCAGAACAATAAAAGATACCCTGAACATGCTCCCACATCCTTGTCTATCTATAGCATATCGATCTAACATATGTATCTAACGGGCATACCTAGCTCACCTGACAATCCCATGTACCTTCCTATGGAATGGCATTTTACTTCCTGAATGTCAGGGACTTTGCAAGGGGGTCAAAGGGGGTCAACACAACACAACATAAGCACTTCTGCAACATTCTGTACAATTGTGACCTGTAACCCCGATAGAAAAAAGGTTAGGAATGTGTAGTTTGACAAAACAGTCTCTGTTTTGCAAGGTTAGCATGTTCTGTGATGTTTGGTTATTTGGTATTATGCGGTTGAATAAACAAACAAAGCAGCAGGTCGTTTGAGGGTCATAAAACAATTATTTCAGTGACCACTAAAGTGGTGCTTGTCTATTTGATTTACTATAGATCCCCATTAGCCGACGCCAATGTCGACAGCTAGTCTTACTGGGTTCCGAAACATAACGAAAAAGACATTAAAGACAAAAGACTTTACAATTTACATACATTTAAAAGCATTAACACTTAGTTTGTGTGTATGTGTGTGTGTGTGTGTGTGTGTGTGTGTGTGTGTGTGTGTGTGTGTGTGTGTGTGTGTGTGTGTGTGTCAGTTACACATACATGTCAGTACATACACACAAAATGTTCCATCCACTTATGGCTCTGTATAATACTGTACATTTCCTTGAATTTGTTCTGGACCTGGGGACTGTGAAAAGACCCCTGGTGGCATGTCTGGTGGGGTAAGTGTGTGTGTCAGTGATGTGTGTAATGTTGACTATGCAATTTGGAGGAATTGCAGTGTCAAAAAAGCAGAGCATCTCTTTATTACCGACAGACCTCTCCCCATGTTTACAACCGTTGAATCTATATGTTTTGACCATGACAATTTACAATATAAGGTTACACCAAGTAATGTAGTCTCCTCAACTTGTTCAACAGCCACACCATTCATTACCAGATTCAGCTGAGGTCTACAACTTAGGGAATGATGGAATCAAATTATATTTGTCACATACACATGGTTAGCAGATGTTAATGCGAGTGTAGCGAGATGCTTGTGCTTCTAGTTCCGACTGTGCAGTAATATCTAACACGTAATCTAACAATTCCCCAACAACTACCTAATACACACAAATCTGAAGGGGTGAATGAGAATATGTACATGTAAGTATATGGATGAGCAATGGCTGAGCAGCATAGGCAAGGTGCAATAGATGGTATAAAATACAGTATATACATGTGATATGAGTAATGCAAGATATGCAAACATAATTAAAGTGGCCTGATTTAAAGTACATTGCATAAAGTGGCCAGTGATTGGGTCTCAATGTAGGCAGCAGCCTCTCTGAGTTAATGATTGCTGTTTAGCAGTCTGATGGCCTTGAGATAGAAGCTGTTTTTCAGTCTCTCGTTCCCAGCTTTGATGCACCTGTAATGACTGCGCCTTCTGGATGGTAGCGGTGTGAACAGGCAGTGGCTCAGATGGTTGATGTCCTTGATGATCATTTTGGCCTTTCTCTGACATCGAGTGCTGTAGGTGTCATGGAGGGCAGGTAGTTTGCACCCGGTGATGCGTTGTGCAGACCGCACTGCCCTCAACTCTCCAGAGGGTGGTGTCGTACCAGGCTGTGATACAGCCCAACAGGTTGCTCTCGATTGTGCATCTGTAAAAGTTTGTCAGAGTTTTCGGTGACAAACCACATTTTTTCAGCATCGCTGTTGCGCCTTCTTCACCATACTGTCTGTGTGAGTGGACCATTTCAGTTTGTCTGTGATGTGTACACAGAGGAACTTAAAACTTTCCACATTCTCCACTGCTGTCCCTTCGGTGTGGATAGAGGGGTGCTCCCTCTGCTGTTTCCTGAAGTCCACGATCATCTCCTTTGTTTTGTTGACGTTGAGTGAGAGGTTGTTTTCCTGACACCACACTCCGAGTGCCCTCACCTCCTCCCTGTAGACTGTCTCGTCATTGTTGGTAATCAAGCCCCTACTGTAGTGCCGTCTGCAAACTTGATGATTGAGTTGAAGGTGTGCATAGTCACGCAGTCGTGGGTGAACAAGGAGTACAAGAGGGGGCTGAGCACACCCTTGTGGGGCCCCAGTGTTGAGGGTCAGCGAAGTGGAGATGTTGATTCCTACCTTCACCACCTGGGGGCGGACCATCAGAAAGTCCAGGACCCAATGTCACAGGGCAAGATTCAGACCCGGACCTCCAGCTTGATGATGAGCTTGGAGGGTACCATGGTGTTGAATGCTGAGCTGTAGTCAATGAACAGCATTCTTACATAGGTATTCTTTTTGTCCAGATGGAATAGGGTAGTGTGCAGTGTGATGGCGATTGTGTCGTTTGTGGACCTGTTAGGGCTGTATGCAAACTCAATTGGGTCTAGGGTGGCCGGTAAGGTGGAGGTGATATGATCTCTCAAAGCATTTCATGATGACAGAAGCGAGTGCTACGGGGCGGTAGCCAGTTAGTTCAGTTGTCTTTGCCTTCTTGGGTACAGCAACAATGGAAGCCATCTTGAAGCATGTGGGGACAACAGACTGGGATAGGGAGCAATTGAATATGTCCGTAAACACCAGCCAGCTGGTCTGCGCATGCTTTGAGGACATGGCTAGGGAATCCGTCTAGGCCAGCAGCCTTGCGAGGGTTCATACGTTTAAATGTTTTACTCACGCCAGCGACGGAGAAGGACGGGGGTAAGTGTGGGGGGGGGGCGCAGTACTTGATAGCGGGCCACGACGGTGGCACTGTTTTATCCTCAAACCGGGCCAAGAAGGTGTTTTGTTTGTCTGGAAGCGTGACGTGGTGTTTGTGACGTGGCTGGATTTATTTTTGTAGTCCATGATTTCCCGTAGACCCTGCCACATACGTCTTGTATCTGAGCCGTTGAATTGCGACTCCACCTTGTACCTTTACTGGCATTTTGATTGCCTTGAGGAGAGAAAAGATACACTGTTTATATTCAGGCATATACCTCTTTCCATGGTTAAATGCAGTGGATCACCTCTTCAGTTTTGCGCAAATGCCGCCATCCATCCACAGTTTCTGGTTAGGGTAGGTTTTAATAGTCACAGTGGGTACAACATCTCCAATGCACTTTTTTATAAATGCGCTCACAGAGTCAGCGTATAGGTCGATGTTGTTCTCTGAGGCTGACCAGAACATATTCCAATCCGTGTGATCGGTCAGACCGATTGGCTTCCGATTGGTCAGACAAGCATCAGACCAGCATCGTCACTGGTACATCTTGTTTGAGTTTGGATTCTATCCAACTCGATGGATTCTCTGTTCACTGGGTGGACAGGACATTGGAGTCAGGGAAATTGGGGGGGAGGGGGTTTGCATCTTCATCAACACCAACTGGTGTGCTAATTCCAGCGCGGTAGAAGTGTTGACCCACTGTTCACCCGTCTTGGAATACCTGATGGCCAAATGCTGACCTTTCTACCGCCCGAGGGAGTTTTCAGCTGTTAACCTGTTGGGGATAGGGGGCAGTATTTGCACGGCCGGAAAAAAAACGTACCCGATTTAATCTGGTTACTACTCTTGCCGAGTAACTAGAATATGCATATAATTGTTCGATTTGGATAGAAAACACCCTAAAGTTTCTAAAACTGTTTGAATGGTGTCTGTGAGTATAACAGAACTCATATGGCAGGCCAAAACGTGAGAAGAATCCAAACAGGAAGCGCCCTCTCTGACCATTTCTTGGCCTTCTTTGTCATCTCTTTCCAAAACAGAGGATCTCTGCTGTAACGTGACACTTTCTAATGCTCCCATAGCCTCTCAGAAGGCGCCAGAACGTTGAATGATTACTCTGCAGTTACTGGCTGAAAAACAGTAGGGCTTTTGGTAAGTGGTCGATCTGAGAACAATGAGACGGGTGTGCGCGTGCACGTGAAGAGTACATGTTACTTTTTCAGTCTTTGAACGAAAACAACAACTCCCGGTCGGAATATTATTGCTATTTTACGAGAAAAATCGCATAAAAATTGATTTTAAACAGCGTTTGACATGCTTCGAAGTACGGTAATGGAATATTTTGAAAAAATGTTGTCACGATATGCGCCGGCGCGTCACCCTTCGGATAGTGTCTTGAACGCACGAACAAAACGCCGCTATTTGGATATAACTATGGATTATTTGGAACCAAACCAACATTTGTTATTGAAGTAGAAGTCCTGGGAGTGCATTCTGACGAAGAACAGCAAAGGTAATACAATTTTTCTTATAGTAAATCTGCGTTTGGTGAGTACCAAACTTGGTGGGTGTCAAAATAGCTAGCCTGTGATGGCCGGGCTATCTACTCAGAATATTGCAAAATGTGCTTTCACTGAAAAGCTATTTTAAAATCGGACATCGCGATTGCATAAAGGAGTTCATAATCTAATGTTTTGCTTTCGTTCTAAAGCCTTTTTGAAATCAAACAGTGTGGTTAGATGAACCTGTAGGGGGCAGTATTTACACGGCCGGATAAAAAACCTACCCGATTTAATCTGGTTACTACTCCTGCCCAGTAACTAGAATATGCATATAATTATTGGCTTTGGATAGAAAACACCCTAAAGTTTCTAAAACTGTTTGAATGGTGTCTGTGAGTACAACAGAACTCATATGGCAGGCAAAAACCTGAGAAGGTTTCATGCAGGAAGTGGCCTGTCTGACAAGGAGTCGTTCTTCTTGTCTCTGTTTATTGAAGAGTGGGGATCTTAGCTGTAACATGACACTTCCTACGGCTTCCATAGGCTCTCAGAGCCCGGGAAAAACCTGAACGATGACGAGGCAGCCCCAGGCTGAAACACATAATCGCCTTTGCCAAGTGGCCGATAAGAGGACAAAGGAATTAGGCGCGTGCCCGATTCGACCCCGTGCTGTATTTTCTTTCGGCTGTTTACCTAATTGCAGATTCCCGGTTGGAATATTATCACTTTTTTACGAGAAAAATTGCATAAAAATTGATTTTAAACAGCGGTTGACATGCTTCGAAGTACGGTAATGAAATATTTAGAAATCTTTTGTCACGAAATGCGCCGTGCGCATGACCCTTATTTACCATTGGGATAGTGTCTTGAACGCACGAACAAAACGTCGCTGTTTGAACATAACTATGGATTATTTTGGACCAAACCTACATTTGTTATTGAAGTAGAAGTCCTGGGAGTGCATTCTGACGAAGAACAGGAAAGGTAATCAAACTTTTCTAATAGTAAATCTGACTTTGGTGAAGGCTAAACTTGGTGGGTGTCTAAATAGCTAGCCCTGTGATGCCGGGCTATCTACTTAGAATATTGCAAAATGTGCTTTCACCGAAAAGCTATTTTAAAATCGGACATATCGAGTGCATAGAGGAGTTCTGTATCTATAATTCTTAAAATAATTGTTATGCTTTTTGTGAACGTTTATCGTGAGTAATTTAGGAAATTGTTAGTAAATTCATCGGAAGTTTGCGGGGGGTATGCTAGTTCTGACCGTCACATGCTAATGTAAAAAGCTGGTTTTTGATATAAATATGAACTTGATTGAACAAAACATGCATGTATTGTATAACATAATGTCCTAGGTGTGTCATCTGATGAAGATCATCAAAGGTTAGTGCTGCATTTAGCTGTCTTCTGGGTTTTTGTGACATTATATGCTAGCTTGAAAAATGAGTGTCTGATTATTTCTGGCTGGGTACTCTGCTGACATAATCTAATGTTTTGCTTTCGTTGTAAAGCCTTTTTGAAATTGGACAGTGTGGTTAGATTAACGAGAGTCTTGTCTTTAAATAGCTGTAAAATAGTCATATGTTTGAGAAATTGAAGTAATAGCATTTCTAAGGTATTTGAAAATCGCGCCACAGGATTCAACTTGCTGTTACGTAGGTTGGACGATTTCGTCCCGCCTGCCCTAGAGAGGTTAACAAGAGTCTTGTCTTTAAAATGATGTAAAATAGTCATATGTTTGAGAAATTGAAGTAATAGCATTTCTAAGGTATTTCAATATCGCGCCACGGGATTCCACTGGCTGTTGACTAGGGTGGGACGCAAACGTCCCACCTAGCCCAGAGAGGTTATCATGACTGCTGTAGACATTCCACCTCAGGACAATAAAAATAACAAGCTGGCGTATAACAAACTGTACAAAGCTATCAGCAAGCAGGAAAAGACGATGTGAGAAGGGTCTTTAATTGGGTCAATCAGGCCCTGATGTTATTCCAGGACGTGTTCTCAGAGCATGAGCAGAACAGCTGGCAGGCATATTCACAGTCATTTTCAAACTCTCCCAGTCTAATTTAAGATGACCAAAATCATTCCTGTTCTTAAGAACTCAAAAAATTCATGCCACAATGACTATCGCCCTGTAGCACACATCTCTGTAATCATGAAGTGCTTTGAGAGGCTGGTTATGGCACACATTAACTCCAGCATCCCAGCCACCCTAGACCCACTCCAATTTGCATACCACCCAACAGATCCATAGATGATGCAATCTCAATTGCTCTCCACAATGCACTTTTCCACTTAGATAAGAGGAATACCTCTGTGAGAATGCTGTTCATTGACTACAGCTCAGCGTTCAACACCATTGTTTCCTCCAAGCTTGTCACCAAGCTTAGGACTCTGGGTCTGAACACCTCCCTCTGCAACTGGATCCTGGACATCCTGACGGGCTGACCCCAGGTGGTGAGGGTAGGCAACATCACCTCCACTACGCTGACCCTTAACACAGGGGCCCCACATAGGTGTGTGCTTAGTCCCCTCCTGTACTTCCTGTTCACCCACGACTGCTTGGCCACTTATGGCTCCAACACCATCATCAAGTTCGCTGACGACATGACGGTGCTATGCCTGATCACCGGCAGCAATGAGTCAGCATACAGGGTGGAGGTCAGTGACCTGGTAGTGTGGTGCCGGAGCAACAGCCTCTCCCTCAAGGAGCTGATCGTGGTCTACAGGAAACGGAGGTGCAAGAACGCCCCTATCCACATCGACTGGGTGGCAGTGGAGCAAGTAGAGAGTTTCAAGTTCCTCGGTGTCCAAATCACTAAAGACTTAAAATGGTCCTAACAAACACGCACAGTAGTGAAGAATGCGCGACATTGCCTCTTCCCCCTCAGGAGGTTGAAAAAGTTTGGCATGGGCCCTCAAATTCTCAAAAGGTTAACAGCTGTACCATTGAGAGCATATTGACTGGCTGCATCACTGTTTGGTATGGCAATAGCACCGCCCTCAATCACATGGCACTGCCATCCGGACCTCTATATCAGGCGGTGTGAATAAAAGACCCGGAAAATCGCACGGCAAGAGGTACCAGTGCATCAAGTCTGACACCAACAGGCTCTTCAACAGATTCCCTCCCCAAGCAATACGACTGATGAATAGCTAACAAAATAGCTACACAGACTATCTGATTTAACCTTGTCTCTATTCACACTCACAGGGCCCTACACACTCACACACACTGTCACTCCAACGCACACGCACACTCACTCCATTATTTTCTCACTCACACATAATATGCACATAAATGTATACAGACTCTACACACCTGCAGACTCACTCACATACAAGCTGCAGCTACTCTGTTTATCTCATATCCTGTTGCCTAGTCTCCTTACCCCTATTCACTATATGACCAAAGGTATGTGGACACCTGCTCGTCGAACGTCTCATTCCAAAATCATGGACATTAATATGGAGTTGGTCCACCCCTTGCTGCTATAACAGCCTCCACTCTTTTGGGAAGGCTTTCCACTAGATGTTGGAATATTACTGCAGGGACTTGCTTCCATTCAGCCTCAAGAGCATAAGTGAGGTTGGGCACTGATGTTGGGCGATTAGGCCTGGCTCACAGTCGGCGTTTCAATTCAGCCCAAAGGTGGTTGATGGGGTTGAGGTCAGTGCGTTCTCTGCAGGCCAGTCAAGTTCTTCCACGTCGATCTCGACAAACCATTTCTGTATGGATCTCGCTTTGTGCTCGGGGGCATGGTCATGCTGAAACAGGAAAGAGCCTTCCCAAAATTGTTGCCACAAAGTTGGAAGCACAGAATTGTTTAGAACGTCATTGTATGCCGTAGCGTTAAGATTTCCCTTCACTCAGCCTCATGAGTGGCACAGAGGTCTAAGGCACTGTATCGCAGTGCTTGAGGCGTCACTACAGACCCAGGTTCGATCCCAGGCTGTGTCACAACCGGCTGTGTCCGGGAGTCCCATAGGGCGGCACACAATTGACCCAGCGTCGTCTGGATTAGGGGAGGGTTTGGCTGGTGGGGCTTTACTTGGCTCATCGTGCTCTAGCGACTCCTTGTGGTGGGCCAGGCACCTGCAGGCTGACCTCGGTCGTCAAATGACCTCGGTCGTTTCCTCTGACACATTGGTGTGGCTGGCTTCCGGGTTAAGTGGGCGGGTGTTAAGAAGCGCGGTTCGGCAGGTCATGTTTCGGTGGATTTATGCCTCTCCCGAGCCCGTTGGGAAGTTACAGCGAGGAGAGAAGATCGCAATTGGAATTATGAAATTGGGGAGAAAAAGGGGGTAAAAAAACAAAACAATTATTCCTTCACTGGATCTAAGGGGCATAGCACAACCATAAAAAACAGCCCCAGACCATTATTCCTTCTCTACCAAACTTTACAGTTGGCACTTTGCATTGGGGCAGGTGGCATTTTCCTGGCATCCGCCATTCATCCGTTGGACTGCCAGATGGTGAAGCATGATTCATCACTCCAGAGAACACGTTTCCACTGCTCCAGAATCCAATGGCGTTGAGCTTTACACCACTCCAGCCGACGCTTGGCATTACGCATGGTGATCTTAGGCTTGTGTGTGGCTGCTCGGCCATGGAAACCCATTTCATGAAGCTCCCGATGAACAGTTATTGTGCTGAAGTTGCTTCCAGAGGAACTCTGTAGTGAGTGTTGCAACCGAGGACAAACTACTAAATACATACTTTCGTATTTATAGTGTATTTACCTCCATCATTCCAGTATGCCTGCACATTTTTAATAATATGGTATTGGAACTGACTTTTTTTAAAGTCTTCCTGTATAGAGTATGCTTACTTACTTACTTACTTACTTTATTTTGTATTTCATATATGTTGTTTCTTGTGTGTTTTTTTTCTAGTAATACATTGCTTTTGATTATTGCATTGTTGGGTTTTGAGTTTGCAAGAAAGACATTTCACTCTACTTGTGTTCGTCTTGTATGTTCCAAGTCAACCAGCGGTTTTCCCGTTCTCCTGCTTTTTGCTGTTTCTGGACTCTGTGCCCGCCTGCCTGACCATTCTGCCTGCCTTAACCACGAGCCTGCCTGCCACTCTGTACCTCCTGGTCTCTGATCTGGTTATGACCTTTTGCCTGTCCACGACCATTCTCTTGCCTACTCCTTTTGTATTAACAAGCATTGTAAGACTCCAATCATCTGCCTCCTGTGTCTGCATCTGGGTCTCGCCTTGTTCCTTGATACCAATGGGTACGGATACAGCTTTAGAGCAAAGTTCTACAGTATTAGTAAACATTTGATCAAAACATTTGGATGATCTTGTTTCTGTAGTGTTTGAAAACACCCTGGTAGGTTCAGTAATAACCTGAACCAGATTACAGGCACTGGTTACAGTGAGAAGCTTCCTCTTGAGCGGACAGCTTGATTAAAACCAGTCAATATTCACGTCCCCAAGAAACTAGGCCTCTCTGTTTACATCACATACACTATCAAGCATTTCACACATATTATTTAGATACTGACTGTTAGCACTTGGTGGCCTATAGCAACACCCCCAAAAGAAAAGTCTTTAGATGTGCCAGGTGAACCTGCAACAACAACACTTCAGTAACACTTGACATAAGATATTCTCTAAGCATTACAGGGATATGGATCTGAATACAGCAAATCCTCCCCAATAACCTTTCCTGTCTCTTCTATAGATGTTATATGCTTGTATTGCTACTGCTTTGTTATCAAATGAATTACCCATGAGAGTCTCAGAAATGGCTAATATATGAATGTTGTTTGATGTTAGCAAGTTATTAATTACATACATTAATATTGTCTGTTTTCAGCCATTTCCTGGGTAGCTTATCAGAAAAACATAATATGGAAAAGAGCAAACAAAGCAAGATAAAAAATATACATTCAGCAGTCCATTAATCAGTTAGTGTGTGTAAATGTGTGTGTGTGTGTGTACTGCAGGGTTGAAGCTACCAACCCATAGGCTTGGCTCTCTCGTCCCTTCCAGGCTTTTGGGAGGGTGGACAATGAGCCTGTCATAGCGGATGTAAGCAATGTCCCCATGTGCTCCGGCAGCTTTCATGGCTGTGATAAGTTATTACCTCTTCTGGCGCACAGCTTCAGGATAGTCCTCTCAAGTTCTTGGCTCTTTCCAGAACAGCTACCTTGTCCTTCAACCTCAGGAACATGACCACTATCAGCCTGGGCCTGTCACCTGGGCCGGTGGTGGGTTTTCTAGTCCTGTTTGATTTCTCCGTTATTGTTATCATGGATTCACATACAGAACGGATGTCCTCTCTCAATGATTTACAGATTGCTGTCATCTTGCCGTTCTCCTGTTTAAACTCATGGAGCTGACCTGGGAGAACTGCAAACTGTTCTTCAGGTCCTGGTCCTAAACTAATAATCAAGCTTTGATTAAAGAAATCAACTGTGTAGTGTTAGGGCAAAAACGTGCACCGATTGGGGTCCCGAGGACCAAGTTTGGGAAACGCTGCATTAAGATTTCTTTCCACTCAGGGTCCAATTTTTTTTTGTTTCTGAGAATGTCATGGCTCTAATGACGCACTCTCTGTAATCCCAGTTTTATAAGTCTTTTGGTTTAATATAATCGGAAGTTGTCCATCTTAATTATTTCCTAGAGGGTTATTGTGCATTCTTAATGAATTAAATATTTATTTATTTGTAATTATTTAACCTCTCTAGGGTCGGCGGGACGAAATCGTCCCACCTACGTAACAGCCAGTGGAATCCTGTGGCGCGTTATTCAAATACCTTAGAAATGCTATTACTTCAATTTCTCAAACATATGATTATTTTACAGCATTTTAAAGACAAGACTCTCGTTAACCTCTCTAGGGCAGGTGGCACCAAATCGTCCCACCTACGTAACAGCCAGTTGAGTCCTGTGGCGCGATTTTCAAATACCTTAGAAATGCTATTACTTCAATTTCTCAAACATATGACTATTTTACAGCTATTTAAAGACAAGACTCTCGTTAATCTAACCACACTGTCCGATTTCAAAAAGGCTTTACAACTAAAGCAAAACATTAGATTATGTCAGCAGAGTACCCAGCCAGAAATAATCAGACACCCATTTTTCAAGCTAGCATATAATGTCACAAAAACCCAGAAGACAGCTAAATGCAGCACTAACCTTTGATGATCTTCATCAGATGACACACCTAGGACATTATGTTACACAATACATGCATGTTTTGTTCAATCAAGTTCATATTTATATCAAAAACCAGCTTTTTACATTAGCATGTGACATTCAGAACTAGCATACCCCCCGCAAACTTCCGGGGAATTTACTAACAATTTACTAAATTACTCACGATAAACGTTCACAAAAAGCATATCAATTATTTTAAGAATTATAGATACAGAACTCCTCTATGCACTCGATATGTCCGATTTTAAAATAGCTTTTTGGTGAAAGCACATTTTGCAATATTCTAAGTACATAGCCCAGCCATCACGGGCTAGCTATTTAGACACCCAGCAAGTTTAGCCTTCACCAAAATCAGATTTACTATAACAAAAATGTTATTACCTTTCCTGTTCTTCGTCAGAATGCACTCCCAGGACTTCTACTTCAATAACAAATGTTGGTTTGGTCCCAAATAATCCATCATTATATCCAAACAGCGGCGTTTTGTTCGTGCGTTCACGACACTATCTGAAATGGTAAATAAGGTTCACGAGCATGGCGCATTTTGTGACAAAAAAATTCTAAATATTCCATTACCGTACTTTGAAGCATGTCAACCGCTGTTTAAAATCAATTCTTATGCAATTTATCTCGTAAAAAAGCGATAATATTCCGACCGGGAATATGCGTTTAGCTAAATAGAGGAAAAAAAGAAAGACGGGGGCGACCAGTGCACGCGCCTAATGCCCATTGTCTACTGATCGGCCACTTGACAAAGGCGAAAATGTGTTTCAGTCTGGGGCTGGAATGACGACATTCAGCTTTTTCCCGGGCTCTGAGAGCCTATGGGAGCCGTGGGAAGTGTCACGTTACCGCAGAGATCCTTTGTTTTGGAAAGAGATGTCAAAGAAAGCCAATAAATGGTCAGACAGGCCACTTCCTGTAAAGGAATCTCTCAGGTTTTTGCCTGCCATATGAGTTCTGTTATACTCACAGACACCATTCAAACAGTTTCAGAAACTTTAGGGTGTTTTCTATCCATATCTAATAAGTATATGCATATTCTAGTTACTGGGTAGGAGTAGTAACCAGATTAAATCGGGTACGTTTTTTATCCGGCCGTGTAAATACTGCCCCCTAGCCCTAACAGGTTTTAATCTAACCACACTGTCTGATTTCAAAAAGGCTTTACAACGAAAGCAAAACATTAGATTATGTCAGCAGAGTACCCAGCCAGAAATAATCAGACACCCATTTTTCAAGCTAGCATATAATGTCACAAAAACCCAGAAGACAGCTAAATGCAGCACTAACCTTTGATGATCTTCATCAGATGACACACCTAGGACATTATGTTATACAATACATGCATGTTTTGTTCAATCAAGTTCATATTTATATCAAAAACCAGTTTTTTACATTAGCATGTGACGTTCAGAACTAGCATACCCCCCGCAAACTTCCAGTGAATTTACTAAATTACTCACGATAAACGTTCACAAAAAGCATAACAATTATTTTAAGAATTATAGATACAGAACTCCTCTATGCACTCGATATGTCCGATTTTAAAATAGCTTTTCGGTGAAAGAACATTTTGCAATATTCTAAGTAGATAGCCCGGCATCACAGGGTTAGCTATTTAGACACCCAGCAAGTTTAGCACTCACCAAACTCAGATTTACTATAAGAAAAAGGTTATTATCTTTGGTGTTCTTCGTCAGAATGCACTCCCAGGACTTCTACTTCAATAACAAATGTTGGTTTGGTCCCAAATAATCTATAGTTATATCCAAACAGCGGCGTTTTGTTCGTGAGTTCAAGACACTATCCGAATGGTAAAGAAGGGTTACGAGCACGACGCATTTCGTGACAAAAAAATTCTAAATATTCCATTACCGTACTTCGAAGCATGTCAACCGCTGTTTAAAATCAATTTTTATGCCATTTTTCTCGTAAAAAAGCGATAATATTCCGACCGGGAATCTGCGTTTAGGTAAAAAGACGAAAGAAAATAAAGCATGGGGTGGACTCGTGCACGCGCCTAAGCCCATTGTCCTCTGATCGGCCACTTGCCAAAAGCGCAAATGTGTTTCAGCCTGGGGCTGCCTCGATATCATTCAGCTTTTTCCCGCCTTCTGAGAGCCTATGGGAGCCGTAGGAAGTGTCACGTTACAGCAAAGATCCTCAGTCTTCAATAAACAGAGGCAAGAAGCTCAAGGAATGGTCAGACAGGCCACTTCCTGTAAGGAATCTTCTCAGGTTTTTGCCTGCCATATGAGTTCTGTTATACTCACAGACACCATTCAAACAGTTTTAGAAACTTTAGGGTGTTTTCTATCCAAAGCCAATAATTATATGCATATTCTAGTTACTGGGCAGGAGTAGTAACCAGATTAAATCGGGTACGTTTTTTATCCGGCCGTGTAAATACTGCCCCCTAGCCCTAACAGGTTAACCTTAATATAACACGGTAGTGTGGTGCCGGAGCAACAGCCTCTCCCTCAAGGAGCTGATCGTGGTCTACAGGAAACGGAGGTGCTAGCCACTTTTAACAATGCCACTTTATATAATGTTTACATACCCTACATTACTCATCTCATATGTATATACTGTACTCTATACCATCTACTGCATCTTGCCTATGCCGTTCGGCCATCACTCATTCATATATTTTTATGTACATGTTCTTATTCATTCCTTTACACTTGTGTGTATAAGGTAGTTGTTGTGAAATTGTTAGGTTAGATTACTTTTCAGATAATACTGCATGGTCGGATGCAAATATTCTGGGTAGCTATTTTATTAGGCGTTCAGGAGTCTTATGGCTTGGGGGTAGAAGCTGTTTAGAAGCCTCTTGGACCTAGACTTGGTACTCCGGTACCGCTTGCCGTGCGGTAGCAGAGAGAACAGTCTATGAATAGGCTGGCTGGAGTCTTTGACAATTTTTAGGGCCTTCCTCTGACACCGCCTGGTATAGAGGTCCTGGATGGCAGGAAGCTTGGCCCCAGTGATGTACTGGGCCATTCACACTACCTTTTATAGCTCCTTACGGTCAGGGGCCAAGTAGTTGACATACAAGGCAGTGATGCAACTAGTCAGGATGCTCTCGATGGTGCAGCTGTAGAACCTTTTGAGGATCTGAGGACCCATACCAAATCTTTTCAGTCTCCTGAGGGGGAATAGGTTTTGTCGTGCCCTCTTCACGACTGTCTTAGTGTGCTTGGACCATGTCAGTTTGTTGGTGATGTGGACACCAAGGAACTTGAAGCTCTCAACCTGTTCCGCTGCAGCCCCATCGATGAGAATGGGGGCGTGCTCGTTCCTCTTTTTCCTTACATTTTTACATTTACATTTTAGTCATTTAGCAGACGCTCTTATCCAGAGCGACTTACAGTAGTGAATGCATACATTTCTTTTTTTTTCTTTTTTCGTACTGGTCCCCCGTGGGAATCAAACCCACAACCCTGGTGTTGCAAACACCATGCTCTACCAACTGAGCGAACTTCAATTAAACTACTCAGTCTGCCCCCCCAGAGGGTGTAAGATTCTGGTTGAATGAAGCAGACGGATAGCCAGCCTACAAGGGTCAAACCGTTTATTTATGAGAGCTCTAAAATTCATACAATGCACACAGCCTTTTATATTACCACACACACACACACACACACACACACACACACACACACACACACACACACACACACACACACACACACAAATAAACTTAAATCAGTAGAGAACTCCACCCCGCTTTAGGCGGCTGTATTTTTCCACAGTACACATACATTCCTTATCAACCTTGCCACCTGTCTTCTAATCTCCTGCCAACTAAGCCGTTCCCAGGCCGTTGTTTCTCTCCCTATCTTAGGGAGGCTTCTTCTCCTGTTCCTTTCCCAAGGTCGTCTTATCAACTCTGCCCTGCTCATTTTGAAGTGGTAACAGTGTCTTAGTCTTAACCCATCTACTCACACACAGTATTCGATTATAGTTTTAACATATTATTATAGCCTTATAATTACCAAATACATTTCAACAGGTTATATGGTTTCTGAGTGAAATAATTTAGTCAAACCTTTAATCATATAATTTCCATTACATCAACTCTATGCGAAGAAGATTTGTAGCGCTGCATGAGGCAAATGGTGGTCACACCAGAAACTGACTGGTTTTCTGATCCACGCTCCTATTTTTTCTTTAAGGTATCTGTGACCAACAGATGCATATTTGTATTCCCAGTCATGTGAAATCCATAGATTAGGGCCTAATTAATTATTTAAATTGCCTGATTTCCTTCTATGAACTGTAACTCAGTAGAATCTTTGAAATTGTTGCATGTTGCATTTATATTTTTGGTCAGTTTAGTAATAGTTATTGCATCCTTTACAAATGATTCTCGAGAGGTCGGTGACAAGTACCCAGATAATGTGAAGTGGTTTGGCCTAATTTTGTGTTCCTGAGATATACTCAATGGTACTTTTTCTTCTTTCTTTTCTTCTTCTGTCCCTAAGTTATCATCTTCTCTCACAATAGGGTGCATATAGATTAGTACAATTATCGATCTGCATATCGGTTTTGACCTAGTTGTGTCCGTGATACTTTTATCTAGTCGTGGGTTTACTTGTAAGTGGATTGTTAATCCCTTGATGGGAAAATCAGCATTAAAGCAAACCCTTAAAGTGTACCAGTCCATTGTCCGAGCTGTTATAAATGTATTTTCCAGGTTGTTATATTGTTAAAGTAACAGTTGTTTGGAATCAGTGGCAGTAGGGGAGAAGCACAGATAATGGCTGATAGACTTAATGACAGTATGGGGTTTATAGCATTTTATAATGTAGGGATTGTTACAATGAGACAATATGTGTGGATCTGTGTGTGCGCTTGGGTGCAAGTGTGCATACGTGTAAGTTTGTGTGCATGCATGCAAGTGAAGTGTGCATGTGTTCTGTTGTGGGTGTGAGAGAGACAGACACGGGGCGAGAGAGAGTGCTGGGTACCATTCAGAGAGGCAGAAAGCTGGCTAAGGGCAGACGGATGTGCATGTTGCTGACTATTTGAACCTGAGGGGGGCAGTGTAGCGCTTGTAAATAGGCACTTTCCCTCTGACTCTAAACACTGAGTTAGATCAATAGTTGCAATGATAAAGTACACAGCAGTGAAGGTCATCAAATATTATTTTTTTCTCGCCAGCACAAGAAAAGGGAAGAATAGTGCCTTTTTAGTGAATATGAGTAGGCCTACGGCCATATAGGCTGGGCATTTGAAAGACGCAGGACACTGAAATAACAAATGAATCAATCAAATGTAAATGGGAGACTATTAATTGATCAAATCACCCAGATACTCACTACCAATGTCAAAGACTTTCACAGGCGTTCAACACTTATCATGATTCTCACCCATTCACTTTAAGTCAAGAACAGTAGTGTGTAGACTTTGTACACAGTTCCACTGCAGATGGCTGCATGGGAGGAAAGCAGTATGAGTGGAACTGCTTTACAAACTGTGAGAGGGCATGGGTCAGATATTCCACAGCTCACATATGATAGAGACAGATAGACGGCTGAAAACTTCCAAGACATCTTTTTCATTTGAATAATGGAGTCGATGCCCAGATCCTAAGCAGACCGAGTTACTACCACCACAAATAATATTTTTAATTTGTGCTTCTTCTTCGACACAGGTCATGATCAATGTTCCCTCTAAGCTGTGTGCCAGCGAAGCAGTAGACCGAGACTGCCGCATGCAGAGCGTAGAAATATCAACCCACACAGAGAAGCACCAGATTGAATTTCACTCAACCTTCTAGAGTTTTCCCTGTTAGTTAACACTATCAACGTTTCCCGTTACTGTGGCAATTGTGATCGAATCAACGCAATATTAGCCACTTTCAATGCAACATACCCAAACAATACAAACTGTGCAAGAGATTTTGTTGTAGGCAGAATGCATCAGAGTAGGAGTAGGACTATATGCAAATAGACCATTGCCATATATGGATCTGTGCCATTTAGTTTGAACTGGACTGTGTTTACAGCTGTGGGCATGAGCAGATGTGCTTGTTTTGAAATCAGAGCAAGAGCTGCATGTGGCTATGTCTGCACATTTTGTTCATATCCTTTTCTAGTTAGTGAGTTATTAGCCCAGTTATAGATCATTTGTAGTCAGCAATAGGGGAGTGATTGCTTCCTACAAGAGCACAAAAGGTTTGCATTTCTAGGAATCTTTTAAAAGCAAGTCCGGTAAAAGAGGTTTTTTGTCTTAAAGGGTCAGTGTTGTATTTTGAGACAGGCTTGAATAAGCTAAGTAGCCAATAGGCAGAGGGTAGCATAATTTGTCTGATTCTCTGTAATAATGGTATGGGAATAATAATACATTTTATTTTGTAAAGTGGTTTATTCCATCAAACACAACAACATTTTCAGTCACCTCCTTGTCTGAAGGACAAATGGATAATCAGGTTAATGTCAAGCCCTGCATGTTTTTTTTTTATAAAAGTCTCATGGAATGAAGGCCAACATTGAACACCTTGGCTGCTACTGTAGGCCAAATGACTTGAACAGCTATTTCCATGTTAAAATGTAATGGGATGCATTTTCTCCATTGTTATTGATGGTAGGTACTCTGGTAGGCCTACATTATGATCAAATAGCCACAGTAGCCTACTTAGCCACTGTTAAAACTGTAACTTAACTTGTGTTCACAGTAAACGCGAGCTGGAAGATGCACAAATCTTCACAATGTTGAAATTTGCGCTCAACAAACCTGAATTTTGCTCAGTGCTGATTTTTTTTTTAGGGAAAATTGTTCATGATGAAGGATTTCCGCCTCTTTTATGAGCCGTTTTTCAGTATTCTTCAGAGTAAGGGAAGGAATTACGATATCCCTTTCTCACCGTCTTTCTTGGGATAGACAAATTAAATATCTATTTAACATTCAAGTCATACGAGAGGCATTGCAATTGGCGGATTCATGTCATTAAAAATACTCCCAGAAGTCTCAGAAGTATAAAGATAACTTTGCTATATTTCTTTGACCATATGATGCCAGATTACTCATACTTATATAAGAGCTTAGAGGACAGAAGTCCAGTCCCGCAGATAGATGGAAGTGTCTTCCTAAACCCCTTTACAACCCTTGACGTCATTTATTGATGGAGACTGTGTCACCCCCAAAATAGGACAATAATATTTTTTATGTCCTTTTTGACCTAATGCAGGACCATCTGTCAATGATTCCACTCGACATTAGCACTGTGTGACAGACTATGACACAGACTGTGGGTGTTCAATTAGTCATCTAGAGAACAGAAATTTAACAATGTTGGGTTGGGCATGGCAAGGGGAGTGAAGATGTTCCATGGCTACTGAGCTAATAGACTCCTGATGAGTGTCCCAATGAATAAGTTTCCTCAGGCAGTTAAAACCTGTTGGGGCTAGGGGGCAGGATTTTCACGGCCGGATAAAAAACATACCCCATTTAAACTGGTTAATACTCTTGCCCAGAAATACAAATATGCATATAATTAGTAGATTTGGATATAAAACACTCTAAAGTTTCTAAAACTGTTTGAATGGTGTCTGTGAGTATAACAGCACTCATATGGCAGGCAAAAACCTGAGAAGATTCCAGGCAGGAAGTGGCCTGTCTGACAATTTGTAGTCCTTCTGTTGCATCTCTATCGAAATTACAGCATCTGTGCTGTTACGTGACACTTTCTAAGGCTTCCATTGGCTCTCTAAAGCCCTCAGAAAGCGGAATGACGTGTCTCCTGTCTCTGGGCAAAGTACAGCAGCAGAGTTTGTAAGTGGCCTGCCTGGGGACAGTGAGTCTGGAGATGCACGTTCAGGAGACTTCGCCATTTTTTTCTTTCACTCTGAATGAATACAACGTTGTCCGGTTGGAATATTATCGCTATTTTACGAGAAAAATAGCATAAAATTTGATTTTAAACAGCGTTTGACATGCTTCTAAGTACGGTAATGGAATATTTTGAAATGTTTTGTCACGAAATGCACTCACGCGTTACCTTTTGGAAAGTGACCTGAACGCACAAACAAAACGGAGGTATTTGGATATAACTATGGATTATTTGGAACCAAAACAACATTTGTTGTTGAAGTAGAAGTCCTGGAAGTGCATTCTGACGAAGAACAGCAAAGGTAATCCAATTTTTCTAATAGTAATTCTGAGTTTAGGTTGTCCCAAACTTGGTGGGTGTCAAATTAGCTAGCTGTGATGGCTGAGCTATGTACTCAGAATATTGAAAAATGTGCTTTCGCCGAAAAGCTATTTTAAAATCTGACATAGCGTTTGCATAAAGGAGTTCTGTATCTATAATTCTTAAAATAATTGTTATGTATTTTGTCAACGTTTATCATGAGTAATTTAGTAAATTCACAGGACATTTTTGGTGGGTATGCTAGTTCTGAACATCACATGCTAATGTAAAAATATGTTTTTTGATATAAATATGAACTTGATTGAACAAAACATGCATGTATTGTATAACATAATGTCCTAGGAGTGTCATCTGATGAAGATCATCAAAGGTTAGTGCTGCATTTAGCTGGGGTTTTGGTTTTTGTGACATATATGCTTGCTTTGAAAATGGCTGTGTGATTATTTTTGGCAGGGTACTCTCCTGACATAATCTAATGTTTTGCTTTCTCTGTAAAGCCTTTTTGAAATCGGACAACCTGGTTGGATTAACGAGAGTCTTATCTTTCAAATGGTGTAAAATAGTCCTATGTTTGAGAAATTGAAGTTATAGCATTTTTGAGGTACCGTAAATTCCGGACTATAAGCCGCAACTTTTTTCCCACGCTTTGAACCCCGCGGCTTAAACAATGACGCGGCTAATATATGGATTTTTCCCGCTTTCAATTTTTTTTCTTCCAAAAAAACACATTCTGTGACGTGCTCAGTTTTTTGGCGGCATGAAGCTTTCATTAGACCAATGAAATTGCCGAACGGGTTAAGGTCAAACAACTTTTTTGTTTACTGTTTAGCTTAAATCGAGCGCTCTCAAACTTCCCATCATTCTGATTACGGTAGTCATTTTGTCACCCTCATCATGGCAAAGACCTCCTCCTCCTTTGGCCGTCTCTCTTTCCAGTTCTCTGCTGCCAATGACTGGAACGAACTACAAAAATCTCTGAAACTGGAAACACTTATCTCCCTCACTAGCTTTAAGCACCAGCTGTCAGAGCAGCTCACAGATCACTGCACCTGTACATAGCCCATCTATAATTTAGCCCAAACAACTACCTCTTCCCCTACTGTATTTATTTATTTTATATTGCTCCTTTGCACCCCATTATCTCTATTTCTACTTTGCACTTTCTTCTACTACAAATCTACCATTCCAGTGTTTTACTTGCTATATTGTATTTACTTTGCCACCATGGACTTTTTTTGCCTTTACCTCCCTTATCTCACCTCATTTGCTCACATTGTACATAGACTTATTTTTCTACTGTATTATTGACAGTATATTTGTTTTACTCCATGTGTAACTCTGTGTTGTTGTATGTTGTCGAACTGCTTTGCTTTATCTTGGCCAGGTCGCAATTGTAAATGAGAACTTGTTCTCAACTTGCCTACCTGGTTAAAAAAAGGTGAAATAAATAAATAAAAAATAAAAAGACACGGAGAAATGCATATGATGCAGCTTTCAAGTTGAAGTCGATTAATCTGGCTGTTGGAAAAGGAAATAGAGCTGCTGCACGGGAGTCGATGATAAGACTTTGGAAACAGCAGCGTGAGGAATTGACTCAGTACCAAAAGACAACTAAAGCTTTCTGCAAATGTTTTATTTTTGTTACAAGCCGTGTTTCGTTAAAGCCTATTTATTTTTGTTACAAGCCGTGTTTCGTTAAAGCCTGTGTAAAGTTAATTTGTTTCAATGTACCGGTAGGCACCTGCGGCTTATAGACACGTGTGGCTTATTTTTGTTCAAAATAAATAAAAAAAATTTAATTCAGTGGGTGCGGCTTATATTCAGGTGCGCTTAATAGTCCGGAAATTACGGTATTTGTATTTCGCGCCACGCGAATCTACTGGCTGTTGAATAGAGTGGGATGCTAACGTCCCACTGGCCCAGAGAGGTTTTAATCTACTGTTTATAGAAGTTTATCTGCATTGACTCTGTAAATATGAACAGAGAAACTAATAGGCCTAACATTTTACATTTAATTTAACTACAAGGAAGTAAAGGTTTCATACCCCATGCAGAAAACTGATGTATCGTAATATATGTAGTATATACACATACATACATACATACATACATACTGTGGCAAAGAAGGGGGTCGAGTGATAAATGGCAGATATGTGAGGGCAGAACTAATAAACGGGCTCTGCCCGATCACTAAAATGGCCACCCCGATCAGAACTACAGATCACAAAATGGCCGACTGCCAAAACTACAATTCCCAGAAGCAAGGGGAACCCTCAGAAGGTGGAGCCGACCCACAGATAAAAGGTCAAGAAAAACCAGGAAGAGAGAGAGAGAGAGCGGGAAGGATCTATGAACCATAGAGAGAGAGACATTCTACATTGGCTGGATTTACCGTGTACGAGCTGGACTGTTTTGGACTTACCTGTTGGCGTTTAGACCCGGACCTACCGAGAACCAGATTTGTGTACCGAACCCTGCTATCCTTGACCTTACCTGCGGCCTGGGTGGACCAGGACAGAGAAACAAACATACAGGTACTGTCATGTTCGAAAGAACTTTAATTCTGGGCTGACTTTGGTGACAGTTTCTCACTTAATTTGTGACAAACGCTCCTAGCTTTGAAGAGGTTTGCCACAATACATACATACATACATACATACATACATACATACATACATACATACATACATACATACATACATATATACACACTTTTTTTAGACTATACCTTTATTCCCCACAAACCCTACCACCCCTCCCCCAATTGAAGTAAACTAATAAGCAATAACACTTAGGCTTCTACCTTCAGTTTCTACATACTATACACATTTTACAGTCACAATCTATTTACATTAGATATATTTTGTTTGTTTTTTAGTCCTTCCTCTATTTCTGATGTCTATCCAGTTTGATTTCTATTTGTAACTGTGCCATTTCGCAACATTTCTGAACCTATATACATTTTACAGACCCCGTATGTTTTACATTGGTTATCTTGTTGTTATTAGTCCCACCCTTCAGCTCCATTCAACCCCTCCTAACTATCTCTTAACACCATCCATTTTGGATTTCTATTTGCCATATATTTTTCAACTGTGCTGTGATGCTTCACAAAAGTACTGAACCTTTCTATTCTCATAGCTTCTACTGATTGTAAATTAAAGATAAACATTTTTGCTAAGATAATTATTATATTATTGATCGATTGTTGATCGATTGACTATGACTTTTTCAAAACTCCCAGTATTGCTATCTGGGTAATTGTTGCAATTCCTGGACCTGTGACCAAAAACGAGCTACATATGGACAGTACAGTAAATGATCTAATGACTCTGCCTCCTCACAGCAAAATTTGCAGAGCTGGGAAGATTGTATCCCCATATATGTAACATTCTATTGGTTGCAAGAATTTTGTGTAACCATTTAAATTGAAAAATTCAAAGTTCTGAATCCGGCTTCGTTTTGCTTGTCAATTCATAAACCATGTGCTATGGAATCGGTTACATCGAAAATCTCTTCCCAACTATTTTGCAATTTATTTGGCACAGCTGTCAATTTTTGGGTCCTTAAATGAAATTGGTATATATTTGTATCTATCACAATTATCTTTAACCATTTTTGGTCTTTAATGCAGGGCCAACAGACAAGTTCCTTACTTTTTCCCCCTTCCACTTGCCACTTCCATTTTGGGTAGAGCAGACATTTCCATATCATACCAGTCCTATTCATGATATAATTTGCAAAAATTATACCTTTTTTAAACATTTTATCAAGTAGTATATTTGAGTTTAAACACAATATTTGCTGTATTATTTGTTCTGTCTTTTCAGGTGGATTAAACTGACATTTCAACCAACTTTCTAAGGCTTGTTTAAAAAAATAATCATATTTTGGAGATTGTTTATTTTTCAAAAAACCGAAAGTGAGCCGTTGTAATCTGAATAAAGGAAAAAAGGCCATTCTTGAACATGGGGTGAGACATTCTTACTAATTTACTAGAGAACCAAGTATAACTTTTGTATAACTTTTGTGTGACTGATGCCTTTAGTGAGAGGTCTAATGCTTTAATATTTAATCATTTCTGCTCCATGAATTCATATTCATTATATAAAAAGGCCATTTTAATTTTGTCTGGCTTGCCATTCCAAATAAAATTTAATATTTTAGTGCAATTCAAGAATCCACTATGGGCCGAAATGTACCTTCAAAAGATCTACGAGATAAATTTGTGGAAAGGCACAAGTCGGGATGGATATAAAAATATTTCAAAGGCTTTGTCTATTCCTAGGAGCACAGTGAAGACCATTAAGAAGTGGAAGACTTATGGCACCACCCAGACCCTGCACAGAACAAGACGTCCCTCCAAACTGGATGACCAGGCAAGGAGGAGACTGATCAGAGAGGCTACCAAGAAGCCAATGGCGAATTTGCAGGAGCTTCAGGCCTTTATGGCAAAGACTGGTCAATGTGTGCATGTGACCACAATATCACAAGCGCTCCACAAATCTGGCCTCTATGGGAGGGTGGCAAGAAAAAAAAACACTCCTCATAAAAAGACACATCAAGTCTCATTTGAGCTTTGACAAAAAGCACATTGTAGATTCAGAGGCCAAGTGGGAAAAGGTGCTGTGGTCAGATGAGACCAAAATGTTACTTTATGGCATGAACGCAAAACGATATGTCTGGCGAAAACCCAATACATCTTTCCACCCAAACAACACCATGCCTACAGTAAAGCATGGCGATGGCAGCATCTTGTTGTGGAGGAGTTTCTCTTCAGTTAAAAGTTTGGACACACCTACTCATTCAAGGGTATTTCTTTATTTTGACTATTTTCTACATTGTAGAATAATAGTCAAGACATCACAATTATGAAATAACACATATTGAATCATGTCCTGTTGAAAAACAAATGATAGTCCCACTAAGCGCAAACCATATGGGATGGCGTATCGCTGCAAAATGCTGTGAATTCTAAATAAATCACAGGCAGTGTCACCAGCAAAGCACCCCCACACCACCTCCTCCATGCTTCACGGTCGGAACCACACATGCTATGATCATCCGTTCACCTACTCTGCGTCTCAAAAAGACAGTTGGAACCAAAAATCTCAAATTTGGACTGTTCAGACCAAAGGACAGATTTCCACCAGTCTAATGTCCATTGCTTGTGTTTCTTAGCCCAAGCTAGTGTCTTCTTCTTATTGGTGTCCTTTAGTAGTGATTTCTTTGCAGCAATCCGACCATGAAGGCCTGATTCACACAGTCTCCTCTGAACAGTTGATGTTGAGATGTGCCTGTTACTTGAACTCTGTGAAGCATTTATTTGGGCTGCTATCTGACGTGCAGTGAACTTATCCTCTGCAGCAGAGGTAACTCTGGGTCTTCCTTTCCTGTGGTGGTCCTCATTAGAGCTAGTTTCATCATAGCGCTTGATGGTTTTTGTGAATGCACTTCAATAAACATTCAAAATTCTTACATTTTTCTGCATTGACTGACCTTCATGTCTTAAATTAATGATGGGCTGTCGTTTCTCTTTGCTTATTTGAGATGTTCTTGACATGATATGGATGTGTTATTTTACCAAACAGGGCTATCTTCTGTACACCACCCCTACCTTGTCACAACACAACTTATTGGCTCAAACACATTAAGAAAGAAATTCCACAAATTAACATGATTCAGGATCAGACCCAGATGCCGACACAGGAGGCAGACAGTTCGAATCTCAGCTGTTTATTACAAAACAGGGGCCCGGCAAACGGCAGTTCCAGGTTAGGCAGAGGTCGATAATCCAAGACAGCATCAAACAGGGACAGAACGGCAGGTAGGGTCAGGGCAGGTAAAATGGTCAGAACCAGGAGGACTAGAACACAGAAACTAGAGATTCTGGAAACCGGGAGAACATGCCAACAGAAACGCAGGTATAAGTACACAGGGCATAATGGCGGAAAATGGGAGACACCTGGTGGGGGGTGGAGACAAGCACAAGACAGGTGAAACAGATCAGGGTGTGACACAAATTAACTTTTAACAAGGCACAACTGTTAATTGAAATGCATTCCAAGTGACTATGTCATGAAAGCTGGTTGAGAGAATGCCAAGCGTGTGCAAAGCTGTCATCAAGGCAAAGGGTGGCTACTTTGAAGAATCTCAAATATAAGATATATTTTGATTGGTTTCACATTTTTTTGGTTACTACATGATTCCATGTGTGACCCGATTCAGGAAACTAGGCATATGTCGCAAGTCACGACGTAAACATGTTTTTATCAAAAAACGTTTTTTGGCAGAAATGCCTTCTCGAACATGTGAACTTTCATGTGCCTTAATAACAAACTCGTATGCCATCTGTAAATACGAATACAATTGTTAAATTATAAGCCTTGTTGGTTAAGCCACAGAAAAAGTGAGCAACCTTCCCACTAGCCATGATTGGCTGAGATAATGAGTGGGCTGGACATGCCAAGGAGTTCGGATTGGTCTGCCATATTCAAAGCTTCTGTCTATTTGAGCTCGTCAGTCTGTGTTGGTAATCCTGTCGGACGCTACTTTTTTAATGTATTGTGTAGTGGAGCTGCATAAGTGTTGCTCTCCACTTTCTGGAGGATCAAGTTTTGAAATCAGTGGAATTAGAGTATGATAGCTAAAGAGATGGAGAAAACACCTGTCTCTGGATAACATCTTCAAACTAAGGGCAACCGTGGCATGGCATTCCTGACAGGGAGACGAGTCCATCATGCATAATGATGTATACAGGTAAGATAGTCTGGCATTAGCTAGCTACATTTTCAGATATTAGACGTTTCTAATTTTGACAGAAAGTGGCTTCATTTCAAGCTAAAGTGTACTGTCAGCTAGCTAACGTTAGCTGGCTGGCTCCCTAACTGACATTATTTGTTTCCCAGAGACAATTGCTTTTCTAGTTAGAGCCTAATTTTAGGCATTGTTGCCACTTTATTCATTGTTGTTTAACTAGCTAAGAGGGTGTGAACGATGCTGAAATGGGTGTAGACAAAGAAGAGCTTTAAACTAAATACCAAAACCTTCAAAGGCTATTTTTCTCAAAAGTGAGTTTTCAAGTTGATCAACCTTCAAAGCAGAATTACTTTCCCATTGTTCCTCAAATGCAGTGTATGATATATCATTTTGTAGCTCTGAGTCTCTACTTTTATCCCATGTAAAAAACACCATTTCACATTTTGTACATAAGACCGAATCCAGGTGGTGAGTCACATATGTGTTATTTCATAGTTTTGATGTCTTCACTATTATTCTACAATGTAGAAAATATTTTAAAAATTAAGAAAAACCCTTGAATGAGTAGGTGTGTACAAACTTTTGACAGGTACTGTATGTCAATATACTGTATTAGGCTTTGGTATGGGTCAGCCCCAAGCTTTGAAGTGGTTGCTAGCTGTTAGCTAGCTAACATTTGCTAATGCCTTTTCCTCCAACTACTGGCTGCCTTTACTATGCTTATTTGTTTTGTTAATGGTGTATGTGACAATTGCAATTGTTAAAAATAGGTAAGAGCAGGTTAGTCTGAGGTGAGTCATCGCTGAGCAAAATACTAGTATTTCAGTGTAAAAACAACAGTTGATCAATAGAGGAATGTTCAGTACAAAACAAATACATGTGAATAGTATTTAATGAAGCACTATTTGCAATAAAATAATATTTTCTAAACACTGAAGTAAAAACACTTTAGGTGAATATTGCTCTCTATAAATATTGCTCTATATCGTAACGACTGACTCAGATTGGCTTTCAATCAAGCTGACAATCATGTGGCTACATTATATGTTACATAAAGAAATCATATAAATAATGACCGTGCAAGAAGTATACCTCTTCGGCGAATCGTAAAATTGCAAATCCACTCTTGTTGTTCTTAAAATGTGGTTTAACATTGCCGATCAGGCCAAAATAGTTAATCAATTATGGGCATCACTTTAAATTTCAATTTGCAGAAGCAAATCTATTATGTTACTTTTATCTTGGCTGTGGTTATTGGAAACTAAATGGACACAAAATACACACAGCAGAGGGACCAGCGCTTCTATAACTGGCTCAATCCAATAAACCAATTGTCGGTCTGTTTTTAAAAGCAAAATTATGGCAATATTTATTTAGCTAGTGCATTTACTGATGTCTTCGGAGAAGGGGAACTTTGATGACAGGTATTTGGTGGGTAATGAAGCTTAAAACCTCTCCCATAAGCGCTGGTTTGTAAAATGAAGAATATATGTTTAGCCTGTTTAAGCCAAGGCAATAGTTGCACTAAAAGGGTTTTGAATTTTCCTTAAATGGCAACCTTTATGAATAATAAACAACAGTCTACTTTAAGTCTTATGCGATAAGGGTTTTACAACTCGTGAAGCCATGCTTCCCATCGGATCTAGTGTATATATACATATATATATATATATATATATCATTGCATTATCACAAAGAAAATAATTTGGTGAAGTTGGTGCTTCTGCCAATAGAGTATTATGACAGCCGTTTTACAATGTTGCCATGACGTTCAATACCATTGGTGCAGACAGTGACATCAATGCATGTTGCAAATGAGATGTTTTGCTGATGAGAAGACTAGAAGTAGAATAGCACTATCTAGCTGGCTTCTTATTTTGAACGTGAGTGTGTCCAGAAGTAAGAAAAAGTGTTAAAAGAGGGATGTTTTCTGGTTTCCTTTGCAGAAGCTTGAATTGTTTACTGTGTGCGGTTGTTGCCTGAATGAGTTTTTGAGACTTAGTGTTTGTTAGTTTTTCCAGTGTACTGTGATCCTGCGGCTACTTTTTATCAGTAAAGTATTTATGTTTATCCTTAACCAGTGATTCCTCGTCTGGTCTCTTCTCTGCACCTGGGTCCAACCTCTCCACGTCACAGTTCCATATGCACAAAAAGCTTATTTATCTCAAATTTTGTGCAAACATTTATTTATAACCCTGTTAGTGAGCATTTCTCCTTTGCCAAGATAATCCTTCCATCTGAGAGGTATGGCATATCAAGAAGCTGATTACACAGCATGATAATTTCACAGGTGCACCTTGTGCTGAGTACAATAAAAGGCCACTCACACAACACAATGCCACAGATGTTTCAAGTTAAGGGAGAGCGCAATTGGCAGGCATAAGCTATGGGACAACGAACACAATGACATTTTACCGATTGCAATTTGAATGCACAGGCATACCGTGATGAGATCCTGAGACCCATTGTCGTGCCATTCATCTGCCGCCATCACCTCACATTTCAGCATGATAATGCTCAGCCCGTATCGCAAGAATCTGTACACAATTCCTGGAAGCTGAAAATGTCCCAGTTCTTCCATGGCCTGCATACTCACCAGACATGTCACCCATTGAGCACGTTTAGGATGCTCTGGATCAACGTGTACAATAGCGTGTTCCATTTCCCGTCCAATAACCTGGCAACTTCGCACAGCCATTGAAGAGTTCGACATTCTACAGGCCACAATAAACAGCCTGATCGACTCTATGCAAAGGACATGTGTTGTGCTGCATGAGGCAATTGGTGGTCACACCAGATACAGACTGGTTTTCTGATCCACACCCTTACTTTTTTTAAAGGTATCTTTGACCAACATATATGTGAAATCCATAGATTAGGGCCTAATTAATTCATTTCAATTGACTGTTTTCCTTATATGAACTGTAACTTGAAATTGTTGCATGTTTTTTTGTTCAGTGTATTTTATTAAAGTTTTTATTTTAATTTTAAGTGTAAGACAAAACAAAACATTCCACCTGGTGGCAGACAAGCCACACAACATTAATAATACAAAATTTCCTACAATACGAAATGAAACTGCACTGACAACACAAATATTACAACAAAAACAAAGAGCAATAACAGTGAAACAGTTTGGGTCCTTTATGATACCAAAATACCGCCTTCAATTGATATAAAATGACACATTCACACAAATCTAAATGTATTTTACAAAATTATGTTCCCAAAACTATTTCTGAATCGTAGACATGAGATAGTCATTGAAAAGCTAAAATTATAATCACAAATTGGTCCTAAGAGCATAAAAAAATCAAAGTCCAGGCTCTCGTGTGGGTTTGAAAGTTAAAAAGCCTTTAACATATGGTCTGGGACATTATATACACCAACGATTATCAGCTTACTCCTTCATCAGGGTATCTGATACAGAGGAGAGGCAATTACATAGCTTGGTCCTACCTGTGTCTGGGTGATCACAAGTAGTGTTCCTGGTACTTCTGTTCTTCATGAGATACTCTTTATTGGATGTTGTTCACCGTCAATGCTATGGTGCTATTGCTTTAGTAAGAAAGTCTGTTTGTACTCTATGAACATGCATAACCTTAATCTATTTTTCATATGCCTCTCGGTCCAGGAATGCTTCCATAGTGATCAACTCTGACAGAGACAACAGCGTTATTGTGTCTACACCTAATATCTGCAACTTCCTCTGTGAACGGTCAGTCCTTGCATCCATAGCTCTGTCTATACATTTGAGAGTGGTTACATTTCTCCAGGCCCATCCCTCAGCTATTTAGCAAAACACTGTTTGAGTGACTGCTTTGTTATTGTTTTAACTTCAGATTGCCCTTTTAAATGTAGGTTAGAGCAGGTTAATGTCTGAGATGAATTATCACAGAGCAAAATACTAGTACTTCAGTGTGTCATAGACATGACATACTTTATTGAATGTTGTTCACCAAGAGAGAGAGAATGCTAGACAGCTGTCAAGTAATTTGTTCTTATAACGCTCCCTCCATTGCAATTGCAAACAAGCAAAACAGAGCAACTAATTTAACAGACATTTTTATTGAATAGCATTGGGGATCATGTGCATCCAAGTCTGTACTGTGTGGTGGTGACGGTAAATGACATCGCCAAAGTCGAGGATCGGTAGGATAGTCAGTTTTACGATTGTATGTTTGGCAGCATGACTGAAGGATGTTTTGTTGCGAAACAGGAAGCCGATTCTAGATTTAATTTTGGATTGGAGATTCAGTCTAACCAGACACCTAGGTATTTGTAGATGTCCACATATTCTAAGTCAGAACCGTCCAGAGTAGTGATGCTGGACGGGCGGGTCGGTTGAAAAGCATGCATTTAGTTTTACTTGCATTTAAGAGCAGTTGGAGGCGACGGAAAGAGAGTTGTATGGCATTGAAGCTCGTCTGGAGGTTAGTTAACACAGTGTCCAAAGAACGGCCAAAAGTATACAGAATGGTATCGTCTGCGTAGAGGTGGATCAGAGAATCACCAGCAGCAAGAGCGAGCGACATTATTGATGTATACAGAGAAAAGAGTCGGCCCGAGACTCTTTGACAAAGGGTCCAGGCCAGTTGGCAAAAGAGGTATTGTAGCTGGAGTAATTTTGTTTGCTAGCCGGGAGATGCGCCTGGCTCGCGGCTAACTGGTGCATGCTTTGGGGCAAGGGCACTAGCCACTATAGCCACTCGGGAGCAGCTAGCTAGCAGCAATGATCTGATGCAAAGGTCCAGAGTTTACGGCAAGAATCCGGTGGTGTAGTGGATTCTAGTTGTGTCAGTGAAGAGTCCGGGAGGCATCAGCTGTGTAGCCGAGTGATCATAGGGTCCACTGAGCAGGCCGGGAGATGGCCCTGGTTTAAGGCTAACTTCGGGGCTGGGTCACTCGGTGGCAGCCAGCTAGCTGCGATGATCGGGAGTGATGTTCCAGGGCTTACGGCAGGAATCCGGTGTTGTAGTGGAGAAAAACAGTCCGATATGCACAGGGTTGATAACGCGCTCGGTAGACTGGCAGGCTGGCAAGTATTATCCAGGTTAAAAGCGGCTGGTGTATGTGCTAAAGGTAAAGGCCGCTAGCAGTGGCTAACAATGACTAAATAGCTAGTAGCTAATTAGCTGGTTAGCTTCTGATGGCTAACTTCTCATGGAGGTTCTGGCTATAAGGTCTAAAAATAGCAGATCCGTATCACACTGGGAGAGGCGGGTTGCCGGAAGGTATATTTAATTTAAAAATGGAAAAAGAGATTGAAATAGATACAAAAAAAGACTAAAAATACAACATTTACACGGGAGGACGACAAACAATGTCTGCACTGCTACGCCACCTAGAACAGCAAGTGTTGTAAACATGTATATCATTATAGATAAACACATGCAGTTCGCTAGCTAGCTAGTTAGCTAGATAAAGTTAGCTAGCTACTAGCCTCAGCCCGACTTCTTTTCTGCTGCGCTAATCGTATGCCTTCCTCTTTGAAGTCAAAGGGAAAATCAACGGAATAGCATTATGTTCGACGACCTGGCAACCCCATCAGTTGAGACCAGTTCTGTTTCAAAATCCTCTGGCTGAAAGTGCTGGCTACAAACATAGACATTTTGGATCCGGCGTTACTCTGGACCCTGACCTCTCTTTTGAAGAACATATCAAGACTGTTTCAAGGACAGCTTTTTTCCATCTACGTAACATTGCAAAAATCAGAAACTTTCTGCCCAAAAATGATGCAGAAAAATTAATCCGTGCGTTTGTTACT
Source organism: Salmo trutta (assembly GCF_901001165.1). Taxonomy (NCBI): domain Eukaryota; kingdom Metazoa; phylum Chordata; class Actinopteri; order Salmoniformes; family Salmonidae; genus Salmo; species Salmo trutta. The sequence goes on along the minus strand of NC_042990.1, from coordinate 1,778,563 downwards.
TCTAGGTTGGACTACTGCAATGCTCTACTTTCCGGCTATCCGGATAAAGCACTAAATAAACTTCAGTTAGTGCTAAATACAGCTGCTAGAATCCTGACTAGAACCAAAAAATGTGATCATATCACTCCAGTGCTAGCCTCCCTACACTGGCTTCCTGTTAAGGCAAGGGCTGATTTCAAGGTTTTACTGCTAACCTACAAAGCATTACATGGGCTTGCTCCTACCTATCTTTCGAATTTGGTCCTGCCGTACATACCTACACGTACGCTACGGTCACAAGACGCAGGCCTCCTAATTGTCCCTAGAATTTCTAAGCAAACAGCTGGAGGCAGGGCTTTCTCCTATAGAGCTACATTTTTATGGAATGGTCTGCCTACCCATGTGAGAGACGCAGACTCGGTCTCAACCTTTAAGTCTTTACTGAAGACTCATCTCTTCAGTAGGTCCTATGATTGAGTGTAGTCTGGCCCAGGAGTGTGAAGGTGAACGGAAAGCTCTGGAGCAACGAACCACCCTTGCTGTCTCTGCCTGGCCGGTTCCCCTCTCTCCACTGGGATTCTCTGCCTCTAACTCTATTACAGGGGCTGAGTCACTGGCTTACTGGTGTTCTTCCATGCTGTCCCTAGGAGGGGTGCGTCACTTGAGTGGGTTGAGTCACTGACGTGGTCTTCCTGTCTGGGTTGGTGCCTCCCCTTGGGTTGTGCCGTGGCGGAGATCTTTGTGGGCTATACTCGGCCTTGCCTCAGGATGGTAAGTTGGTAGTGAAGTTTCCCTCTAGTGGTGTGGGGGCTGTGCTTTGGCAAAGTGGGTGGGGTTATATCCTGCCTGTTTGACCCTGTCTGGGGGTAACATCGGATGGGGCCACAATGTCTCCTGACCCCTCCTGTCTCAGCCTCCAGTATTTATGCTGCAGTAGTTTATGTGTCAGGGGGCTAGGGTCAGTCTGTTATATCTGGAGTATTTCTCCTGTCTTATCCGGTGTCCTGTGTGAATTTAAGTATGCTCTCTCTAATTCTCTCTTTCTCTCTTTCTTTCTTTCTCTCTCTCGGAGGACCTGAGCCCTAAGACCATGCCTCAGGACTACCTGACATGATGACTCCTTGCTATCCCCAGTCCACCTGGCCGTGCTGCTCTTCCAGTTTCAACTGTTCTGCCTGCGGCTATGGAACCCTGACCTGTTCACCGGACGTGTTACCTGTCCCAGACCTGCTGTTTTCAACTCTCTAGAGACAGCAGGAGCGGTAGAGATACTCTCAATGATCGGCTATGAAAAGCCAACTGACATTTACTCTTGAGGTGCTGACTTGTTGCACCCTCGACAACTACCGTGATTATTATTATTTGACCATGCTGGTCATTTATGAACATTTGAACATCTTGGCCATGTTCTGTTATAATCTCCACCTGGCACAGCAGAAGAGGACTGGCCACCCCTCATAGCCTGGTTCCTCTCTAGGTTTCTTCCTAGGTTTTGGCCTTTCTAAGGAGTTTTTCCTAGCCACCGTGCTTCTACACCTGCATTACTTGCTCTTTGGGGTTTTAGGCTGGGTTTCTGTACAGCACTTTGAGGTATCAACTGATGTAAGAAGGGCTATATAAATACATTTGATTTGATCCACCGGGGCGGTATTATGTCCTGAAATTGCTATGAATTCTGGATATTTTGGTTTGCTTACACCCAGGAATTATAATATAGATGACATTACATATTAATGGACGTATATAGTGAAATGGAGCTGCGGTGAAATTTCCCTTTAAGTGATTCAGTGTTGCTGCATGATTCAGTGCACGTTTCTCACTCAAGGACAAAGTTAGCACTGATATAGTAGTGCTATACACAGTGGTGTAAAGTACTTAAGAAAGCTTATCAAGAGAACATCCGGTCATCTGATCTGGCAGACTAAACACAAACGCGAGTGTTGGAGTGTGTCCCAGTCTATCAGTAAATCAAACAAATTAGTGCTGTCTGGTTTTCTTAATATAAGGAATTTTAAATTATTTATACTTTTACTTTTGATACTTAAGTATATTTTAGCAATTACATTTACTTTTGAAACTTAAGTATATTTCAAACCAAATACTTTTAGACTTTTACTCAAGTAGTATTTTACTGGGTGACTTTCTTTTTCTACTCAGGCACTTTTTCCTCCCCTGGTAAATATCTTTCCTTATGCGGAAAAAATTTGCTTCAAGGACCCATAAGGTCCATCAGAATAGATTTTCCTCCATCTTAGAAATGTGAAAAACCTTTGAAAAACATGTTCTCATTAACCATAGGTCCAAAACCACCAAATGTAGGCTCATGGTACATCGCTTAACTTAGTTTGAGAAAAGCTAAGAGATTGTTTAAGAGATGGCTGAGGCATTGATAAATCAGGAAATCAGATTTTACATTTCCATTGAAATCCTTTGTAAATCCACTTCACAACAGCCTATCAACTTTACCATGATCAGCCATGTTAAATTTGACATTGTTATCTTAAAAAATAAGGAAACTATTAGCAATTCACTTTTTTATATATTTCTTAGATTCATTTTTTTCCCTTGACATCCGTGTTTGCTAGATATAGGGTTATCACATATCTGGTCACAGAATGTCCTTTTCGGTGGCAAAGTCAATATCCATTGGGTGATTGGTTGAGGCCAGCGGGTTGGAATCTAAATCTGGAGCGGTGTATAGACACGTTTGCACATTTGTTGATATTCCTTGCTAGTTAGTGAGTTATTTTCCCAGTTACAGTGGATTTTTAGTCAGTAAACAGGGTTCATATGGTCATGAAAAGTATGTTGATCGAGGAGACCCATTGAAGCTGCCGGTAGGCTAGCCTATAAAATAAATAATGATAACTATATAGCCAATTGAAAACATATCGTGTAGCCTAGTCTTGCTAGTTATCTCTATAGTTAACTATTTAGCCATTACCAGCAAGTATTAATGGCATTGTCATGTCCTATGTTCTGTATCTGCCCTGTCCCTGTTTCACTGCCCACTCTCATTCCCTCTCCCTACCAAGGTTATTATAGTTTTGTTTTTTTATTCGTTTTTATTTCAATTCTTTTTTTTCCATTTTTGTATTTGAAATCATTTTTAGTTTCGGTTAGTTTTCGGACCTGATTTTCTAGTTTTGATTTAGTTTTAGTTGTATACATGTATTTCATTTTTATATGATTTAGTTTCAGTTTTAGTTTAAGTATTAGGGACAGAAAGCAGGCAAGCTAAGAGCCATTTGTGTGTGTTATAGTTTTTGTGTGTTTTTTGGGATGTCACTTCTTGCAACTGGGGGGCAGTAATACTTGAGGTGATGGGTCAGGTCATAGGTTAGGTAAACATTTTAAAGTCAATGTGATATGGATTTAAATGGAATAGTGCCTAGACTGGTTAAACATTTTTGAATAATCAAATAAACTAGCTAGATTATTTTTTCCCCATGTTAGCTAGAGATAGATACTGATAGTGATGCACAAGCTAGGCCTATTTGAAACATCGCCATCTCCTGGCCGCATTTATCTGCCAGATTCAGTAGCTTAAAAAATAAAATCAATAAATTAACATAATGGTTTTAGTTTTTCTCACAGGTTTGTAAAAAATAAATTCAGTTTACTAAATAGTTTTTTATTATTAGTTTTAGTGTCAGTTTTTACTATAATAACCTTGCTCTCTACTTTATGCATGGATTTAAGGGAGAAATTAATACTGAAAGTGCAAGCATATGATTGTTGAGCAATGTAATTTTGTCTAAAACGCCATTTTTAAAACAACTACTCCTACTGTTTTTAAAGAGAGGGGGATCTCAGGTAATAACAATTTGGGATGTAACGATTTACCGATACTCATCAGTCCCGATATGACTGCATCAGGTCCCCATCTGACTGCATCAGTCTGCAAACCCCAAACCGATCCAAATGTAGTATACATCAGTCAGACAATGTATTCAAACATTATGCATCTTTTACTTTCTTTCTCCTTCCCGAAAATACCTAATCTTTTGTGACAACTGATATGTCCTCTTTCAATATCGAAATAGCAAGTAACTTTGTTGACAGTCATTGATCTACAAGTCATTTTGTCATCAGCAATAGCTTTGGTATTTTTGATATACAGGGTAAAGTTGGTCATTTCATAATGAGGACAGTGATCACTTTGCGAGGTGCACTGCATGGCCAAAACGGTAGGAGAACACAAGCGCACTAAATTTCCAAACAGTCAAAACCATTCGATTTTGAGATGGGGCGTGAAATCCAAATTGGTGCTATGTATTAAATGTCGTAGCAAATTTTTAAACATTCAATATTGATACATCAATAGCTCAAACACTTTATGTGCAAAAATGCCAATATTTTTAGTGGGTGATGGTGATTTCAGAACCAAAGTGGGGGTACTAAAAGCCGGCTACAATTCCCCGAAACTGAGTGTTAGTGGGGTGGTCGATGCCTAGTCTCCATTATGGCTCAAATCAAGTGCTTACATAGTACTTACATGATTTACAAACACCTACATACACCATAGACATACATCATTTACACACACACACAAAGTCGGCGCAGACAGATCCAGTTCAGAGGCCGAGCTAATGAGCTCCATCAGCAGCAGATTTTTACTTAAAATGAATGTGTTTATGCATCAAACGTTAGTGCATCGAACCGAATCACAATGATTCGTTCTCTAATCAAACCAAATTTCACTGAATCGTTTCAAACTAAAACATATCGTTCCTGTATCATATCGGAGCCCATGTAGAGTTGAAGTCGGAAGTTTACATATACCTTAGCCAAATATACTGCTCAAAAAAATAAAGGGAACACTTAAACAACACATCCTAGATCTGAATGAAAGAAATAATCTTATTAAATACTTTTTCTTTACATAGTTGAATGTGCTGACAACAAAATCACACAAAAATAATCAATGGAAATCCAATTTATCAACCCATGGAGGTCTGGATTTGGAGTCACACTCAAAATTAAAGTGGAAAACCACACTACAGGCTGATCCAACTTTGATGTAATGTCCTTAAAACAAGTCAAAATGAGGCTCAGTAGTGTGTGTGGCCTCCACGTGACTGTATGACCTCCCTACAACACCTGGGCATGCTCCTGATGAGGTGGCGGATGGTCTCCTGAGGGATCTCCACCCAGACCTGGACTAAAGCATCCGCCAACTCCTGGACAGTCTGTGGTGTGGCGTTGGTGGATGGAGCGAGACATGATGTCCCAGATGTGCTCAATTGGATTCAGGTCTGGGGAACGGGCGGGCCAGTCCATAGCATCAATGCCTTCCTCTTGCAGGAACTGCTGACACACTCCAGCCACATGAGGTCTAGCATTGTCTTGCATTAGGAGGAACCCAGGGCCAACCGCACCAGCATATGGTCTCACAAGGGGTCTGAGGATCTCATCTCGGTACCTAATGGCAGTCAGGCTACCTCTGGCGAGCACATGGAGGGCTGTGCGGTCCCCCAAAGAAATGCCACAACACACCATGACTGACCCACCGCCAAACCGGTCATGCTGGAGGATGTTGCAGGCAGCAGAACGTTCTCCGCGGTGTCTCCAGACTCTGTCACGTCTGTCACGTGCTCAGTGTGAACCTGCTTTCATCTGTGAAGAGCACAGGGCGCCAGTGGCGAATTTACCAATCTTGGTGTTCTCTGGCAAATGCCAAACGTCCTGCACGGTGTTGGGCTGTAAGCACAACCCCCACCTGTGGACGTTGGGCCCTCATACCACCCTCATGGAGTCTGTTTCTGACCGTTTGAGCAGACACATGCACATTTGTGGCCTGCTGGAGGTCATTTTGCAGGGCTCTGGCAGTGCTTCTCCTGCTCCTCCTTGCACAAAGGCGGAGGTAGCGGTCCTGCTGCTGGGTTGTTGCCCTCCTACGGCCTCCTCCACGTCTCCTGATGTACTGGCCTGTCTCCTGGTAGCGCCTCCATGCTCTGGACACTACGCTGACAGACACAGTAAACGTTCTTGCCACAGCTCGCATTGATGTGCCATCCTGGATGAGCTGCACTACCTGAGCCACTTGTGTGGGTTGTAGACTCCGTCTCATGCTACCACTAGAGTGAAAGCACCGCCAGCATTCAAAAGTGACCAAAACATCAGCCAGGAAGCATAGGAACTGAGAAGTGATCTGTGGTCCCCACCTGCAGAACCACTCCTTTATTGGGAGTGTCTTGCTAATTGCCTATAATTTCCACCTGTTGTCTATTCCATTTGCACAACAGCATGTGAAATTTATTGTCAATCAGTGTTGCTTCCTAAGTGGACAGTTTGATTTCACAGAAGTGTGATTGACTTGGAGTTACATTGTGTTGTTTAAGTGTTCCCTTTATTTTTTTGAGCAGTGTACATTTAATCTCAGTTTTTCACAATTCCTGACATTTAATCCTAGTACAAATTCCATGTTTTAGGTCAGTTAGGATCACCACTTTATTTTAATGTCATGTGAAATGTCAGAATAATAGTAGAAATTTATTTCAGCTTTTATTTCTTTCATCACATTCCCAGTGGGTCAGAAGTTTACATACACTCAATTAGTATTTGGTAGCATTGCCTTAAATTGTTTAACTTGGGTCAAACATTTCGTGTAGCCTTCCACAATCTTCCCGCAATAAGTTGGGTGAATTTTGGCCATTCCTCCTGACAGAGCTGGTGTAACTGAGACAGGTTTGTAGGCTCCTTGCTCGCACACACTTTTTCCGTTCTGCCCACAAATCTTCTATAGGATTGAGGTCAGGGCTTTGTGATGGCCACTCCTTGACTTTGTTGTCCTTAAGCCATTTTTCCACAACTTTGGAAGTATGCTTGGGGTCATTGTCCATTTGGAAGTGTCACGTCCTGACCAGTAAAAGGGGTTATTTGTTATTGTAGTTTGGTCAGGACGTGGCAGGGGTGTGTTTGTTTTGTGTTGTCTGTTTTTTGGGGGTATTGTTCTATGTTTTGTATTTCAATGTTCGTATTTCTAGTTGTTCTATTTCTGTTAGTTTTGTGAACGACCTCCAATTAGAAGCAGCTGGTTGTCGTTGCTTCTAATTGGAGGCCATATTTATATGGGTTTATTTTCTCTTGTGTTTGTGGGTGGTTGTTTCTTTGTATAGTCGTAGTACCTTACACGACTGTCGTTCGTTTTCTTGTTTTGTTTAGTGTTCACGGTTAAATAAAAATATAAGTATGGACACTTACCACGCTGCGTATTGGTCCGATATTTCTTACTCCTCATCTGAAGACGAAGCTTGTGACAGGAAGACCCATTTGCGACCAAGCTTTAACTTCCTGACTGATGTCTTGAGATGTTGCTTCAATATATCCACATAATTTTCCTTCCTCATGACGCCATCTATTTTGTGAAGTGCACCAGTCCCTCCTGCAGCAAAGCACCCCCACAACATGATGCTACCACCCTCGTGCTTCATGGTTGGGATGGTGTTCTTTGGCTTGCAAGCCTCCCCCTTTTTCCTCCAAACATAACGATGGTCATTATGGCCAAACAGTTCTATTTTTGTTTCATCAGACCAGAGGACATTTCTCCAAAAAGTATGAGATTTGTCCCCATGTGCTGTTGCAAACCGTAGTCTGGCTTTTTTATGGCGGTTTTGGAGCAGTGGCTTCTTCCTTGCTAAGCGGCTTTTCAGGTTATGTCAATATAGGACTCATTTTACTGTGGATATAGATACTTTTGTACCTGTTTCCTCCAGCATCTTCACAAGGTCCTTTGCTGTTGTTCTGGGATTGATTTGCACTTTTCGCACTAAAGTACGTTCATCTCTAGGAGACAGAACGCGTCTCCTTCCTGAGTGGTATAACGGCTGCGTGGTCCTATGGTGTTTATACTTGCGTACTTTCGTTTCTACAGATGAACATGGTACCTTCAGGCATTTGGAAATTGCTCCCAAGGATGAACCAGACTTGTGGAGGTCTACAATTTTATTCTGAGGTCTTGGCTGATTTCCCCATGATGTCAAGCAAAGAGGCACTGAGTTTGAAGGTAGGCCTTGAAATACATCCACAGGTACACCTCCAATTGACTCAAATTATGTCAATTAGCCTATCAGAAGCTTCTAAAGCATGACATAATTTTCTGGAATTTTCCAAGCTGTTTAAAGGCACAGTCAACTTAGTGTATGTAAACTTCTTACCCACTGGAATTGTGATACAGTGAATTACAATTAAATAATCTGTCTGTAAACAATTGTTGGAAAAATTACTTGTGTCATGCACAAAATAGATGCCCTAACCGACTTGCCAAAACTATAGTTTGTTAACAAGAAATTTGTGGAGTGGTTGAAAAACGAGTTTTAATGACTCCAAACTAAGTGTTTGTAAACTTCCGACTTCAACTGTATCTAGATACGTATCGAATTGTCTTGAAAGGGAAAGATGCACATCCCTAAGAAAATATATTTCTCAACACTAAATATTGAGGCGATAACGGCACTTTTACAGATAATGTAATTGAGATGATGCGCTGACGGAACGGATCAGAGCGCGTCATTTGCGGTGAATACATGAAGTTCTACCAATGGACATTTTTTGTTGGACATTACATTTACTGTTAGATCATCAATTACATGGCTATCTAGCAAAATTTGTCACGTCCTGACCAGTAAAAGGGGTTATTTGTTATTGTAGTTTGGTCAGGGCGTGGCAGGGGGTGTTTGTTTTGTGTGTTTCGGGGTTTTGATGTATGTTCTATATTTTCTATTTCTATGTATATTCTAGGTTTCTCTTTCTATGTTGTGTTTTTTTCAATGACCTCCAATTAGAGACAGCTGGTGGTTGTTGTCTCTAATTGGAGGCCATATTTAGTGTGTTCTTTTTCACTTGTGTTTGTGGGTGGTTGTTTCCGGTTTAGTCTGTGCACCTTACTGGACTGTTATCGTCGTTATTTTTGTTTAAGTGTGTTTGCCTTCAATAAATACGAAGATGAGCAATATACCCGCTGCATATTGGTCCGATGATTTCTCCTCTTCAGACGACGAAGTTTATGACAACATTATTCTATTTAGTGTTAGCAATCTAGCTAATGTGTTTTGAGTTCCCACTTCCTCTGGTGAATTGTGGAGTGTATGGCCTAGGCCAAAATGCACAAAAAAGATGCAGGCAGATATTTATCTTAAGAGCAAAACATGCATCTGATAATTCTGGAACCTATTTTGACATGTTGCACATCAAAATATCCATCATGCATTCCCTGAACATGTTAAATGAAATAGATAACTTATTTATTGTCTTACTTGGCACTGGAAAAGTCAATCTAGAGCCCTTCTGGAAAGTAACTGTGCCTAAAAAATGATAAATATATGGTATTTATTGTGATATTACTTTGTGTCCATATCGCCCAGCTCTAAACAGAGGGTAGCCTACATTTTTGTCTGATTCTCTGTATGGTGGTAATAACAATAATAATAATGCATTTCATTTTGTAAAGTGGTTCCTTACATCATACAACACAGTTTTCAGTCACCTTTTTGGCCCATAGTGTTACATACTGAACCATTGCGCATTAGGACAAGTAAAATAAGTATGTCCTAAAGTGACTAAAAAGTGAAGGTCAAGCCCTATAGATGATTCCACCATGAGCAATCACAACTGGCTACATTGTTGCCCTATTATGTTGTCTGAAAGTAGTGAAGGGTGGATATTTTACTCTGTAAAATGAGAAACCGGAAGTCCTGCAGCGCATTACAGCTTTGAGAGTGAGTGAACCAACTGAGTTTTAAATCAACATGGTAATGTTTTCACTGATTGCACATAAACAAATATAGTTCCTACAAGAGAGAGTGCTTGCTTTGTTATGCAACTGATCTTGTGTCCTTTCTGTCATACTTTGAACCCTGTTCATTGCCGCTCGCAGCTATATTATTATTATTATTATTGTTATTATTTTTACTTATTTATTTACTCCTGTTTTTTCTGTATTTAATCAAGTTGACAAAACCAAATAAGATTCACCCCCCTATAACAATCTTTTCACTATGTACTTCCCCCAAATACAAATACTGAATTTTGTTATTAAACGGTGTCCTGTGTACATGTCCTGTCTACCTGTCCCTACCAGTACCTGTCCATTATTTTTCTCTATTATTGTTGTTTCTTGTTTTGTTTTTGGCTCATATCAGGTGAATAGGATTGGTTAAGCAAGGTTGGAGGGTAGGCAATTATTTACTGTGTATGTAAATAATTGCGTAAACAATCATCTACACAAGCGCTGTCAGTTACTCTGCCCTCAGTGTCTGCTGTGCTGTGGCCGTTATCTTCTGTCTCTATGCCATTTCATTGAAGTCTTTCATGTCTGCTGTGCAGTGTCTCTCTCACTCTCTCTGTGACATAGGCTGACCTCCCCACCACCACTCTACTCTCCCGGCCTTGGCTTGCCACATTCTCCCTCCTCTGCAGCCCTTCTTTCTTTCTCTCTATTCGCCGCATCTCTATCAGCTTTTCACTAGCAACTTTTTGTCTCTCTGCCTCCTCCTCCTCTTTGCCCACAACTTCCGCCCGCTCTCTCGCTTCCTCCCTCTGTCCCTCCTTGTCTCACACTCAATATTTATCTTGTGCTGCCGCTGCGGGCACTCCCTACTTCAGTCGCCGGCTCTCTTGTTGTGTTTCCGCCCACACCTGAGTGTCTGTGTGCTGTTTGCACGTTGCTGCCTGGTGACGAACTCACTCTGCAACTGAACTGACGCTCTCTTGTTTGTTCAGCAGGCATCAGAAGCACCTGGACATTGGAGCGGAAGGAGCACTCATCTCCAGCTGAACCCCCTGTGCTCCAGGGCCTTGGCTTCCGGGGGGTTTCTAGGTCACTGTCTGTCAATTCCCATCTCTCATGTACAGTGGCAAGAAAAAGTATGTGAACCCTTTGGAATTACCTGGATTTCTGCATAAATTAGTCATCAAATTTGATCTGATCTTCATCTAAGTCACAACAATAGACAAACACAGTGCGCCTAATAACACACAAATTATTGTGTTTTTCTTGTCTATAATGAATACATCATTTAAACATTCACAGTGTAGGTTGGAAAAGTATGTGAACCCCTAGGCTAATGACTTCTCCAAAAGCTAATTGGAGTCAGGAGTCAGCTAACCTGGAGTCCAATCAATGAGATAAGATTGGAGATGTTAGAGCTGCCCTGCCCTATAAAAAACACCCACAGTTTGCTATTCACATGAAGCATTGCCTGATGTGAGTCATGCCTCGAATAAAAGAGATCTCAGAAGACCTAAGATTAAGAATTGTAGACTTGATTAAAGCTGGAAAGGCTTACAAAAGTATTTCTAAAAGCCTTGATGTTCATCAGTCCACATTAAGACAAATTGTCTATAAATGGAGAAAGTTCAGCACTGTTGCTACTCTCTAGGAGTGACCATACTACAGTGCAGAATGCTCAATGAGGTTAAGAAGAATCCTAGAGTGTCAACTAAAGACTTACAGAAATCTCTGGAACATGCTAACATCTCTGTTGATGAGTCTACGATATGTAAAACACTAATCAAGAATGGTGTTCATGGGAGGACACCACGGAAGAAGACACTGCTGTCCCAAAAAAACATTGCTGCACGCCTGAAGTTCGCAAAAGAGCACCTGGATGTCCCACAGCACTTCTGGCAAAATATTTTGTGTACAGAATTAACTAAAGGTGAGTTGTGTGGAAGGAACACACAACACTGTGTGGAGAAAAAAAGTCACAGCGCACCAACATGAAAACCTCATCCCAACTGTAAAGTATGGTGGAGGGAGCATTATGGTTTGGGGCTGCTTTACTGCCTCAGGGCCTGGACAGCTTGCTATCATCAACAGAAATGAATTCCCAAGTTTATCAAGACAATTTGCAGGAGAATGTAAGGCTATCTGTCCTCCAATTGAAGCTCAACAGAAGTTGGATGATGCAACAGGACAACAACCCAAAACACAGAAGTGAATCAACAACAGAATGTCTTCAACAGAAGAAAATACGCCTTCTGGAGTGGCCCAGACAGAGTCCTGACTTAAAATTCTGTGGCATGACCTCGAGCGGTTCACACCAGGCATCCTAAGAATATTATTGAACTGAAACAGTAAAGATGAATTGTCCAAAATTCCTCCTGACTGTTGTGCAGGTCTGATCCTCAACTACAGAAAACGTTTGGTTGAGTTTATTGCTGCCAGAGGGGCAACCAGTTATTAAATCCAAGGGTTCACATACTTTTCCCACCCTGCACTGTGAATATTTACACGGTGTCTTCAATAAAGACATGAAAACGTATAATTGTTTGTGTGTTATTAGTTTAAGCAGACTATGTTTGTCTATTGTTGTGACTTTAGATGAAGTTCAGACCAAATTTGATGACCAATTTATGCAGAAATCCAGGTAATTCCATAAGGTTCACATACTTTTTCTTGCCACTGTATGTACAGGGCCACAGGTTTTCTCTAGCCTATTACCAAACAAATACAATGTTTTGCATAATTAAAAATATATATGTTTATTGAACAGATGAAGAGAGAGTATGACAGGGGGGAAAGATAGAGGTTGTGTCAAAGGGCAGTAGGCCAGATTGGAAAATATGCCGGAACTTTAGACCTGTATCGAAGGCTGCGGCATTACCGATAAAACACGTTTTGCATTTTTAATGACATTATACTACAGATTTAATTCAACAATATGAAACATCTCTTCTCATCTGAATGATGAGTAGTGGCCACTTTTGTGCTACTAAATGGACTCTCCACATAAGTGTCTTCTAGTTAGACGATTCCCCTCCTCTGCTTTTATGGTTTATTATGCCTTAAGTATCAGGTAATGTTTTGGAAGTGTTTTTAAAGCTCAGAGCCCTTTGGTACACACTGCACTACTATGCCCAGCAACACTTAACATTAGTTGCTGTTATACCTGTGTAATAAAGCTGTTACTAACTCCAGTTAAAAGGAATCCAGAGAGTGAGGGTTGCGGCTAATGCAGAGACCACTAAGTGGAGGAACGTGTACACTGAAAGTCTATTATATTACCGAAACATATATTACCGAGGTAAATTATAATATGGAATGAGGGTTTCAAAATATGTTTAATTTAGTGAAAAATCGAAATTATGGAGGGTTTACTTTGAGTTAGTTAACATTGAAGTCATCTATATTGTTCGTAAAGAATAAAGCAAAGAATCGTCACTTTACCACTTTCAGTTAATGGATTCATCAATTCAAGTCTTTGTCAACCTTTTGTAGAAAAGCCAATACTTGGGCTGTCTGTTTTTTCATCTTCTGGTAACTTATAATGGTCCATTACATCCTGGTTGCTTTCCGGTTTCAGTTGTTCAATTGTCGTGACAAATTTTACATTCATTTTGTTCCATCGAACTCAACAAAATGCAAAACAACAATCGACAGACTTTGAATGTGTGTTAAGTGCTGTGTGTCCCAGTGCTTCCGGCAGCTACGCTGGGCCCTCTATCCCAGGGCCTGAATCGTGACCACGTGAGGCCACGATTGCCACCCTGATGCTGGTGGTTCGTTTGAATACCCACAATAGTATCCAGTTGGTACTGATGGGATGCTGCCCCCTCTTCCTCTCGTCCCTGTGTTTTCAAACCACTCTTATCATGGAGCATGGCTTTTTATTCATAGACCTGCTTTTAATATAGACCTAGGTGTATTGCATGAGCCAGATCATGGTCACTTTGCTCCTGTCTATTTCCGTCTGCAAAGAGTTGTTATGGTCTAATGGATCTCAACAAGGCAGGTACAGAGCAGCCCTAACCTATGCCAGCACACCCAAACAACCCAGGCCCAGGGTTGATGGGGAAAGGCATGTGAAGATGATATGAGGTGGAAGTTGGGTTGTTTTCTTGGTAAAATGTACTGAAGAGGAGGTATTTTAATGGAGATGATGGTTTGGGTCTTTCAGTGGATGAGGTCATCTCCATTTCTATTAATACTTTTTTATATATAGTGATTAAAGGATTTTTTTTTCATCTAGAAAAAAGGAAGGTGAGGTAAAATATATTTTAGGACATCATCAGACCTCTTCATTGTTCTGAACCCCTTTAAAGGCCCTCTCTTCCTGTTAGTCACCACTAACATTATGACAGCATTCCAAATGGCCCCATATTCTCTATATTTGGGCCCTGGTCAGAAGTAGTGTACTATAAAGGGAATGGAGTGCCATTTGGGATGCAGAAAACGTCCTACAGAACATCTACTGTACACAGCTATACTATACCAAAATACCTTGGTGGTTTGTTTGTGGTTTGTTAAAAATTGGCCACTTAAATTCAAGTGTAACAATACATAGCCATGTGTCCCTGATCTACACATCAATCTACACAAAATACCCCATGGTGACAGAGCAAAAACAGGTTTTTAGAAAAATAATTACTGACATTTTAGATGAATATTCAGACCCTTTACTCAGTACTTTGTTGAAGCTCCTTTTGCAGCGATTACAGCCTTGTCTTATTAGGTATGACACTACAAGCTTGGCATATCTTTATTTGGGGAGTTTCTACCATTCTACTCACCAAATACTCTCAAGCTCTGTCAGGTTGGATGGGGAACATCACTGCAGAGCTATTTTCAGGTCTCTCCAGAGATGTTCATTCAGGTTCAAGTCCGGACTCACTGACATTCAAAGACTTGTCCTGAAGCCACTCCTGTGCTGTCTTGCCTGTGTGCTTAGGGTCGTTGTTATGTTGGAAGGTGAACCTGTGCCCCAGTCTGAGGTCCTGAGCACTCTAAAGCAGGTTTTCATCAAGGATCTCTCTGTACTTTGCTCCATTCATCTTTCCCTCGAACCTGACTAGTCTCCCAGTCCCTGCCGTTGAAAAACATCCCCACAGCGTGATGCTGCCACCACCATGCTTCGCTGTAGGGATGGTACCAGGTTTCCTCCAGACGTGACGCTTGGCATTAATGCCAAAGCGTTCAATCTTGGTTTCATCAGACCAGATAATCTTGTTTCTCATGGTCTGAGAGTCCTTAGGTGACTTTTGGCAAACTCCAAGTGGGCTGTCATGTGCCATTTACTGAGGAGTGGCTTCTGTCTGGCCACTCTATGATTAAGGCCTGATTGGTGGAGTGATGCAGAGATGGTTGTCCTTCTGGAAGGTTCTCCCATCTCCACAGAGGAACTCTGGAGCTCTGTCAGAGTGACCATTGACCAAGGCCCTTCTCCCTCGACTACTCAGTTTGGCCGGGCGGCCAGCTCTAAGTAGAGTCTTGGTGGTTCCAAACTTCTTCCATTTAAGAATGATGGAGGCCATTGTGTTCCTGGGGACCTTCAATGCTGCAGAAATGTTTTGGTACCCTTCCCCCAGATCTGTGCCTTGACACAATCATGTCTCGGAGCTCTACGGACAATTCCTTCGACCTCATGAATTGGTTTTTGCTCTGACATGCACTGTCAACTGTGGGACCTTATATAGACAGGTGTGTGCCTTTCCAAATCATGTCCAGTCAATTGAATTTACCACAGGTGGACTCAAATCAAGTTTTAGAAACATCTCAAGGATGATAAATGGAAACAGCATGCATCTGAGCTCAATTTCGAGTCTCATAGCTAAGGGTCTAAATACTTATGTAAATAAGGTATTTATGTTTTTCATTTTTAATACATTTTCAAAAATGTCTAAACATGTTTTTGCTTTGTCTAGGGGGTAGTGTGTGTGTGTGTGTGTGTGTGTGTGTGTGTGTGTGTGTGTGTGTGTGTGTGTGTGGATTGAGGGAAATGTTTTCTTTAATTCATTTTAGAATAAGGCTGTAATATAACAAAATGTGGAAAAAGCGAAGGGGTCTGAATTCTTTTGGAATGCACTGTGTATCATGCTCATTGCATGATCTCCTTACTCCCTCTTTTGTTAAAGTTCACCCATTACTGTGAGACCCACAATGCTCTCTCCTCGGCAGTGGACGTGTGATGGTTCTGGTGTGGATGTGTTCCTGCCAGGGGTGAGATAGCCGGAGGAGGGCAGGTCTTCCAGCTCTGCTTCAGCACCAGGCGCCTGGCCTGCCTGCCTGTCTGCCAACTGTGGCGGCCCAGAAGCACGTGGGATGTGTTGTATAGCCACGAGCAGTCTTCTTCTGAGCTCTTCCACTCTGCTATCCTATTCCCAACTGAGTGAGCCTGTAAAGCACTTGATACCGGGGCTCATCCAAAACAGCCTTTGAGGAAGGCTCTGATGCTGGCTCCCAAGGACACTTGGAGCCAAAATTGCCTTTTGTCTGCTTAGGCCAAGTGCTTTAAAGGGGCAATCTGCGATTGGTGCATTCATTTGTTTATTAATTAGATATACCCATTTATTGTTGAAGAATCTATCTTGTAAATGCCTCACAAGCTTAGTTCAGCTGTCGTGCCACATCAGAGCCCAACATACAGTATAAGCTTGTTTTGCTCCAATGTTTGTAAATTTTTAAGTGTTTACAAACACTGTACATCCTTAATTCATGGATAAACAACCACAACTTTGATTTCATTGATGGTCAGTCCTTGCATCCATAGCTCTGTCTAGGAATTTGAGAATGGTTACATTTCTCCAGCCCCATCTCTTAGCTTTTTAGCAAGCGGTGGCAGGGTGGCCACTTTGTTATTGTTTCGACTGCAAATTGCCCCTTTAAGGCAAAGTTGTCTTGTTTGTGTAGATGTTCAGTATAGCTACTGGTGCGTTGAGGAAAACTCTGATGCTGGCTCCCGTGTTCACGAGACTTGGCTTCTGGAGCTCCTGTGGTTCCTGGAGTCAACATGGCCTGTTGTTTATCTCAGAGAGGGTCCCAAGCTGTGCTGTTGGTCTAGATGTGCAGTAGCTGGTGGTGCATGTGCACACATAATGCACACAATGAAATTATGACATGGAGTGTTTATGATACTTGGGTATTGTCATTCAATGGGATTATGCACTGAGTGTACAAAACATTAAGGATACCTGCTCTTTTCATGTCATAGCTTGACCAGGTGAATCCAGGTGAAAGCTATAATCCCTTATTGATGTCACTTGTTAAATTCACTTCAATCAGTGTAGATGAAGAGGAGGAGACAGATTAAAGGATGTTTAAGCCTTGAGACAATTGAGGGTGAATGGGCAAGACAAAAGATTTAAATGCCTTTGAACGGGGTATGGTAGTAGGTGCCAGGCGCACCGGTTTGTGTCAAGAACTGCAATGTTGCAACAGTTTTGTGTGTATTAAGAATGGTCTTCCAACCAAAGGGCATCCAGCCAACTTGACACAACTGTGTGAAGCTTTGGAGTCAACATGGGCCAGCATCTCTGTGGAATGTTTTCGACACCTTGTAGAGTCCATGACTCAACGAATTGAGGCTGTTCTGAGGGCAAAAGCGGTGGGTGGGGGGGGTGCAACTGAAGTATTAGAAAGGTGTCCTTAATGTTTTGTACTCTGTGTATAATGAGTGAGATGAGATATTAAACATACTGTACATACATGTAACTGCCAAAATAAAGGAAACACCAACATAACGTTCCACAGGGATGCAAGCATGTAGTCCCGTGTAGCTCAGTTGGTAGAGCATGGTTGTGGGTTCGTTTCCCACAGGGGACCAGTATGAAGAAAAAAAAATGTATGCACTCACTACTGTAAGTCAGTCTGGATAAGAGTGTCTGCTAAATGACTAAAATGTAAATAAATTGTCTTATGTTGTTGGTCTGACTTTCAGTTGACTTTGCTGTGTGATGGTGGACACTAAAATTGGTACTCGAATAGAGGATGGACAGGTGTTTGTCAACACGAGGGCCTGCAAAATGTTGAATGAAGGTGAGAGAAATAGGGCTAAGATACAAAGGCTACATGCAACTTAACCTTTCCTGAGAAAAGGTCAGTTCAGCCACGTAACAGTTATGATTAACTGTGTCATGAAGCATGCTTTCACTTTTACTGTAAAGACTATTGAGCTTAGATAAATGCTTTCTGCACTTTTACTGAGAAGACTTAAGTTTAGATAAATACATGATTGCTACATGATGCAACTGAACTTTTGCCTCTTCACACGGATGAATGACTGTATCATGAAACATGTTTTCTGCACTTGACATGTGAAGACTTACTCACAGGGAGCAGACTGTGCAAGGGGGAAGTGTGTTTGTGTGTGCTTGCGGGCGTGCACAAACATATTGGTGTTGTGCATGTGTGTACACTTCAGACATAAATCCACTTGTACACTGTGCAACACTGGTGTGTGTTTGTATGTCTGAGGTTTTTTCATGTTCACACTGCACAGCTCTCTCCCAGCTGCAGCCTCAGA
Organism: Salmo trutta; assembly: GCF_901001165.1. NCBI lineage: Eukaryota > Metazoa > Chordata > Actinopteri > Salmoniformes > Salmonidae > Salmo > Salmo trutta. The sequence continues at coordinate 1,760,342 of NC_042990.1, read as the reverse complement.
TGCTGGTCTATAAGACCCAGACGGCTGGGGGACATATAACCTCCCATTGACCCACAGGGACCCTGACAAACATGTAGGAAACCAACACTGACTAGGCATGTCTGAATAAACAACCTACTCTACGGGCCAGACTAGTTTTAAGACCACCGGAACACTCGATCCGCTTGCAAGATTTCTAGTACAAAATATAAGAATTCATACCCAAATATCTGGAGTTCATTGGCTGAAATGAGATGAATGTCATGGGGTTTATGAAACTATAGTATGTAGCTTAATGCTGCTTAATTCTAAGAGTGTTAAGGTAAGGGGGGGGAGTGGCAGGGATGCTTTCTGGTGCTAGTCCCACATATTAAATAACCGACTACACCTCTCCCCATTGATGCATCTATGTCATGTTATTGTAGAAATCTGTCCAATATACTCATTCATATACTACATATTTATTCAATTTCATAACAGTATATCCATTAGCAGTGTAGCCTATAATTTCCTTTGAGGGCCTTTTGGAAGGGGTGATAGGAACAAAAACATCCCTAGCTCCAAAATGATGTTCCCACTGTTTTGGGTTATAGTGATCTTACCCATGACACTGAATGTGGTAAAATGGCACTCATGCTTCAAGCATAATATATCTAATTTTACTGAACTTACAAAACAACCAGTTTAGGTTCAGTGATTGAGTCCACCATTTCAGCTCACGGAGAGAGAACTGCCCCCATGCTTTTCTCCAGTTCCCACAACTCTCCACTTTGTCATGGTCGTCATCTCAACATTTCATGCCCACTTTTCAAAAAATATGTTTATCTCTTTTGCATAAACAACTTAGATCAGTCTTGGTTTCTATGGAAACTAATTAGCGACACTGAGTATGTGGGCGTTTCAGAAAATCGCGTTTTGTACGACTTGGTGAATCCCTGACGGAATATCAGATCTATTTTATCTAGGACATCAACATTAAGTCCAAATATATATTTGTCAGTCATCAACTGTAAATAGAAGTCTTCTTTGTAGACGTCACTTAACTCTTTACACTCGTGGGAATTGGCCTATATGGATATGGCTAAATTGAAATGTTTCTTACAGAAGAAATATACAAAGCATATGAATAGTCATGGTACCAATTGAAAAGGAACAGTTTGGAGATTATGGGGAAATTATTAGACCAAAGTTGAGGTCACAACAGTTCACTCGACACAAGATTAAATCCAAACATTACACTTGATTTTATGTGCATTTTACATTTACTGTACTTTTTTGCCACATAGATAAAATACTTTGGATACATTCAGTAAGATGCTAAGAATATTCCTGGAAAATGTGGGGTAGTGAGAGGACTAACTGATGCCTCCAAATGGTCACACACCTCTCCAAAGACTGCACAGTTCCTAAGTAATTTCAATGCACTTTTATGTCTCAAAGAAGAGCTCTCCTAGCTGTGCCGTTGAGGAACTAGAGCAAGCACGCTTGTAGTTGTTTTGTTTGGAACACAACCTTGAATCCTCGCCATCACACAATTACTGTTATTGGTGTTTACGCAATCCAAAAACTGACCATTATAAATCACAATCTGGGTCAGGCATCATTTGAAAGCTTGTTATATTGCTAACATGACTAGCTAAGTTATAAAATATGATCTTACAGTGTTATGCTTTCACAAGGCAATTCAGAGAAACAAATCATAATTTTGGTACGCATAGAAAGGAGTCATGAGTGCATTCAGGTGTGTGTTCTGCAGCAAATGTTCTTCACAATAGACAAACAGGCTCGTTCTGTTCAGAACAACCCAGGGTGTGGCACCATGTCATCTTTTAACAGTACATCAAACACAGTAATCATTTCTATGAAAATATGTGTAGAGAGATCCAAACTACATTCCAAGTTATAATTTGGTCCTTACCTGCCACATGGCCAGGGTGGCAGGTAGCCTAGTGGTTAGAGTGTTGGACTAGTAACCGAAAGGTTGCAAGATCGAATCCCTGAGCTGACAAGGTAAAAATCTGTCATTCTGCACCTGAACAAGGCAGTTAATCCACTGTTCCTAGGCCATCATTAAAAATAGGAGCTTGTTCTTAACTGATTTGCCTAGTTAAATAAAGGTTAGACAAGTAATAATATGTTGAAGCTTATGTATACACAAAAAAATGTATTGATTTTATCTTAATTCCGTAGGGATCAGCAGTATTCGCAGTGTTGCACAGTCATGTACCTTGCTTTTGGGCCTCAACTATGGCTTAAATGTAAGGTACCCCAAAGAACTGAAATATACCTTTGAGGTGTTCCAAAAAGTATTCTTGGAACTTGATGATCTCAGGACCTCCCCACAGGTCCAAGCTATAAAGATGAAGTTACTTATTTTCAGAGATATCTTGAGATATCTATGAGAACTCTCAAAGGCCCACTCACAAACTGTGCTCTAAACCCTACTTAGAAAGCTGAAAATCTAGTTGCTAGGTGGTATAGGAGCTACAGTTTACATTATGCTCTTTTTCAGGTGGTCATATGAAACATTGTCAATTCCTGTTAAAAACACTGCTTTGTTTTAAAACTTACTCCATATGCACTAGTGGATTTCTGAGATTATTTGTAGTCAGGTGCAAGCTATCTGGATGTAACTGTAACTTTAAAACCATACACCCCTCTCGGTCACACTGTCTTAAGGTTTCCTTTATTTGATCAAATACAGCAATACGCTCTGTACCCTCAATAGGAGCATAAACATTAAAAAAATAAAAATACATAACATCCACCTTGACCAATAAAACCAGACCCTTGACAATCTCTGTTGTAGATACCACAGTCACTCCTAAGCCTGAATAAAACAACATTGCCACCCCAGCACTGAAATTTGTACCATGACTGAGTATATGCTGCCCCTCCCACCACATACCCCAGTCAACCTTATTTTCCTCATCACTATGTGTCTCCTGTAGAAAAACTACATTAAGCCTTTTCTGTTTTATTACTTCTAATACCCAAGCCCTCTTATTCCCCTCTTAGTCCCTTCCCCCAGTAATATTGAGAGAACCTACCCTTAGTACCTCCATATAGAAAAGAGAAAGGAAAAGCAGAAAACACCACAGAGAAACCAGACAAGGAGAAAAAAACACCCTATGAGGCATGATCATCATCATCGTTTTATTTTTCTCTTAACCTGACTACGTTTCCCACTGCCTTTTGCTGCAGTGACAGTAGTAGCAAATTTCTTCAAGCGAAAACGCTTCTTCTCACTCAGCTGGTCTAACCCCTCCGTCTTCTGTAACATCACAGCTGACCTCACGAACTTATTAACATTTTTAAAAAATCTGCCAATTTCACAGATTTCCCAAAAGTCTGATCCAGGAACCCATTTACCTCCTCTTGAGTGTAAATTGAGTCTTCATCAGCTGCTATCGTATCAGGAGAGATATCCATATCCTTATCCTGATACTCCTCAACTGAGGCCACAGACCACTGACTCCCCTCTACCACATCCCTCTCAACACTCCCCACTTGCACCCCATCACTCGTACCAGGCATCTCCTCCACTACCTGGGAGACTAGCTCCACATGAACCCCCTCCTGTACCCCAGCACTCGTACTGGGCAACTCCTCACCAGTCTGAGGAAATGGCTCTTCAGATCTGTCCTTACCTTCTACAACAATATTTTACTGCTGCATAGCATTCCCCTCTGGTACAAGTTGCAACTCCATGCCCTCAACACAGACAACATGTTCCTCAGCAACAGGTGCTTTTGGCTGCTCAACCAATATCGGCCCACTTCTTCCTACATCAGTGGGCCCAGGCGTTACGAGGACCACCTGCGCCCCTCCCTCCGCCTTCTCCCTTTTCGTGCAAGCATATCGCTTATGGCCAACATTCCCACACTCAAAACACCGTTGACTACCTGTACTAGCATAAGCCATATACAATCGGTTGTCATACTTGACTTTAAACGATAACTCCAAATTCTGTTCCGGTGAGTCCAAAAGCATAAACACCTGTCACCGAAACAACATAACCTATTTCAAAGCCGGGTGTTTGAAACCCAAAGGGACAATCTTAATTGAACTTGCAAACTTCCCAAACCGCAATAGCTCGCGCTCCAATAACTCATTGGGAATAAACGGCGGAACATTCGAAATCGTTACCCTTGTTGACGGAGAAAAAAGCGGCGGAACTTGAATAAACATACCTTTAAGAAGTACGCCATGCTTAACCATACGCTCAACAAGACGCTCTTCTTTAAGAAAAACCACCATCGCTTTATTCATCCGTGATGCATAAGCAACATTCTCATATCCTACCTTCTCTCCCACGGCGACCAGAAACTCCTCCACGGTGACAGTAGGTTCAGTAACACACCTAAAGCCGTGTCGAAGTGACAGGGACGGCGTCCCCATGTGGGTCGCCATCCCCGCCAAAACCAGGGTAATTTCAACACAAAAAACAATATACTTAATTCTACCACCACAACTAAATCAAAATAATGATAACCTTACTCATGCATAGGATGAAAAAAAAGATACCACCAAGAAAAGGACGTTTTAAATCATCTTTATTGGGTCTTGGAGCCCACAACACTATATACACTCATACAAAACCATAGTTACACATCAATTAAAAACACAACACCAAATTCTCCTCCACAGTAACTAAACATAACAGCCTCTAAATACCCCATATACTCATGAACAGTTCAATATTGTTGACCAGTTTATAATAGGCAAACTCCACCCTCAGTCTCGCTGCCAACATTCCCTCCAGCATTCCCACCACATCCACTGACCCCAGTCCCCGAATACTGTTCTTTCGGGTCTTCCATATTGCTAATTTGGCTGCCCCTGACATAAAATTAAGCAAAGTAACTACACCCCTTCGACTAAACCTGTACTTTAGCCCAAATATAAACAGTTGGGAAGAGAGAACCTCTCCCAGAGCTGAGAACCAATTAGTGACCAGATCAATCATCCCGACGTTGTTGGGGAGGGACGTTGCAAAAATAAATGTGCCAGAGTTTCAGACTGAGCACAAAATGGACACCCCTCCCCAACAGTAGGATCCAGGTGTACCAGATGCATGTTGGTGGCTATGGCTCCATGTATTATCCTCCATTGTAGGTCAGCTGTCCTCTTTTCAATAGGCATTAGAGATCTATAGATAGATAGATAGATAGATAGATAGATAGATAGATAGATAGATAGATAGATAGATAGATAGATAGATAGATAGATAGATAGATAGATAGATAGATCCTCCCTCATCTTAAACGGCACCGACCTCCACTGGAGTGTGGGTGCCAGACATTAAAGATCTCAGTTATGATCCACTTGTTATCTAATTGGACATGCACAAACTCATGGAGCCTCTGAAGGTCTATATTCTGGGAACATTATGCAGTGTCTCATCTCTCTTAAATCTGAACAATGCTGCATCGTCTTAAAAAGCTGTTGATAACATTTTGAGTTTCTGGAGTTGTGTACAGAACTTTGGATGGGTCTCAAGTACAAACAAAATAACTTTTTTTCTCTTGATCCTGGACACATTTTGAGCCATTTTAAATGTATTAGGATTTAAAGATCATTTGAAAATGTGATATTGTTAAGACTCCCAATGACTCATTAAGCTGCATGTTTACAACTAGATCAGTCATTACATTTGTATTATATACAGTATCAACCTTACCTTTTAATCGTGATACTGCTGAATATGCATGTCGTCCTTGACCGGTACCATATTGCCTGTTTTTGATTGCACTGTCTGGTACAAGAGGTTTTGTTGAAACAGGCCAAGTACTAGCCTATAAAGTAGTAAACATTTGACCATGCTTAAGTGTGAGATTAATGAATACCCTTTCCAAAAGTGGCTGCCATAAGCCCATTAGCAACAACATACAACTCACACTGTCATCTACAACAGGAGCTACAGAATTTGCTGATTGAAAAATAATTAATATTGGTAATAGTGATAATGTTCAGAAAGATCTTCACGGATCCACCTTTACCTGAATACCTGAGACCTGATCCGGGAACCGAGCAGGTACGGAACCAGAATTCTAAATAATGTTACGGGTCTGGGTCGGATTTGATATGATTTTCTTGGGTCTCCTGCATGTGTAATTTTAATTGACTTGTCGGGAAGGACCCAAACAGATCCGAATGCTGCATTAGAGAGAGAGAAAGGTTATAATTCATGCTGGCTATGCTTTTCACGAGGAGTGTGTGTGGCTTGTTGTTGTTGGCCAATTATAAGTCATCAAAGCGGCAATAGGCTACAGTCATAGAACCTCAGTGTGGGGCAAAAGCTAGGAGATATCTAATCAATGGAGGAAGATGTTATTAAAATGATGGAACTAAAAGTGAAAGGAGAAGGATAGGCTACAACAACCAAGAGCCAACATGTAGGCTGCTACTTAATATTCTGAATGGAGTTGTTGTTGTTTGTAACTCAGTAGGACGAGAAAGCACGTGCAGCCTCAATTAGCCTAGCTAGTTTGATGCAGTTCCCATGATTGTATGCAGGTCGTTAGGAACAGCTGGCTCTTGGTCCTTCATTAATTCTTCCACTTTCATCTGACACTCTTTCAGCATTGTCACGGCTGTCGAAAGGAGCGGACCAAAGTGCAGCGTGGTTGTAGTTCCACATTTTATTAAATCCGTGAAACTTTGCAAATCATAAGTAACTGAATTGACAAAAACAACAAACCATGACACAGAGAGAAACAAACACTACTCAAAAGATAATAACCCACAAAAACCCAGGAAGAAAAACACCTACTTAAATATGATCTCCAATCAGAGGTAATAAGGACCAGCTGCCTCCAATTAGAGATCAACCCCAACATAGAAATAGAAAAACTAGAACTTAAACATAGAAATAGAAAACATAGAAAAACACAAAACACCCCTTGTCACGCCCTGACCTACTCTACCATAGAAAATAACCTCTTACTATGGTCAGGACGTGACAAGCATTCTCCTATTGCATACCAAACCCATTGGAATGTAATGGGCACAGACAGACACAGCCTCAACTCAGCTGTTGAGTGCCCCTCGTCAAAAAACATCATTCAGCTGAAAGCAAATGCCTTTGAATAAAAATGTATCTAGCACTCCAACCCCATCCTTCTGAATGGCTTTCACTGATTCATTCACAGAAGACAGGAACATTGGGTTAGATGTCAAAGTTCAAACAATGAGGAGGTTTTGTACGTAAGAAAGAGGAAGTCTGTATTGTAGCAGTTTAATGATTGGGATTGCTCAGGTATTGTTAAACAGACTTTTTAAAGAATTTGTATTTTATTGCGTAATACCCTTGTTAAAACCAAGTATTGAGAATATTTGTTTTAATTAATTGGTATTAGATTTAAAAGGTGATCGAATTGCTCCTGAATTATAATGTCGTTAAATGCATTTCTTTTCAATAAATATTTATTTACTGTACAAGTGAATAGATTGGTTTACTTTTAAATTGAAGTTTTAACCAATAAGGTAGCTTGTTAGGCTGTGGCCAATGGGAGAGTTGACCGGGTTAACAGGAGGTCTGAAAAAAAAGAGACGTTGAAAAAAGGATGGAATTACATTCTTTTTTTACCTTTATTTAACTAGGCAAGTCAGTTAAGAACAAATTATTATTAACGATGATGGCCTAGGAACAGTGGGTTACCTGCCTTGTTCAGGGGCAGAAGGACAGATTTTTACCTTGTCAGCTCGGGGATTCGATCTATCAACCTTTCAGGTTACTGGCCTAATGCTCTAACCACTAGGCTACCTACAGCCCCAAGGTACATTATCAGTGTTAGTGAAGAAAAACACTAAAATATTCTAAAAATAGAACAAAGCCCATACCTACTGAGTTTTGAAGGGAAATACTGATTTGATTTAATAAGAGTTATTATTGTTTTGTTAAGAAAGACTTAATAGAGACTGAAGCTACCGTCTCATCGTGGAGGTAGTTGAGGTTAATCTAGCATCGTGCGACACCTAGAGAGAATTTGCTTGTGGAAGATTAAAGAGTTCATGTTTCCATGGGACATCTGTTGCTGCTAAGGAGTACTGTCTGCATTGATAGCTGTGGATTTTGTGAGGACACCTGCACGGAACTGCTATACTTCGCTGAGGAAATATCTACGAGTAGTGCATAACTACAACGGTGGGGTGCTTCGGGACATTGTGTGTCATTTTTTGGAGCAACGTGCGCCAACGGGTTTAAGCAAACTTGCCAGTAATTTGGACATGGGTTGTGAAAAATCATTGGGTTTATTATTTTTATTTATTTTGATGTGGTACATTGAAAATGTAATTAACATCTTGAACCTTATGTCTGTTGCATTGGTGGAGTATTTAGTGTTTCAGTGTAATTTAACGCATGGGAAAGCATATCCTTATGTAATAACAAAAATCTATAATCATTCCTTCTTAAGTTAATACCCTAGTTGTCATCACCCTAGATAGTTTACAATAGGGATTCTTATTGGAGATGTCCTTCTCACCTAACATCCCATGCTGTTCAGATATTCTAAGTAAGGTAATATCGTGAGAGTCAAATTCGAGCCTGGTGAGAGGGTAACAATCGGATAAAGGAGAGATAGTGGAAAAGACAGTGTGCCGGATTCAAACCCACACCAACACGGGAAAACGTGTGCTGTAGGCGGCGGCACCAACCTGTTGACCAGGAAAGCCACAGGTATTGCTCAGTTATTAAAAATCATTATTGTTCAGTTGACTGAGAGTTGGCACAAAGTTGCTTCTGGAGGATGCTCTATGTCCTCACCCATCCTACTCTGCTGACCGTGTGATTGGTCACATCCTTGGGGAGGTGAAAGTCATGGCTAATGGATAGGATGCTAAGCCATTATCCGGTCGAACCCACACCGGCAAGGGTTCTGTGAGACTGAGAGCCTTTCTGAAGGCGGATGAATTTAACAGTTCTTTCCTTCATTGGGATAAGTTCACCCCCTTGTTGTGGGCACTAAAACATGTATTTATTTTTTTGCTGTACTGATGTGGCGCAAACTAATTGTTTTACTGGTAACTGCCAAAATTAAGGAAGCACTTGAGTAATGAGGGATACAAAGTATATTCAAATTCAAAGCAGGTGCTTCCAAACACATGGTTCCTGAGTTAATTAGCAAGTAATATCCCAACATGCTTACGGTCATGTTTAAAAATGCCCAGTTGCCCATTATTTAGGCTACCATGGCTAGGAGAAGAGATCTCAGTGACTTTGAAAGAAAGGCCTCAAAGGAGCATAGGGGGTATAATTACTGCAGTGGGCTAAATCAGGGTCACACAGAGTGTTACTTGGTAGTCTTAAACAAATCTACTTTGTAACAAAAGTTTCTACCTCACACACATGGTTATGGGCTTTAAAAAAAGAAGACACCTGTATCATGTCAGACACAGCGGTGTAAACTGCTTAAGTAAAAATACTTTAAAGTACTACTTAAGTTGTTTTTTGGGGTATCGGTACTTTACTTTTTATATTTTTGACAACTTTTACTACACTACATTCCTAAAGAAAACATTCCCTGACACCCAAAAGTACTTGTTACATTTTGAATGCTAAGCAGGACAGGAAAATGGTCCAATTCACACACTTATCAAGAGAACATTCCTGGTCATCTCTACTGCCTCTGATCTGGCATGTGAGTGTGAACCTGGCTATCTGTAAATAAATAAAAAACAAGAACTGTGCTGTCCGGTTTGCTTAATATATTGGCCCCCATCCATTATTTTACATTTTAGATATCTGTGTATTGTTGTGACTGGTACTGTAAGTAATTTGTAATCATTTTCTATTAAGGCATCGTTACTTTTATTCAAGTATGACAATTGGGTACTTTTTCCACCACTGGTCAGATATAAATTTGAAATGTATTACATTTTCAGTTTGCATCCCAATATTACACTTTATTAACGTCACAGAACATATTCCAGTCTCTGCTTGCAAAACAGTCGCTTAGCATCTGCTATGTCTGACCACTTCCTTATTGAGCAAAATCACTGGTACTTCCTGCTTTAGTTGTTGCTTGTAAGCAGGAATCAGGATGATAGAGTAACAGTCAGATTTGCCAAATGGATGGCGAGGGAGAGCTTTGTACACTTCTCTGTGTGTGGAGTAAAGGTAGTCTAGATTTTTTCCCCTCTGGTTGCACATTTAAAATGGTGGTAGAAGTGAGGTAAAACAGATTTAAGTTTCCCTGCATTACAGTCCACTGCCACTAGGAGCGCTGCCTCTGGATGAGCATTTTCCTGTTTGCTTATGGCCCTATACAGCTCGTTGAGTGCCATCTTAGTGCCAGCATCGGTTTGTGGTGGTGAAAAGACAGATACAAAAAAATATAGATGAAAAATCTCTTGGTAAATAGTGTGGTCTACAGCTTATCATGAGATACTCTACCACAGGCGAGCAAAACCTCGAGACTTCCTTAATATTAGATGTTGTGCATCCGCTGTTATTTACAAATAGACACAGACCACCACCCCTTGTCTTACCGGAGGGTGTTCTTCTATCTTGCCAATGGACCGAAAATACCGCCAGCTGTATGTTATTCATGTCGTCATTCTGCCATGACTCGGTGAAACATCAGATATTACAGTTTTTAATGTCGTGTTGATAGGATATCCTTGATCGGATCTCATCCATTTTGTTATCCAAGGATTGCACGTTGGCTAATATGATTGATGACAGAGGGGGTGTACTCACTCGCCTACAAATTCTCAGAAGGCAGCCCGATCTCAGCCCCCTTTTTCTCTGTCTTTTCTTCAAGCAAACGATGGGGTTTTGGGCCCGTTCCCAAGAAAGCAGTACATCCTTTGCGTCAGACTTCGTTAAAGAAAAATCTTTGTCTAGTTCGAGGTGAGTAATCACTGTTCTGATGTCCAGAAGTTATTTTCGGTCATAAGAGGTGGTAGCATCAACATTATGTACAAAATAAGTAATAAAATAAGTTACAAACGCAAAATAATTAACAAAATAGCACAGTTGGTTAAGAGCACGTAAAGCGGCAGCCATCCCCTCAGGTGCCATTTCATTGCACGTCAAGTTATGGTGTTGAGTATTTGCTGTAAACTCAATCACTTTGGAGGTGTCTGACAGCCATATCTTAATTGTTCCTTTACCAGGAAAAAGAGAAATAGCCTATTTGAGCGTAGTCAGAACATTTGAAAAGCCGAAAGGTATCACACCGCAGTCAAACAAACTTTAGTCATTAGCATGATTGCATTAGGTTTCAAGTTTCAATGTCACATGCACAAGTAAAGTGAAATACTTTTCTTGCATAACCAATCATTAGCATTAGCATGTGCACTGAGGAGGCGTCTGTTGAGCCTATCAGAGAGCATAATCAATGGATTCACTTAAGGCAGCTGAACCAGTGGACAGCTGAACCAGTAGCATCAAAGAGGCCCTCGTCCACCTACTCCTACCTGAAGACCTATTGTCACAGAGCTGTGGCTGATTCTCATTCAAACCGCCTGTGATTACATGTAATGTTCCAAGAGCCATGTGGGCAACGTTAGGGCGCTGACGTATGTGGAGGAGAGTGAAAGAGAGAATGTCTTACGAAAGAGGTAGAAGTTCCTTTCACACCAAGACAGTAAATATAGCAAACAATGGCTAACAGTTGAAGAGACTGGTAAGTAAGTGAATAGTGGGCTCGATATAATTAGGACAAAATTTGGTGTACTCAAGGCTTGAACATTTTGAAGGGCCTGCTTGGATCTGAAAAGGAAAAAAATCTGATTTATGTTGTCATTCGTTATTCATGTTTGAATAAAAGGAGCTGTTGTCCTTCTGAGATATAAATGCCTTTGTTTTGACCTTGTGTCATGCTCTAAAATAGGACAAATTGTAACGGTTGTCCAAGGAGTAGACCAAGGTGCAGCGTGGTAAGTGTTCATCTTGATATTTATTTTAACTTGTTATGGATAGGGGGCAGTATTTTCATGGCCGGATAAAAAACGTACCCGATTTAATCTGATTATTACTCCTGCCCAGAAACTAGAATATGCATATAATTATTAGCTTTGGATAGAAAACACTCCAAAGTTTCTAAAACTGTTTGAATGGTGTCTGTGAGTATAACAGAACTTATTTGGCAGGCCAAAACCTGAGAAGATTCCAAACAGGAAGCGCCCTCTCTGACCATTTCTTGGCCTTCTTGATCATCTCTATCCAAAACAGGGGATCTCTGCTGTAACGTGACATTTTCTAACGCTCCCATAGGCTCTCAGAAGGCGCCAGAACGTTGAATGATGACTTTGCAGGCCATGGCTGAAAAACAGTAGCGCATTTGGTAAGTGGTCGATCTGAGAACAATGAGACTGGCGCGTGCGTGCACGAGACGACTCCATGTTTAAATTTTCAGTCTTTGAACGAAAACAACAACTCCCGGTCGGAATATTATCGTTTTTTTACGAGAAAAATTGCATAAAAATTGATTTTAAACAGCGTTTGACATGCTTCGAAGTACGGTAATGGAATATTTTGACATTTTTTGTCACGAAACACGCCGGGCGCGTCACCCTTCGTTACCCTTTGGATAGTGTCTTGAACGCACAACAAAACGCCGCTATTTGGATATAACTATGGATTATTTGGAACCAAACCAACATTTGTTATTGAAGTAGAAGTCCTGGGAGTGCATTCTGACGAAGAACAGCAAAGGTAATCCAATTTTTCTTATAGTAAATCTGAGTTTGGTGAGTACCAAACTTGGTGGGTGTCAAAATAGCTAGCCCGTGATGGCGAGCTATCTACTCAGAAAATTGCAAAATGTGCTTTCACCGAAAAGCTATTTTAAAATCTGACACCGCGATTGCATAAAGGATTTCTGTATCTATAATTCTTAAAATAATTGTTATGTTTTTTGTGAACATTTATCGTGAGTAATTTAGTAAATTCACCGGAAGTGTTCGGTGGGAATGCTAGTTCTGAACGTCACATGCTAATGTAAAAAGCTGGTTTTTGATATAAATATGAACTTGATTGAACAAAACATGCATGTATTGTATAACATAATGTCCTAGGAGTGTCATCTGATGAAGATCATCAAAGGTTAGTGCTGCATTTAGCTGTGGTTTTGTTTTTTGTGACATTATATGCTAGCTTGAAAAATGGGTGTCTGATTATTTCTGGCTGGGTACTCTGCTGACATTAGATCATGTTTTGCTTTCGCTGTAAAGCCTTTTTGAAATCGGACAGTGTGGTTAGATAAAGGAGAGTCTTGTCTTTAAAATGGTGTAAAATAGTCATATGTTTGAAAAATTGAAGTTTTCGGATTTTCGAGGAATTTGTATTTCGCGCCACGCCCATCATTGGATATTGGAGCAGGTGTTCCGCTAGCGGAACGTTTAGATGTAAGAGGTTTTTTACTCAGAACATTTAAACAAAATAATAAACAATGGTAAACAACTGCCACAACTTGCAGGCTTTACAGAGCAGTACAAAAATAAGATCCCACAACTCAAGGAGGGAAAAAGGGCTGCCTAAGTATGGTTCCCAATCAGAGACAATGATAGACAGCTGCCTCTGATTGGAAACCATAATTGGCCAAAACAAAGAAATATAAATAAATACATAGAATGCCCACCCCATATCACACCCTGACCTAACTAAACAGAGAAAAACGGCTCTCTCAGGTCAGGGCGTGACAGTACCTCCCCCCCAAAGGTGTGGACTCCCGGCCGCAAACCTGAACCTATAGGGGAGGGTCCGGGTGGATATCTATACTTGGTGGCGGCTCTGGTTCGGAGCGTAGCCCCCACTCCGCCCGCTGATCCCCCCGCTTCTGTGTCGCCGGAGGAACTAGACCGTGGATCATCGCCGGAGGCTCTGAACTGCCGACCGCCGCTGAAGACTCCGGGCTGCGGGCCGCCGCTGAAGACTCCGGGCTGCGGGCCGCCGCTGAAGACTCCGGGCTGCGGGCCGCCTCTGAAGACTCCGGGCTGCGGGCCGCCTCTGAAGACTCCGGGCTGCGGGCCGCCTCTGAAGACTCCGGGCTGCGGGCCGCCTCTGAAGGCTCCGGGCTGCGGACCGCCGCTGAAGGCTCCGGACTGGGGAGCGTCGCTGAAGGCTCCGGACTGGGGGGCGTCGCTGGAGGCTCCGGACTGGGGGGCGTCGCTGGAGGCTCTGGACTGGAGGGCGTCGCTGGAGGCTCCGGACTGGATGGCGTCGCTGGAGGCTCCGGACCGGGGATCGTGGCTGCAGGCTCCGTGCGATGGATCATCACTGGAGGTTGTGCCATGGATCATCACTGGAGGCTCCGGGCCATGGATCATCACTAGAGGCTTCTTGCCATGGATTATCCCTACAGGCTCCGGGCCATGGATCATCACTGGAGGCTTCATGCCATGGATCATCCCTACAGGCTCCGGGCCACGGATCATCACTGGAGGCTTCGTGCCATGGATTATCACTGGAGGCTCCGGACCATGGATTATCACTACAGGCTCCGGGCCATGGATCATCACTGGAGGCTTCCTACGTGGAGCTGGAACCGGTCTCACCGTACTGGGGAGACGTACAGGGGACTGGGTGCGCAGAGCAGGCACAGGGTATACTGGGCCGTGGAGGCGCACTGGAGGTCTGGAGCTTAGGGCTGGCACACCCTGTCCTGGCTGGATGTTTACTTTAGCCCAGCAAGGGCGGAGCACTGGCACAGGACGAACTGGTTTGTGCTGGTGAATGGGGGGTACCGTGCGTAGAGCTGGCGCAGGATAACCTGGGCCGAAGAGACGCACTGGAGACCAGGAACGCTGAGCCGGCAGAATTCTTCCTGGCTCACTGCCAACTCTAGCACGGCAACTGTGGGAAGCTTGCACCAAGCGCACCGGGCTGTAGCTGCGCACTGGCGACATAGTGCGCATCCCCTCATAACATGGTGCTTGCTCGGTCACTCGCTCCCCACGGTAAGCACGGGGAGTTGGCTCAGGTCTGAACCCTGACTTTGCCAATCTCCCCGTGTGCCCCCCCCCAAAAAAATGTTTTGGAGCTGCCTCTCGGGCTTCCGTCGTTGGGCTAGCTCCTCGTAATGTCGCCGTTCTGCTTTCGCTGCCTCTATCTCCTCTTGCGGACGGCGATACTCCACAGCCTGCCTCCAGGGTCCCTTCCCATCCAGGATCTCCTCCCAAGTCCAGTCCTCCTGACCACGCTGCTTGGTCCGTTGGTGGTGGGATCTTCTATAACGGTTGTCCAAAGGAGTAGACCAAGGTGCAGCGTGGTAAGTGTTCATCTTGATATTAATTTTAATTCAGAACACTTAAACAAAATAATAAACAATGGTAAATGACCGTCACATCTTGCAGGCTTTACAGAGCAGTACAAAATAAGATCCCACAACTCAAGGAGGGAAAAAGGGCTGCCTAAGTATGGTTCCCAATCAGAGACAACGATAGACAGCTGCCTCTGATTGGAAACCATAATTGGCCAAAACATAGAAATATAAATACATTGAATGCCCACCCCATATCACACACTGACCTAACTAAACAGAGAAAAGCGTCTCTCTCAGGTCAGGGCGTGACACAAATCATGTTGGCTGTCAACTTTGTGCAAAATTATTCCACTGTAACGTTTTATCATTTTATCTTTTATCCACATATTAAACGCAAATATCCATTGTTGCTAAGTTAGCAACTACATAGCCGTTAACAAATGTACAGAAAGATCATTGCGAAGGCCAAATTACAGAGGAATAACTTTTTGAAGCTATTAAATCCTTTCAGTCTGGAAAAACCCCAGGGCTTGATGGCATACCGGTAGAGGTATATCAAGTACTTTTTGATATACCAAAAGCTCCATTGTTAGATTGTTTTAACTCCTCCTATAGAAATGGTAGTCTGTCAGGTACTCAGCAGGAAGGTCTGATTTCTCTATTATTAAAACAAGACCCAGATGGCAAATATAAAGACCCGGTCTATCTAAAAAAAACTGGAGGCCCCTTACACTTCAATGTTGTGATGCAAAAATACTAGCAAAATGCATAGCACTCCGAATTAAAAGGGTTTTACCAGGTATTGTTCATCCTGATCAGACAGGTTTTTTACATTGACGATACATTGGAGATAATATACGACAACTACTAAAAATAATAGAATATCATGAAACATATAAGAAGCCAGGAAGGGTATTTATAGCGGATTTTGAAAAGGCATTTGATAAAGTAAGACTGGATTTTATTTATAAATGCCTGGATTTTTTCAATTTATGGTAATTCTCTTATAAAATGGGTAAAAAGAATGTATAGCAACCCCAGGTGTAAAATAGTAAAAATAACGGCTACTTCTCAGAGAGTTTTGAATTGTCAAGAGGAGTTAAACAAGGGTGTCTGCTGTCACCATATCTATTTGTTATGGCCATCGAAATGCTAGCTATTAAAATCAGATCCAATAACAACAAAGGATTAGAAATCCAAGGCTTAAAAACAAAGGTGTCATGTATGCCGATGACTCAAGTTTTATGTTAAGTCCGCAAGCTAGATCCCTGCAATGTCTCATTAAAGATCTAGATAACTTTTCTGTACTCTCTGGACTAAAACCTAATTATGATAAGTGTACAATATTTCGTATTGGATCCTTAAAAAATACAACTTTTACATTACCTTGCAGCTTACCTATAAAATGGGCTGATGGTGAAGTAGACATACTCGGTATTCATATCACAAAATATATAAATAAGCTCTCCACAATGAATTTCAATAGAAAACTTGTAAAAATAGACAAGATCCTGCAACCATGGAGAGGTAAATACCTGTCTATTTATGGAAAAATTGCCCTGATTAACTCCTTAGTCATATCTCAGTTTACTCACTTACTTATGGCGCTGCCTATTCCTGATAATTCATTTTTCAAATCATATGAGCAAAACATATTTCGCTTTATCTGGGACGCTAAACCAGACAAAATAAAATGAGCCTATCTATATAATGAATATGAATTGGGTGGGTTGAGATTATTAAATATAAAAGCACTAAACCTCTCTCTAAAACCTTCACTCATTCAAAAGTTTTATTTGAACCCTAAATGATTCTCAAGTAGATTAATAAAAAAAGCTCATCCATTGTTCCATGCCGTCCATGGGAGGGGTGCGTCACTTGAGTAGGTTGAGCCACTGACGTGGTCTTCCTGTCTGGGTTGGCGCCCCCCCCTTGGGTTGTGCCGTGGCGGACATCTTTGTGGGCTATACTCGGCCTTGTCTTCGGACGGTAAGTTGGTGGTTGTAGATATCCCTCTAGTGGTGTGGGGGCTGTGCTTTGGCAAAGTGGGTGGGGTTATATCCTGCCTGTTTGGCCCTGTCCGGGGGTATCATCGGATGGGGCCACAGTGTCTTCTGATCCCTCCTGTCTCAGCCTCCAGTATTTATGCTGCAGTAGTTTATGTGTCGGGGGGCTAGGGTCAGTCTGTTACATCTGGAGTATTCTCTTGTCTTATCCAGTGTCCTGTGTGAATGTAAATATGCTCTCTCTAATTCTCTCTTTCTTTCTTTCTTTCTTTCTCTCGGAGGACCTGAGCCCTAGGACTACCTGGCATGATGACTCCTTGCTGTCCCCAGTCCACCTGGCCATGCTGCTGCTCCAGTTTCAACTGTTCTGCCTGCGGCTACGGAACCCTGACCTGTTCACCGGACGTGCTTGTTGCACCCTCGACAATTACTATGATTATTATTATTTGACCATGCTGGTCATTTACGAACATTTTAACATCTTGACCATGTTCTATTATAATATCCACCCGGCACAGCCAGAAGAGGACTGGCCACCCCTCATAGCCTGGTTCCTCTCTAGGTTTCTTCCTAGGTTTTTGGCCTTTCTCAGGAGTTTTTCCTAGGGAGTTTTTCCCAGCCACCGTGCTTCTTTCACATGCATTGCTTGCTGTTTGGGGTTTTAGGCTGGGTTTCTGTACAGCACTTTGAGATTTCAGCTGATGTACGAAGGGCTATATAAATAAATTTGATTTGATTTGATTTTGATTTGATTTAAAAAAATCATTTTTGCCTTTGGGCAGATTGCCATGTCTCATTTTCGATTAATTGAAAATGATACTTTTTTCAAAGTATCTGTCTTTTTCAAACAAGCATTGCAGAGCTGGCTACAATTTCAATTTCATCCCCCTGGAAAGATAGAACAAATATTACAACAAATATTATGGCTGAACTCAAATGTGCTGGTTGATAAAATACCTGTATTTATGGGAAAGATGTTTGAAAAGGGAATTTTGTTCTTAAATGATATTGTAAATTGTAATGGTAGAGTTATGTCCTTCATGGAGTTATCAGAATTGTACGGGAAGGTCTGCTCAATCCAAGAGTACAACCAATTGATTACAGCATTGCCCCAAAAATGGAGGCGGGTGGCAGCGGGAGGAGGTAGGGAACTGGTCTGTCTGCCCAATATAAAGGATCAAAACTGGCGGAGGATTAAAAATAGCATAACTAGGAAAGTATACCAGTTTCATTTGAGGACCAGGATGTTGACAACTGTGCCATACAGATTGCAAAATAGTTGGGAAGAGATTTTTGATGTACCGATTCCATGGTACAGGGTGTATGAGTTGATATATAAAACAACGCAAGATTCAAGACTTCGTGCTTTTCAGCTAAAATTATTATATAGAATTCTTTCCACCAACAAAATGTTGAATATTTGGGGCATAAAATCATCGAAGCTCTGCAGATTTTGTTGTGAGGATACAGAATCAATAGACCATTTATTTTGGTATTTCCCTCAGGTAGCCTGTTTCTGGTCTCAGGTTCAGGAATGGCTGAAAATACATAGCATTGATCTAAAATTGACCCTAGAAATATTTTCATTTTTAGAAATAGTACTGTTAGGAGATCTGGAGAGACCGGGTCAGTCAATTACTAATATTATATTACTGTAAGTAAAAGTATTTATCTTCAACACGCAATCTGTAGATTATATTCGATTAGATAGATTGAAATTGTACGTTAAACATTATAGCATAGTTAAAAGATATGTGTTGCGTAGAAACTCGAAGTGGGTGGCCAGCAGAGATAGATGGGATGGGATGGGCTGAGGGAAGCTGAGGGTTGGTATGTGGAATTGGAGACAAGTGGGAGTGGAGTTGCTGTGTGAGAGAGAGAATGATGGTCAAAAGATAAAGGGGGGAAAAAAGTCAAAATAAAACATAATAAAAGTACATTTGAATGACACTAAGTGGCAGTGTTTTTACAACTAATGCCAGTTTGCCTGAGGCTGATGCCGTGCAGGTGTTTGTACACATGCATATACACACACTCTCAATCAAATAAACACATACAAGAACACACACATACATGTAATAGTGCCAGACATGCACACAAACATATAATGTAGGCATTGCTGTTATGATTTAAGTTGTCCTTGATCTCCTTTGTTTTAAATGTATTATTATTATATCTTTTTTTGCATTGTTGTTTGCTGTTTTCTTCTGTCTTTTCCTTTTTTCTCTTTAGTTAATTCTCTTGGTTGTTGGTGTATTGGGGGGGTTATTAATTTTACATATATTTTTTTATTCAGGGGGTACTGTGGGAGGGGTCTCGAATGGTAGAGGGACAGCTATTGGGGAACTGTGGGGGGGATCTTTGGGGGGTTTGGGTTTCACAAGATTGTGATCATGAAAAAGGAAACTATGACATATATTTTATATCACTATCATGCACACGCACCCTCACACATAAGGATGGCTCTGTTGCAGAAAGACTGATACATGTTTGATAGTGTCTTGATGCTGTACTGTTTGTCCTTCATGTTCTAATACTTTAATGTTACCCCTTCCTTGTGTTTTTTTGTAATAAATAACTATAAAAGATATATATAATTTTAAAAAAGATATAAAAAATAAAAAAAATACAGGGCTAAGACCGAATCGTTCTACGGATGTGGCAGGGCTTGCAAACCATTACAGACTACAAAGGATAGCACAGCCGACAGCTGCCCAGTGACACGAGCCTACCAGACGAGCTAAACTACTTCTATGCTCGCTTTGAGGCAAATAACACTGAAACATCCATAAGAGTAGGCATTGTTATAGAGACAGTGTGATCACGCTCTCCACAGCCGATGTGAGTAAGACCATTAAACAGGTCAACATTCACAAGGCCGCAGGGCCAGATGGATTACCATGACGTGTGCTGCGAGCATGCACTGAACTGGCAAGTGTCTTCACTAACAGTTTCAACCACTCCTTGTCCGAGGCTGTAATACCAACTTGTTTTAAGCACACAACCATAGTCCCTGTGCCCAAGAACACCATGGTAACCTGCCTAAATGACTACCAACCCGTAGCACTCACGTCTGTAGCCATGAAGTGCCTTGAAAGGCTGGTCATGGCTCACATCAACACCATCATCCCAGAAACCCTAGACCCACTCCAATTTGCATACCGCCCCAACAGATCCACAGATGATAAAATCTCCATTGCACTCCACACTGCCCTTTCACAGCTGGACAAAAGGAACCCCTATGTGAGAGTACTATTCATTGACTACAGCTCAGCATTCAACACCATAGTGCCCTCAAAGCTTATCAATAAGCTAAGGTCCCTGGGACTAAACACCTCCCTCTGCAACTGTATCCTGGCCTTCCTGATGGGCCGCCCCCAGGTGGTAAGGGCAGGTAACGACACATTTGCCACGCTGATCCTCAACACAGGGGCCTCTCAGGGGTGCGTGCTCAGTCTCCTCCTGTACTCCCTGTTCACTCATGACTGCATGGCCAGGCATGATTCCAACACCATCATTAAGGTTACCAACGTCACAACAGTGGTAGGCCTGATCATTGACAACGACGAGACAGCCTATAGGGAGGAGGTCAGAGACCTGGTCGTGTAGTGCCAGGACAACAACCTCTCCCTCAACGTGATCAAGACAAAGGAGATTATTACTTTTATCTCTTATTCGTATCTGTATTTTCTTTTTACTGCATTGTTGTTTAGGGGCTCGTGAGTAAGCATTTTGTTGTAAGCTCTACACCTGTTGTATTCGGCGCATGTGACGAATACAATTAGATTTTATTTGATCCTGCGAGACATTGATTCAGCATCAGAATAATTCGTTTTACAGAAATATTTTTACCAGCTCCGTGTATTCTCAAATTTAAAAAAGTGAGGGACCGCCGCTCGTTTTAGCCTGCCAGGAGTGCCGGTTCAACGCTCCAAAAACCTTCCAGCCAAGGGAAAACCAGAGCAGACTTTCCTTTTCAATCTGAGCCAGATTGACAGCATTCTGACCCAATGAGAACGGGGGGACTATCCTATTTACAAAAACAAATATGAAATGCTAATTAGCAACAGAGAAGACCTCAGCAAGACTACAAATTCCTGCAGGAAGCTCCTGCACGTCATATCTAGCCGACACTGTCAGCTACCGTTCACCAGCGTGATCAGAGATCTGTGCTCAATCCATAATGAATATATGTGCTGTATTGAAATGAGTTGAATAAAGTGCTGAACTTCTCCTCTTTCTCTGTTTTAGCTAGCCACTGACTACACTTTAGCTAGCTAGTTAGCAGAGCAGTAAATCAAAAATATTTTTTGTATTACTTAGCCTTGGTAATTGTTTGTACAGTAGGATGATTTTGGTGTCTATTTCAGAGCTTATGGCATTTTTCAAGGATGAGCATAAGAGCATTACATGGGGAGAAGACCACTAAGTCTGGCATTTGGAGAAGTACATTTATAGTGAGGGGCGACTTACCAATTTGGTCAGGGCCAGCATGAGCTAAATGTGCTAAATAAAATGAAAGGAAAAATAGTAACACAATAAAATCGCCATAACGAGGCTATATATCCTAGCTGGCATGGCACTGTCAGTGGCGCAGCAGGAGGCTAAATGGCAGACAACAGTCAGAGAGCGCACCAACTGCAACTGGCACACCAGAAGGAGAGGGAGGTTGACGGACAGCAATTATGGAGCAGTGGTTAGGGCCAAGCACGTTACACCGTCACTGCTAAACAGGGTCCTTAGATTGTCGGACGGGGTGTTGTCTGTAAAGTGGGGCAGAGATAATGAAGGGAAGGGCATCAAGGCATTCAAAATGGCTACAGGGATGGATGTGCAGGAGCCAGGGCTTTGGGTCACGGGGTCTGAGAAGCGGAAAGGCGGAGGTGTATGCTTCATGATTAACGACTCATGGTGTAATCATAGCAACATACAGGAACTCAAGTCCTTCTGCTCACCCGACCTAGAATTCCTTACAATCAAATGCCGGCCATATTACCTCCTAAGGGAATTCTCGTCAGTTATCGTCACAGCGGTGTACAATACCCCTCAAGCAGACACCAAGATGGCCCTCAAGGAACTTTACTGGACTCTATGTAAACTGGAAACCATATATCCTGAGGCTGCATTTATTGTAGCTGGGGATTTTAACAAAGCAAATTTGAGAACAAGGCTAACGAAATTCTATCAGCATATTGATTGCACTACACGCGGGGGTAATACACTTGATCACTGCTACTCTAACTTCCATGATGCATACAAGGGCCCTCCCCACCCTTCCTTCAGCAAATCCGACCATGACGCCATCTTGCTCCTACAGTCTTCTAGGCAGACACTCAAACAGGATGTACCAGTGACTAGAACCATTCAACACTGGTCTGACCAATCGGAATCCATGCTTCCAGATTGTTTTGATCACGAGGACTGGGATATGTTCCGCTCAGCCTCAGAGAACAACATTGATCTATTGATCGGTGAGTGAGTTTATAAGGAAGTGCATTGCAGATGTTGTACACACTGTGACTATTAAAACCTACCCTAACCAAAAAAACGTGGCTGGATGGCGGCATTCGCTCAAAACTGAAAGCACGAACAATCGCATTAAACCATCGAAAGAGGTCTGGGAATATGGTTGAATATAAACAGTGTAGTAATTCCCTCTGCAAGTCAATCAAACAAGCGAAATGTCGGTACAGGGACAAAGTGGAGTCGCAATTCAATGGCTCAGACACAAGACATATGTGGCAGAGTCTACAGGAAATCACAGACTACAAAAAGAAAACCAGCCACATCACGGACACCGACGTCACGCTTCCAGACAAACTAAACATCTTCTTTGCCTCTTTGAGGATACTACAGTGCCATCGTCGCGGCCCACTATCAAGGACAGCACCCCCAACTTCTCCTTGGCCGATGTGAGTAAAACATTTAAACGTGTTAACCCTTGCAAGGCTGCTGGCCCAGCACTAACCACATCCTCAGACCATGTGCAGACCAGCTGGCTGGTGTGTTATCAGACATATTCAATCGCTCCCTATCCCAGTCTGCCGTCCCCACATGCTTCAAGATGGCCACCATTGTTTCTGTACCCAAGAAGGCAAAGATAACAACTAAATGACCACCGGCCCGTAGCACTCACTTCTGTCATCATGAAGTGCTTTGAGAGACTAGTCAAGGATCATATCACCTCCACCTCACCGGCCACCCTAGACCCACTTCAGTTTGCATATCGCCCCAACAGGTCTTCAGACAATGCAATCACCATCCCACTGCACACTGCCCTATCCGATCTGGACAAGAGGAAAACCTATGTAAGAATGCTATTCATTGACTACAGCTCAGCATTCAACACAATAGTACCCTCCAAGCTCATCATCAAGCTGGAGGCCCTGGGTCTCAACCCCACCCTGTGCAATTGGGTCCTGGACTTTCTGACGGGCCGCCCCCAGGTGGTGAAGGTAGAAAACAACATCTCCACTTAGCTGACCCCCAACACTGGGACCCCACAAGGGTGCATGCTCAGCCCCCTCCTGTACTCCCTGTTCACCCATGACTGCGTGGCCATGCATGCCTCCAACTCAATCATCAAGTTTCCAGACGGCACTACAGTAGTCGACTTGATTACCAACAATGATGAGACAGCCTACAGGGAGAAGGGGAGGGCACTCGGAGTGTGGTATCAGGAAAACAACCTCTCACTCAACGTCAACAAAACAAAAGAGATGATCATGGACTTCAGGAAACAGCAGAGGGAGCACCCCCCTTTCCACATCGACGGGACAGCAGTGGAGAAGGTGGAAAGTTTTAAGTTCCTTGGCATACACATCACAGACTAACTGAAATGGTCCACCCACACAGACAGTGTGGTGAAGAAGGCGCAACAGCGCCTCTTCAACCTCAGGAGGCTGAAGAAATTTGGCTTTTCACCCAAAACCCTGACAAACTTTTACAGATGCACAATCGAGAGCATCCTGGTACGGCAACTACACCACCCTCAACCGCAAGGCTCTCCAGAGGGTGGAGCGGTCTGCAAAACGCATCATCGGGGGCCAACTACCTGCCCTCCAGGACACCTACAGCACCCGATGTCACAGGAAGGCCAAAAAGATCATCAAGGACATCAATCACCCGAGCCACTGACAGTTCACACCGCTACCATCCAGAAGGCGAGGTCAGTACAGGTGCATCTAAGCTGGGACCGAGAGACTGGAAAACAGCTTCTATCTCAAGGCCATCAGACTGCTAAACAGCAATCACTAACTCAGAGAGGCTGCTGCCTACATTGAGACCCACTCACTGACCAGTTTAACCTCTTTCGCTATAGGGGGCAGTATTTTCACGGCCGGATGAAAAACGTACCCAAATTAAACGGCCTACTTCTAGGGCCCAGAGTCAAATATTTGCATATTATTAGTAGATTGGGATATAAAACACTCTGAAGTTTCTAAAACTGATTGAATGGTGTCTGTGAGTATAACAGAACTCATATGGCAGGCAAAAACCTGAGAAAATTCCAAGCAGGAAGTGGCCTGTCTGAGAATTTGTAGTTCTTCATTTGGTTCTCTATCGAAACTACAGTATCTGTGTGGTTACGTAGCACTTTCTAAGGCTTCCATTGGCTCTCTAAAGCCTTCAGAAAGCAGATTGAGGCGTCTCCTGTCTCTGGGCAGAGTATTGTAGCTCAGTTTGTCAGTGGTCTGCCTGGTGACTAAGAGATTGCGTTACATTTACATTTACATTTAAGTCATTTAGCAGACGCTCTTATCCAGAGCGACTTACAAATTGGTGCATTCACCTTATGATATCCAGTGGAACAACCACTTTACAATAGTGCATCTAAATCTTTTAAGGGGGGGGTTAGAAGGATTACTTTATCCTATCCCAGGTATTCCTTAAGAGGTGGGGTTTCAGGTGTCTCCGGAAAGTGGTGATTGACTCCGCTGTCCTGGCGTCGTGAGGGAGCTTGTTCCACCATTGGGGTGCCAGAGCAGCGAACAGTTTGGACTGGGCTGAGCGGGAACCGTGCTTCCTCAGAGGTAGGGGGGCCAGCAGGCCAGAGGTGGATGAACGCAGTGCCCTTGTTTGGGTGTAGGGCCTGATCAGAGCCTGAAGGTACGGAGGTGCCGTTCCCCTCACAGCTCCGTAGGCAAGCACCATGGACTTGTAGCGGATGCGAGCTTCAACTGGAAGCCAGTGGAGAGAGCGGAGGAGCGGGGTGACGTGAGAGAACTTGGGAAGGTTGAACACCAGATGGGCTGCGGCGTTCTGGATGAGTTGTAGGGGTTTAATGGGACAGGCAGGGAGCCCAGCCAACAGCGAGTTGCAGTAATCCAGACGGGAGATGACAAGTGCCTGGATTAGAACCTGCGTCGCTTCCTGTGTGAGGCAGGGTCGTACTCTGCAAATGTTGTAGAGCATGAACCTACAGGATCGGGTCACCGCCTTGATGTTAGTGGAGAACGACAGGGTGTTGTCCAGGATCACGCCAAGGTTCTTAGCACTCTGGGAGGAGGACACAAGGGAGTTGTCAACCGTGATGGCGAGATCATGGAACGGGCAGTCCTTCCCCGGGAGGAAGAGCAGCTCCGTCTTGCCGAGGTTCAGCTTGAGGTGGTGATCCGTCATCCACACTGATATGTCTGCCAGACATGCAGAGATGCGATTCGCCGCCTGGTTATCAGAAGGGGGAAAGGAGAAGATTAATTGTGTGTCGTCTGCATAGCAATGATAGGAGAGACCATGTGAGGATATGACAGAGCCAAGTGACTTGGTGTATAGCGAGAATAGGAGAGGGCCTAGAACAGAGCCCTGGGGGACACCAGTGGTGAGAGCGCGTGGTGCGGAGACAGATTCTCGCCATGCCACCTGGTAGGAGCGACCTGGCGTTCATGAGACCACGCTGTTTTTTCTTTTCCTCTATACACTATTGTCCGGTTGGAATATTATTGCTATTTTACGAGAAAAATACCATAAAAATTGATTTTAAACAGCGTTTGACATGCTTCTAAGTACGGTAATGGAACATTTCGATTTTTTGGTCTCGAAATGCGCTCATGCGTTACCCTTTGGATAGTGACCTGAACGCACAACAAAACGGAGGTATTTGGACATAACTATGGATTATTTGGAACAAAAACAACATTTCTTGTGGAAGTAGCAGTCCTGGGAGTGCATTCTGACAAAGATCAGCAAAGGTAATACAATTTTTCTAATACTAATTCTGAGTTTAGTGAGCCCCGAACTTGGCCGGTGTCAAAATAGCTAGCCATGATGGCTGAGCTATGTACTCAGAATATTGCAAAATGAGCTTTCGCCGAAAAGCTATTTTAAAATCTGACATAGCGATTGCATAAAGGAGTTCTGTATCTATAATTCTTAAAATAATTGTTATGTATTTTGTCAATGTTTATGATGAGTAATTTAGTAAATTCACCGGACGTTTTGAGTGGGAATGCATGTTCTGAACATCACATGCCAATGTAAAAAGCTGTTTTTGGATATAAATATGAACTTGATTGAACAAAACATGCATGTATTGTATAACATAATGTCCTAGGAGTGTCATCTGATGAAGATCATCAAAGGTTAGTGCTTCATTTAGCTGTGTTTTGGGTTTTTGTGACATATATGCTTGCTTGGAAAATGGCTGTGTGATTATTTTGGCTATGTACTCTCCTAACATAATCTAATGTTTTGCTTTCGCTGTAAAACCTTTTTGAAATCGGACAATGTGGTTAGATTAACGAGAGTCTTGTCTTTAAAATGGTGTAAAATAGTCATATGTTTGAGAAATTGAAATTATTGCCTTTTTGAGGTTTTTGTTTTTCGCGCCACGTTATTCCATTAGATATTGGTGAGGCGTTCTGCTAGCGGAACCCCTAGATGTAAGAAGTTAATAAATGGAGGGCACCACAGCAATGGTGGAGGTCAAGTGTCCCTATGGTGCAAAGGACCTTACCATTGAAGAGGCAGTAAAGTCAAAGGATTTATTGAAGGAGGGAGGGTCTTACCGCCTCCGTGAAGATCATCCTTACTGTCACCAGGTCCAAGGTCAGCTTCACATCACTGGAAGGGACTTCGTTTTGTGGACCACCAAAGCCTCCATCACCATCCCCATCCAGCGTGATGACCTCTGAAAGACTCGTATTGCTCCTCCTGTCAGTACCTGTTTACTGCGAAGCCAATGGTCCAAAAATATTCCACATAGTTCACACACACACACTAGGCTCACAGAAAAGGTTATATTACATACACATTTTGCTCAAAGCAGCCAACTAAAGTCATGTAGTTAACTTTATCATTTGAGAGAGAGTGAGAGAGAGAGAGTACATCACTTCCAGCAGATCTCCTTGCTGAGGGTGGTGTTGATCATGCACTGCTTCTCATGGGGTGAGCCTGATATTCCGCATGTCACGCCTCTTGTCTAAAACATGGGGAAAAGGGGACATAAAGTAAAGTCAAAATGTCAATGCATCTATAAATTCGATGTTTTACACCATATTGTATCATATTTGATGAGTTACTGAACTGTCCATCCACAGGCTCGATGTGCTGTGGTCTCCACAACTGGGCGCTTGCGCTCGGTTCACACTGGCACAGGATGTCCATGCAACGGATGGCCTGAGGGATGCACCCCTGTAGCACTGGAAAACGAAGAAACATTTGGTCAGTGGTGGGTCTTTATCAATGCCGTTTCAACATCTTTATCTGGACAGAAAATGCATTGTTTATCATAACACATGGTGGATAAGCTACCTTTTCTGGTAAACACAGGGCCATTTCTCTTTCCCTACCAGAAAATGGCAGCTGCTGACTGGAGTGGAAGCTCCTGCACTTCATCTCTAGCCGACTCTGTCAGCTACAGTTCACCAGTGTGATCAGAGAACTCTGCCCAATCCATGATGAATCCTTGTGCTGTATTGAAATGAACATCTTCTTCCCTTTCTCTGTCTTAGCTAGCCACTAACTACACTTTAGCTGGCTAGTTAGCAGAGCAGTAGATCAAAAAATATGTGTGAATTACTTAGCCCAGGTAATTGTTTCTACAGTAAATTGACTTTGGTGTCTATCCACGTGGTGGATGAGCTACCTTTTCTGGTAAACACAGGGCCATTTCTCTTTCCCTACTGGAAAATGGCAGCCACAGACCCGAGTGTTGTTACTGGGTTTCCAGTCAACCCATCTGAAAGACAAAAAATAAGTTACTTTTACTAGCTAGCTAAGTTGACTACTAAAATGTATTAAAATACCATAACCTACAGTCTTGACTATAGTAAAGTTAAAATAGACTGGTCTTTGGTCTATCAGCACATCTCAAATCCTACTATGTGGATGAGACATTTCTGCTGGGGTGGAGAAATTATATGGAATGATCAACTAGATGATCAGGACAGTCCAGGGTACTATTTGCCCGAAGACGTGAAGTATTGCAATGAGCTATACGTCTGTACTTCTGATTCTAATTCTCAAGAGGAATGTTAAAACCCTCAGCATGAGGTCACTGAGGAGGACCAAAGGTGATAGTGGGATCGTCTGAAAGGGACTGACATGCAGGGATGGAAGATAAGGATTTTGGACACTGGCCAGCAGACCACAATTTCTACTAGCCTGGTAACATCCAGGTCCTAATTCTGTGACATGCAATGTTTGTAAAGGCAAAAATTCACTGCTGTGTCAGGCTAGTTCGGCACATTGTCTACTAGCCCAGTCTGAAAAGTACTAGCCTCAGACTAGCTTAATTTCCATTCCTGCTGACATGTGTAACTGAATTCACAGGTTATTAATTAGACATGGCCAAACAGATGCACTCATGGAACAAAACAGTTTGTTATTTGTATAGGAAAACATTGAGCCCACAAGTCTGTTGTGAGCAAGCTAGCCAGCTAGTTAACATGAGTTCACCATTTGTGTAGTCACACTTTTCCACATGGTGACATGCTAGCTAATATTAGCCCACCAGGGCAGGGATATTTAGCTAACCTTTAGCTAGCTAGTTATATTAGCTCATCGTTCGTGGAGTCAGACTTTTCCCCAGACCTCACAGGTGGTGGCGTGCTAGCTAGTCCACCAGGGCAGGGAAATTTAAAGTTAGTTAGTTAACGCTATTCGCTAATGTTACGGTGCCCTGCAAAAGTATTCACCCCCCTTGACATTTTTCCTATTTTGTTGCGTTACAACCTGTAATTTAAATGGATTTTTATTTGGATTTCATGTAATGGACATCCACAAGATAGTCCAAATTCGTGAAGTGAAACGTAAAAAATAACTTGTTTCAATTTGTATTTTATTTTATAAATAGGAAAAGCGGTGTGTGCATATGTATTCACCCCCTTTGCTATGAAGCCCCTAAATAAGATCTGTTGCAACCAATTACCTTCAGAAGTCACATAATTAGCTAAATAAAGTCCACCTGTGTGCAATCTAAGTGTCACGTGATCTGTCACATGATCTCAGTATATATACACCTGTTCTGAAAGGCCCCAGTGTCTGCAACACAACTAAGCAAGGGGCCCCACCAAGCAAGTGGCACCACGAAGGCCAAGGAGCTCTCCAAACAGGTCAGGGACAAAGTTGTGGAGAAGTACAGACCAGGGTTATGTTATAAAAAAATATCCGAAACTTTGAACATCCCACGGAGCACCAATAAATCCATTATTAAAAAATGGAAAGAATATGGCACCACAACAAACCTGCCAAGAGAGGGCCACCCACCACAACTCACAGACCAGGCAAGGAGGGCATTCAGCAGAGAGGCAACAAAGAGACCAAAGATAATCCTGAAGGAGCTGCAAAGCTCCGCAGCAGAGATTAGAGTATCTGTCTATAGGACCACTTTAAGCCGTACACTCCACAGAGCTGGTTTTACGGAAGAATGGCCAGAAAAAAAGTAATTGCTTCAAGAAAAAAATAAGCAAACACGTTTGGTGTTTGCCAAAAGGCATGTGGGAGACTCCCCAAACAAATCGAAGAAGGTACTCTGGTTAGATGAGACTATAATTTAGCTTTTTGGCCATCAAGGAAAACACTATTTCTGGCGCAAACCCAACACCTCTTATCACCCCGAGAACACCATCCCCACAGTGAAGCATGGTGGTGGCAGCATCATGCTGTGGGTATGTTTTTCATTGGCAAGGACTGGGAAACTGGTCAGAATTGAAGGAATGATGGATGGAGCTAAATACAGGAAAATTCTTGAGGTTTCAGTCTTCAAGAGATTTGAGACTGGGACGGAGGTTCACCTTCCGGCAGGACAACGACCCTTAGCATACTGATAAAGCAACACTCAAGTGGTTTAAGGGGAAACATTTAAATGTCTTGGAATGGCCTAGTCAAAGCCCAGACCTCAATCCAATTGAGAATCTGTGTTACGACTTAAAGATTGCTGTACACCAGCGGAACACACCAGCGGAACCCATCCAACTTGAAAGAGCTGGAGCAGTTCTGCCTTGAATAATGGGAAAAAATCCCAGTGGCTAGATGGGCCAAGGTTATATAGACATACCCCAAGAGACTTACAACTGTAATTGGTGCAAAAGGTGGCTCTACAAAGTATTGACTTTGGGGGGGTGAATAGTTATGCACGCTCAAGTTTTCTGTTTTTTTGTCTTATTTCTTGTTTGTTTCACAATTAAAAAATATTTTGCATCTTCAAAGTGATAGGCATGTTGTGTAAATCAAGTGATACAAACCCCCCAAAAATCTATTTTAATTCCAGGTTATAAGGCAACAAAATAGGAAAAATGCCAAAGGGGGTGAATAAAGTCTGACTACACCACGGTGAGAATGGTACAGCGTTAGCTAGCTAACATTAGCTAATGTAGCCAACTAGCCAACCAAGATGCCTAACTACCTAGCCCACCAGGTGATTTTTAGCCAGCTATATCCCTGCCCTGGTGGGCTAACGTTAGCTAGCATGTCACCACTTGAAAAAGTATGACTACACAAACCATCAGCTAACATTAACTAGCTGGCTAGCTCACAAAGGACTTGTCAATAATAAAAGGTAACAACAGTCATTCTGTTAACCTGTGCTGGTTTTCTTTTTATTTGCAAGGAAGGAAAAGTGTGTTGTTCATGAAACTACAGTTAGCTAGCTAATTTTCAATAGTATCTAGCTAACCACAGATCTTTGACATAAACAATATAGCTTGTTAACAGCTAGCAAACAGGGCTTACCTAATCACACAGGTCCAGCGACATCTCTCGCGTACAGAGGTCGGAAAACAATAAAATGCACGTGCTTATCAGAATAGTGGATACAATCTGGTACATAGCACAGAATCATCCTTGCTTCTGATCGATGGAGATTTCTAAGGTTAGCTAGTTAGTTACAAAGGCCAGGGTAATTAAAAAATGCTACGGTAGCTATGTAGAGAAATACACAATATCAGTTATTTACACAAGAAACTAAAAAGGCTATAATATCTACTTGCTAGGTTTACTTGTTGGTGAGAGTTTGCATGGAGAAATGTGGAGGTTTTCCCAACCTGTGCCTTGAGTGATTACATCAAAGCTTGTGACAGATTTGTGGAGTTATCAAAACATCAAACCAGGGTAAGCCTATATGAAACCCAACCTACGGAAAAATGAATAGTGGACAAACGATTGGAACCATTTCCGGATTTTATCGCATGGTTTTATGGGTATTATGACTCTGTGGTACTCAATAGACAGTTTGGCTGAGTGGAGCAGGCGCTGTGCATACCAACAGGGCCGGACTAACGCATTTGGGGCCCCGGGGACCCCCATCTCAACACATTTTGTAATCGTTCAGAGAGAAAACTGTGCAGTTTTATAATGCTATTCTTCACATTTTGTCATGAGTCTGAGAGAAAATGTTGCAGGTTTAAAGCTACAGCACCTGCCATATTAACTCAGATAAAGTATTTCCTGTATTTCCAGCAGAGACAAGCTATTTCTGTGGGATTTGGGATTTCCATGAAGCTATTACAACACCTAGGTCCTCGCAGTTGTCATGGTGATGGGGGGTGGCTATTCACTGTGGGGGCGGCCGACCCTTCCTGCCATCAGATGAGCACCACCGCACCTCCACAGGTGCTCCCCAAAGCTCCGTCCTACGCCCTCTTCACTGTACTTTGTGAGGGGGAACACTGCACTGGAGAATTACTTGAGGTGCCACCACCAGCAAGCCAGCAATTGATCCACCCTGGAATTCATTAACCTGCGTCCTCCCACAGCCCTTCTGTTCCGAGGACACAGATTTATTGGTAGATGATACACTTTGTTTTAGTCATCTCCACCTAAGAGCATTTATTAGTCATACAGCACCCTAGTCTGTTAAGTGCTTTACTAAACACTCGGATACTCTGCAGTGTCAAGCAACCCTCTAATTGAACTTTTTCATGTCTTTGCACCAATAAATTAATCTGACACATTTGCCTTTTAGATTTGGAATGGGTTTTAAGTTGTTGAACTCTCTCTTTTTTGATATGTTATATAAGAAATGTAAGTCTTGTTTTGTACATTGTTTTGAAATGTATGGAATTTTGTCAACCTAAGCCAGGAATTATAGCTTGATCTGTTTGTGCTATCATGTCAACTCCTTGGCATGACAATGAGTGACAAGGAGTTGCCATGATAGCACAAACAGATCTGGAACCAGGCTACAGGAATTATACTATGAGACGTCATTTCACGTGGCACTGTGACTGACAACAGGTACAGTACGTTAAAAAATTATCTCAGTAAGTGCTGCACATTTTCCCTTAAAGGTCAATCTTTATACATAGGACAGATAATGATAGGGAGTGTAAAGATTTAGACATAACTCCATCTGCGGACACTTACTCCTGCTGTTGTAAGTAGAACCATGAATGAACCTTCCCTTCTGGAACTGCACTCCTGAATCTTGAATCTCCCAGCTCATGCTTTATTCTTAGTCTCGTTTTCCAACCTCCCATTGACATTTCACCAACAAGACCGGCCTCCTGTGACATTTGGGAGTGGTGCATGCGTAAGCGAGTGTTAAAGGGCAAGGAGGTGGTATTCAATGAAGACTGTGGCATGTGTGTCATCGTTTGCTGCTGCTGTGCCTGTCGGGAGGTGGGTGGCAGGAAGAGGGTGCCAGAACATGCAAAATGCCTGGCAACCAGTCATTATGTTGAATATGGCTCTGCGTTAGCCATTCTCACACTCTGTTTCCTATCTTTATGTGTCCTTGAAGAGGCTTGCTGTTTGCATCACAACATCATTATTTATTTTACTTGCACACATCTCGTTGCTCTTTCCACATGAAGCACACACATTCAGTAGAGTATCTCATGTTATGTCCTAGGAAATATTTTATGAGCAGAATGATAAGCAGAATTTAGCACAGTTTAGCTTTATAGTTATTTTACTCACTCAAAATGCTATCTTGTGTTACATCATGGATACTCCTAGAGTCTTCCTTGAGTGCACATGTGTCCAATAATAACTGATGAACATGATGTAGCACTTATCTGCTTTAAACTATTCACTTTACTTACAGTGCCTTCGGAAAGTATTCAGACCCCTTGACTTTTTCCACATTTAGATACGTTACAGCCTTATTCTAAAATTGATATTTTTTTAATCATTCAGCAATCTACACGCAATATCCCACAATGACAAAACAAAAACAGGTTTTTAGAATTTTTTGCAAATGTATAAAAAATAAAAAACATACATACCTTATTTCCATGACTTGCCTAGTTAAATAAAGGTTAAATAAACATTGAAAATTAAATCCAAGGACCTGATGGTCACTCTGACAGAGATCTAGAGTTCCTCTGTGGAGATGGACAACCATCTCTGCAGAACTCCACCATTCAGGCCTTTATTGTAGAGTGGCCAGACAGAAGCCACTCCTCAGTAAAAGGACAGCCCGCTTGGAGTTTGCCAAATGGCACCTAAAGACTCTCAGACCATGAGAAACAAGATTCTCTGGTCTGATGAAACCAAAAATGAACTCTTTGGCCTGAATGCCAAACGTCACGTCTGGAGGAAACCTGGTACCATCCCTATGGTCAAGCATGGTGGTGGCAGCATCATGCTGTGGGATGTTTTTCAGCAGTAGGGACAGTGAGACTAGTCAGGATTGAGGCAAAGATGAACAGAGCAAAGTACAGAGAGATCCTTGATGAAAACCTGCTCCAGAATGCTCAGGATCTCAGACAGGGGCAAAAGTTCACCTTCCCTAAGGACAACGACCCTAAGCACACAGCAAAGACAACGCAGGAGTGGCTTCGGGACAAGTCTCTGAATGTCCTTGAGAGGCCCAGCCAGACCTCGGACTTGAACCTGATCAAACATCTCTGGAGAGACCTGAAAATAGCTGTGCTGCAACGCTCCCCATCTAACCTAACAGAGCTTGAGAGGATCTGCAGAGAACAATGGAAGAAACTCGCCAAATACAGGTGTGCCAAGCTTATAGCATCATACCCAAGAAGACTCAATGCTGTAATCGCTGCCAAACGTGCTTCAACAAAGTACTGAGTAAAGGGTCAGAATACTTATGTAAATGTGATATTTCAATTTTTTTATTTTGTATAAATTAGCAAAAATGTCTAAAACCCTGTTTTTGCTTTGCCATTATGGGGTATTATGTGTAGATTGACGAGGGGAAAGAAACAATTGAATCAATTTTAGAATAAGGCTGTAACATAACAAAATGTGGAAAAAGTCAATTGGTCTGAATACTTTCTGAATGCACTGTACATGTTCTAGGAAGCTCTGCTGCAGAGTAAAATGGTCACTGTGTTTTATTTTTCCTCCGTTTTTTTCCAGCGTCCTAGTTGGCTTTGCAACAGGCTTGTGAATAACATCTTTGCAGCCATTTTAATAGATTAGTCCAATAGCATTATCATGTTGCCCAGTAAGAGGTTCATAAATAGGCTAGACAAATCATTTCCCCTTTCCATAGTGGGCTTTTAAAGAGAGTTCCCCATTGATTCCGTTCTTTCTGCTTTCCATTTCATCCTACCTGTTCCACAAATGGAAAAAGCCATCCACTCAGACAAGGCTATGTCAGGCATCGTATTGTCAGATCAAGTTTTATCTACCATCCACGCAAGTCCTAAAATTACACATCTCAATACGATGGCCAAGATTAAGTAGCTGAACTCATGCATAAGATACTAAATAAAGGGGCTGCTATGTTTATTCATGCTATTTATGGACCAACTGAGGACCATCTTTATTGGACAGCATAGCAACAACAAATTAGAAGAGCACATTGTTGGATAAAACCACAACTCAGATACTACTGCTTGTCATCACAGTTACATTTAATTTCATGTACTGTATCACTGTAGATAACTCATTTACTGCTTATTTCCATCTGGGTGTCATGGGCAGGATTGGCCCAAAACTTTCAAAATGTACTTATTGATTTTGCTTCAAGCCAAGTTCTGTCACATAATGTAATACATTTGCAAAAAACTATTAGACAGAACATAGAGAGAAAGAGAAGGGTACTTTTCTTGTGGCCATTTGTTGTTGCCTGTGAAGGAAAATAGAGTCAGTCAAATTATTAAAACAGAAACAACCAGGCTCTCTGCATTTTGTTTTGTATGCTCCAAAAATGAGTGGATTAGTCATTAGCCAACAGCATATTTAATTTAAAATAATACTTTGGTAATTGCCGACAGGTATAATGAATGATAAATGCATAATGATACATAATGATACTACATAGAGAGACAACATTATAAGGCATTATAAAGGCTCATGAACACTGTGTGAAAAACATTAGGAACAGCTTCCTAATATTGAGTTTCACCCCATTTTGCCCTCAGAACAGCCTCAATTCGTCAGGGCATGGACTCTACAAGGTGTCAAAAGCGTTCCACAGAGAAGCTGGCCCATGTTGTCTGCAATGTTGTCAAGTTGGCTGGATGTCCTTTGGGTGGTGGGCCATTCTTGATACACACGGGAAACTGCTGAGCGTGAAACTCTGTAGCATTGCAGTTCTTGACACACTCAAACCGGTGTGCCTGGCATCTACTACCATACCCCGTTCAAAGGCACTTACATCTTTTGCCTTGCCCATTCACCCTCTGAACGGCACACATACACAATCCATATCGCAATTGTCTCAAGGCTTAAAGAGTGGATTTAACAAGTGACATCAATAAGGGATCATAGCTTTCACCTGGATTCACCTGGTCAATCTGTCATGTTTTGTCCAGTATATATTCAAGTAATAAAGCAAGCATTACACAAATCAAAATAAAATCAAATTTATTTAGAAAGCCCTTCTTACACCAGCTGATATCTCAAAGTGCTGTACAGAAACCCAGCCTAAAACCCCAAACAGCAAGCAATGCAGGTGTCGAAGCACACCTGTCGGAAGCATTAACAATATTTATTTTCATGTCTTTCACTAAAGGAATGGAAAGTATTTACGAAGGAAAGATGGTCTTTATGTCAAAGGAAGAAAATTAAAGAAATGTTGATAGAAATGTGGAAGACAAGAAACAACCTTGCGAGAATTGACCTTGTGGAAGACGGGAAAGGACCTAGTCCATTAGAGCTCAGATTACCTTTACAGGCTTTCACTGCACTGAGTGTGACTAAGCAAACGGAAGCTGCAGCCCTTGAAAGGGTTTTTCCCGTTGGGGAAGGTGTGCTATCCTTACACCTTTGAAGGGGATTGTGAGAAAAGGTATAGCCATACAGCACGTTACTGAGGAGCATTACCCCCATGCTTTGTTCTCATAATGCCCACACGTGTAAATGATTATTCCTGTTTCTCACATGGTCTGCAATTTGCCTAGTTTCAGAGACTACAGCTGATGAGACCATTCAGACTGACTTTTAGCTCTATCCTCCATTATGGTCGCCCTGTGGTGAGCTAATGGCTCCTTCACAGCCGTGTGCTCTGCTGCAGGGTATTTCCTCTGATGATGATGATGGGGCTTCTCCTGGAACCTGAATGTGTGATGTCACACAGGAAGATGACATCAGCCGGAGATTCCTGGAAGACTGCCACCCTGACTCCCCCTCAAACTCCTCCGCACAGACTGCAGCAGCATGATGGAGTGTGTGCCCACTGCTGAAGCTCTCTTTCATGCAGATATATGGATTCCCTCGTTCTCTCTCTTTCTTTGTCTTTCTTTCTTTCTCTCATCATCATACAAACACACATTCCTCTGGAGCTTGGGAGACTCTCTTTTATAATACACACTCACGTGTGCACGTGCGCACACACACACATAGCTCCAGATAAAGCATTTGATCCTACCCCCTCTGAAAAAAAGGTAACCCCTTTGTAACATATGTGCTCCTGGCATGCCCCACAGTCTGGCCCGCATCATTTCTCTTCTCTCCTACTCCATCCCCTCTACACATACAGAGCCCTCTGTGCTCTCAGCCCACATAGGGCACACTCATGAAGGAAAACCCGCACAAGAATTCTGTTATAGTTAGAACACATCCATGACAAATTGCACAACAAATAGGAAAACACCTCATGATAGAAAAAAGAGAGAATGGAGGAGGGTGTGAGATTAAAAAAAGAAATTGAATTTGTGAGGAGGATATACTGCGAGACCGGATGTGCCTTTTAAATGCATTCAGCTCCTCCACAGAACTACTGTTGAATAGAAAATGACTCTGCGTGTGGGATTTCCTGTGGATCCTCTTTGACTTGGTGTTTCAGATCGATTGGGAAAGCAGGAAAATACTGGAATTGTGTGGAATGTAGAACGCAAATTCCAGATCGTGGTTACATCCCAAATGGCACCCTATTCCCTATATGGTGCACTACTTTTGATCAGTGCCCTCTGGTAAAAAGCAGTGCACTGTATAGGGAATAGGGTACAATTTAGGATGCAGACAATGTCATGGTCATACATAGCCTTACAAATGTTATCTAAGTGAGTCTAGTAAGCACAAGTTGATTGAAGGTAGACACACTCCTTCAGTGCTTTCATAATGTTTTTGTCTTAATCTATTTTAACAAACAGAACAAAGTAGCCTAACTGACACACACTGCTACCATTGCATTCTTTTTCTCATGGCCAAAGCAGAATCGTAAGGTTCTTGCGCAACATGTCTGTAGTAGTAAAAGTGACTTGCCCCATAAATAATAATAATTATTCATAATAATGATTTGGATTTACATAAATAGAAATCTTAAGCTTTTGTGTAACATCATGTTGGATAAAGTGATGCAATCTACCTCTATTCTTTTATCCAGCAAAAACCACAATGACACAGATCGTACAAACAGATTGAATTGGATAAATCCAATAAAAAGTGAGTGGAATTGCATAACAGAAATGTAAAAGGACACTATTCATCTACCACTCAAAACATAAATGATCCTATTCGCTATTCCATCATGACCGTCATCATGGGTCTTTTAGGACCTGAGGTTTCAACAGAAGTATAATGAAAAGGATTGTTTGTTTTGAGTGATACATTTCTCATCATAACCAGCAGAGACTATAGGAACCCCCACAACTGATGCTGTGCATCTCTGAATGCTACTTATATTTTCCTGAGGGAAGTTTGCAAGGGAATAAGGACATTACCTTTATTGATTGATCTATATCTTGAGAGAATGCCTTCTAACCATGGTATAGTGCCGACAGGGCTTGTACATGGTAATAGTGTAGAAGGCAAAAGACAGAGAAATAGTAATTATTATTATGTTGCTATATTTCATTCTGTCGCTATATAGTTCCCGGTCTCCATGGGAACGTGGGAACCTGTGTTTTAACGGAGTCAGAGGAAGTACTTCGGGTGTCCATGGCAACCTGTGGTGATTGAATTTAAAGGAGGTGGGTGGGTTGGACATGGAAGCAAACTTTTGATGCAAGGTCAGGCAGTAGAAAAAGGAAGTTTCGATGGTGCGCTGTGGATGAGTAATTACTGTGGGAAACTTATTCCTCACATTGAACACAAGACCATTAAAGCAGTAACTTCAACCTCCGTCATACTGCTGATGGCATTGCATGTAGTACGCTGTAGTATTAATCTACTATAGAGAAGCTAGCTAGTTATTGGATAGAGCCCTCATCGCCTCCTCAGAGGCTAATGGTGAATGTAGTGCACAGTCCAGGAGATTCACAAGGGGCTTCGAGGGTCATCAAAACATTATGCACAAAATTCAAAGATCACACAATATTATATACATTCAGATATAGCTGGCACTAACCACGTTTCCATCCGTTTTTTGTGTGAGTAAAGTCATACAGTGTAAAGAAAAATCAAGACAGCTGTGATGGAAACAGGAAGTTCCGGTACAATTTTATAAATGTCGACAGATAATTTTTTCATTCAACATGGTGGGATCTTTTTGCATCTGTCAAATGAATTATGTGAGAAATAGTGGTGGAGACCCCTTTATGCGTAAATATTGATATAATAACCATCATATCGAAGTAACTTGGGTTCAGGCAATGATATGGTGTGTAGTCCTCCCACTACGACTCGGGAAACCATGCAGTTTATTAGGCTAAAGATTAAGGAAGTTATGCACAGTGATGAGCTTGATGCTCCTTTCCAGTAAATATTGAGGGTCTTATTCTGGGGACATGATGATCGATGCTTGACTGCCATTTGACCCGCCAACAAATCTTGCTCTTACCCATAATAATGTCATCATGTAGACTAGCCTAGCCACATAGCCTACCTGCACTGTATCTGTGAGATGTTGGCTAGAGTGCAGGTGCCAGGACCAGAGTAGGGACATTTGCTACTTAACACAACAGTTTGTGATAAAACTATCAGTAGAGTTGAAAATGCCATGGAAACACAATGAACTTTACATTCTTATTCGGTGCAAGAAAACTTAAGCACTACATTATCACTCACTGATTTTTATCCGCAACAAGTCCGTTTGGTGGAAACACACCACAGGTGGGAAAATGTGTATATTTACATAATCTAGATTTTTTTTTAATTTGCATGAAAATCTGTCGCCAAATGAATGAAAACCTAGCTAATGATAACTCATTATCTCATACTGTGACTTCACTGCAAAGACTGCTAGGCTACATCCAATCTAGTTGAAAAGTGGATTGTGTCACAATCTCTAAATGTAAAGACATGAGATACCTCGTCATTTTTGTAGACATGAGAGTGCAGGAGCAATTGCTTACTACCTGTAGCCTAAACGACTTTAGCTAGCTAGCTATCCATCTTGGCTGACTGTGGAGCGAAATGTAACAGGTGTGACTCGTTTGCCTGCTAACTAAACAAAGCATTTCTATTGGTATATTGACAGATCATGTGATCCAAACTCTGTATTTAAAGCCCCAGGCATCCCAGAAGAAGTTAATGCATTCCGGAGGCATCCCGGATCGTTTTGTGCAAAGCATTTGAAAGCTGCGTTTGGTGAAAGAACATGGTTAATGGAGTTTGTAAGAACTGTGAAAGTAGTATGGGCATCTGCCTGCTGGACTGCACTGTCTTTCTGTGCCCCTTTTTGTTTGGTTCATGTTGGTTTGTTCTTTGTGATTTTAAATAGAATAGTTTTTTTAAATGAAAATAAATAGAATGGAAAGAAACTCCTACTAAGAACTGGAATGATGTTGTGCATTGACAATTTTAGTTCAAATATTGAGAACCGCTCGTGGACAATGCCATGTTTACAAAATGCTTTTTTTTTTTAACTTTCCCTTTGTTGTCTCCCTCTGCTTCACTCATCTTGCTCAACCCAGATCTAGAACCTGTCAATTTTCCACCTTGTGACAGAAACAGAAATGTATTTACAGTTGACTATAGTTACAGTAAAGCTCTTTGCTTGCACGCATAAAGCGGTTTCCAAAACTGAAAATGTGTCTCTTCTGTTTTTTGTTTTTTTGTTTGTGACGTCTCCACTTCGAAAGTTACTCTCAGATTGTTTCACACCGTTAAACCTTTAAGGGGTGATTCAAAAACAAAAACATTATGTAATCCCCCCTTGGCCTGCTGCAGGTCAACAAGATCGAAAGATCCAAGATATTATAGATAGATCATTGTCTTCCATCATTTCATAACAGTCAGACAATTTGAGAAGGTGAAGTATTTCAAAGACTACAAAACAACAATGGTAATGTCCCAAATGTCACTCTATTCCCTACATAGTGCACTACTTTTGACCAGAGCCCTATGGGGAGTTAGGTGCCATTTGGGATGCAGACCCAGATATTCCTTATGGAAGACTTGTCTGACTGTATAAACAGGGACTGTTGTTTTTTCACTGTCAGTTCTCAAGAGTCATTGGTTCTCCAGCTGATTCGGGTGACTCAGAGACTTATCATGAATTATCATCTGTGTTATCGCTGCATGTGTTTTCTTCATTAGCTTCTGTTTAGCCAGGCTGGATTTGTTTTTTTGTCCTCACAGGACAGTGACAGTGTTTAACGTCACACATTAAGGAACCACTAAATGTATCTGTTATTACAGATAGTGTTAATATGAAAAGAACATCTGTATCATAGAATTGACAAGCCATGGTTTATAAATGGAATGTACCGCTATGGTTTCGGAAACAGGGAATTTTATGTCTAATCCTTCTATATCCCTGACAGTTTGCAAACTCACAAAATAAGGCCCTAATGTTGGGCAAGTAACTTATCTACTATCTTATGTCACAAAAAGGCATCCCTCAATTAAACCACTACTGAGGGTCTATTCCAACGAACAACTGTGTGTAAGGCCTGACACAAATTTCTAGCATAGTAGGCTAAACGAAACAAGGACCGCCTGTATTCAGTCAAACAAAATAATGGTCATTGATTTCCCAGCGAAACATCCCAAAGGAAAACGAATCGTGAATCCAGTGCAGAAATAAACAACTCCATTATGACTGAATATGTGGGCCTCGCACCAAGCCGAAAGTCACGAAGTAGTGAGGGTGTGGGCACCGAGGCGTCAGATCATTAGATGTTTTTGATACTAACACCACGACCTATAATACCCGGGCACAATGGCAACAATCTACAGGTAATCTTGGCACAAAGACTCAGTGTTCACCAAGGGCTGCCCTTTAGGGGGCTATGTCCTCCTCCACCCAGCTTAATTTCTTGCTCTCATTCACATTTGGAATATATGAAATTACCAGAGTGCTTCGTGCACTTTGGTCTCATTGGCTCTGCACTGACTCTGTACAAAGGCGACTGGTAAAACTGCAGGGAGAGATGTAGTGAACTGGACACTTGGTTCAGGTTACTTTGACCATATACGTTTTAATTAAAGTGGTCAGTTTTTAGATATGAAAGAAATTATTATCACAAACCAAACACCCACCAAAATGCCTGGAGAAAATCATTATTGTGAGCATGTATTTATGTTGACATTTGAACCCTAATTGTTTTTTATTTCTTTATTTTGTGAATTAAATATTATCTTGTGCCTGACAGTTTGCTGTGTCAACATCAAAATGTGAATTTGCATTTGGGAGAAAGCAGCCAGCTGAGAGCCAGGAGGATCATGGGAGGTTATGCTGCTAAGCTGTCTCCAACTGTTCAACTTTCTCTCAGTCAAAACAATCAATCACTCGTGTGTGTGTGTGTGTGTGTGTGCGAGAGAGAGAGAGAGAGAGAGAGAGAGGAGAGAGAGAGAGAGAGAGAGAGAGAGAGAGAGAGAGAGAGAGAGAGAGAGAGAGAGAGAGAGAGAGAGAGAGAGAGAGAGAGAGAGAGAGAGAGAGAGAGCCTGGTCAAATCTGCATAATTAAAAAAAGTAGAATTATAGTAATAA
This sequence comes from Salmo trutta, assembly GCF_901001165.1. Lineage (NCBI taxonomy): Eukaryota > Metazoa > Chordata > Actinopteri > Salmoniformes > Salmonidae > Salmo > Salmo trutta. The sequence goes on along the minus strand of NC_042990.1, from coordinate 1,717,474 downwards.
AAAATAAAACAATTATCTGCTCGAGACCCCCATCCTCTGCTTGAGGCCCCCTCATAATAATAGGCTTTTCTACCTTGACAGAGTTCCCGTGCATTATTTCATGCAATATGATTGCAAACGTGACTTTCATTTAAAGTCGGTTCTGTCAAAGTGGAGGGAAGGAGGACTTCCAGATAGATGGGGAGGCACTCACTCTCATTGCCATGATGATCCAGGACCATTACCGAGTGAAATTGGGCATCAACTGAGACCTGGGTTGCACAGTAAGTCCACAGGTCATAAACATTTTTTTTCAAAAACATATTTTCCAATTGATCTGATCTGATCTCTCCCCTTCTCCATTTCCTCCCTGCCTCTTTCTCCTTCTCTCTCTGCAGATTGTTCAGATGCAGGATGATGTCATCATGTTTGTGTTCCTCTCTGATGAGGTCACTGCCAACATGACCCTGGTGGAGCCTGTCAGCCAAGAGTTTGTCCAGGACCTATTCATAGGTTGCACTTCCGTAACTCGGTCGTGTAATGCCACTGTTATGAACATTCTCAAGCCGCCCTCTGTCGGCGGCACCATAGTGGGGCCCTAAAGTGGTGACAAGCTCAGTCATTCTGGATGGAGGCTAACTACTGTTTAGTCTAAATTACACACAAAATTACGCCTGGAAATAAGATGACGTTGCTAAAGTAGTCAAATCTTCAGTAGGAAATAACTCTGCCAGCATTAACATGTTGTCTACTTTAGACAGATGTTGTCATTAGCTAGCAAACTTCGTCCAAAATAGCTAGCAATGCCAACGTTAGCTAGCTTAAATCTGGTGGCCTCCCCAATCTTAGCTAGCTTGCTAACATTATACTTAATCTAAAGTCGAAAGGTTTTCCTACAAATATTTGCCTCCTTTTTAATGTTATTGTATTTCCAAACCACTGTAATGCACTTATGATGAAATCTTCATCAGCGCTCACTGACGATGCATTGAGTAAAAATGCTCAGTTGGGCATCAGTTCAAAACGAACGTTAAAAAATATTGTGACGAAACATGCCACCCATGAATCCATGACCCTTTAGCCTGTGCAGGTGGCCCTCACACTGCCTGCATAGAGTTCAGCTACTCCACTGACCTGCTGCCTCTGCACACTGACTGGGTTGAGTATTCATTCATTCTCCCTCCTCCACTACCCCTCTATTCTCAACCCTTAGGACCAATAAAACTCAAAACTTTAGAGTAAAGTAACTATTATAAAACAAAATTACGAGGGAAAATTGTAATGAATTAATGCATTCACTCCATTCCAGCCATTATATATTTTGTTTTTCTTGACAAGTGGCTTGTGACTCGACTTGACCTGATCTTAGAATGCACAACTTGGACTTGACTCAAGTCCCAACTTGAGACTTGGACCTTATGACTTGTGACTCGACTTGACTTGATCTTAGAATGCACAACTTGGACTTGACTCAAGTCTCAACTTGAGACTTGGACCTTGTGACTTGAGACTCACTCGTGACTCGATGAATAGTGACTTGGTCCCACCTCTGACAGGAATACAAAACACAATCATAGACAACAAACACATTATTCTGTAAATAGGTCCTCAATCAGCAGTCTGAATTACCCTAGAGCAGGGATATTCAACTAGATTGAGCCGCGGGAGATTTTTTTTCTTGAGAGGATGGTCAGGGGGCTGGAACATAATTACAAATAATTTGTAGACTGCAAATTGGCAGCAAGAAGCTCAAACAGATTGTCACGTCCTGACCAGTATAAGGGTTATTTGTTATTGTAGTTTGGTCAGGACGTGGCAGAGGGTATTTTGTTTATGTGGTTCGGAGTGGTGATTTATGTAGTAGGGTGTTTGATTTATTATTTCCGGGTTTTGGTCTATGTTCTATGTTTTGTATTTCTATGTTCTTTCTGGTTTGTTGTGTTTCTATGTGTAGGTTAATGGGGGGTTGGACTCTCAATTGGAGGCAGGTGCTTTCTCGTTGCCTCTGATTGAGAGTCCTATATATGGATAATTGTTTCTTGTTTTGCCTGCGTGAGCGTGACAAGACTGTTTTGGTGTTCGTGCGTTCTTTGTTTCGTTTTGTTTTGGTGTTCTCTTTATTTAAAATAAATATCAAGATGATCATCCACATTCCTGCTGCGTTTTGGTCCTCTATTCCCGACGACAACCGTTACAGAATCTCCCACCAAATAAGGACCAAGCAGCGGAGGAAGGAGCAGCGGAGGGACGATCGTGAGAAGTGGAAGTGGGATGAGATTATGGCCGGAGAAGGTCCATGGAGGAAGTGGAGCGAAGACAGGGAACGCTACAGGGGAACACGACTGGCGTTTAAGCCCGAGAGGCAGCCCCAAGAATTTATTTGGGGGGGCAAACAGGTAGTTTGGCTGGGCGAGGATTGAGCCCCAGGCCAAATCCCCGTACCTCTTGTGGGCAACCAGTGACTGGAAAGGTCCCGTGCTTCGGGGTAATGGGTACTGTGGCGAGGCCAAGTATTTTTAGGCCGGTACGCGCAGTACCAGCGCCCCGCATTTGCCAGGGGGAACTGGGCATCCAGCCAGTAAGAGCGATGCCAGTTCTGCGCTCGAGACCGCCAGTACGCCTCTACGGTCCAGTGCGTCAGCCCAGTCCGACTCGTCCTGTTCCCGCTCCCCGCACTAGCCCTGAGGTGCGTGTTCCCAGGCTGATACCTCCAGTACCAGCACCACGCATCAGGCTTTCAGTGCGTCAACCCAGTCCGACTCGGCCTGTTCCCGCTCCCCGCACTAGCCCTGAGGTGCGTGTTCCCAGGCTGATACCTCCTGTACCAGCACCACGCATCAGGCTTCCAGTGCGTCAACCCAGTCCGACTCGGCCTGTTCCCGCTCCCCGCACTAGCCCTGAGGTGCGTGTTCCCAGGCTGATACCTCCAGTACCAGCACCACGCATCAGGCTTTCAGTGCGTCAACTCAGTCCGACTCGGCCTGTTCCCGCTCCCGCACTAGCCCTGAGGTGCGTGTTCCCAGGCTGATACCTCCAGTACCAGCACCACGCATCAGGCTTCCAGTGCGTCAACCCAGTCCGACTCGGCCTGTTCCCGCTCCCCGCACTAGCCCTGAGGTGCGTGTTCCCAGGCTGATACCTCCAGTACCAGCACCACGCATCAGGCTTCCAGTGCATCAACCCAGTCCGACTCGGCCTGTTCCCGCTCCCCGCACTAGCCCTGAGGTGCGTGTCCCCAGACGGGCACATCCAGTACCACTCATCAGGCTTCCAGTGCGTCGGCCCAGCCTCAAGAGCCCGGCACCAGTGTGCAGTCCAGAGTATCCGGCACCAGTGTGCAGTCCAGAGTATCCGGCACCAGTGTGCAGTCCAGAGTATCCGGCAACAGTGTCTAGTCCGGAACCGAGGGAGACTGCCTGCAACCCAGAACCAAAGGGGTCTGCCTGCGACCCGGAACCGAGGGAGTCTGCCTGTAACCCGGAACCGAGGGAGTCTGCCTGCGACCCGGAACCGAGGGGGTCTGCCTGCGACCCGAAACTGAGCGGGTCTGTCTGCATTCTGGAGGACAGTAGGCCGGAGCCAGAACCACCTCCTGTATAGGTGGGTTGGGGAGGGGGGGTGAGCACAAGTGCCGTCGGTGACGGCAGCCACCCTCCCTTCCCTCCCTTTAGTTTAGGGGGATTTTTTTGTTGTTGTTTTTTTTTTTTTTTTTTTTTTATGAGGTGCATCCAGGGTCTGCACCTTTAGGGGGGGGGGGGGGGTACTGTCACGTCCTGACCAGTATAAGTGTTATTTGTTATATTAGTTTGGTCAGGACGTGGAAGAGGGTATTTTGTTTATGTGGTTCGGGGTGGTGATTTATGTAGTAGGGTGTTTGATTTATTATTTCCGGGTTTTGGTCTATGTTCTATATTTTGTATTTGTATGTTCTTTCTGGTTTGTGGTATTTCTGTGTAGGTTAATGGGGGGTTGGACTCTCAATTGGAGGCAGGTGCTTTCTCGTTGCCTCTAATTGAGAGTCCTATATATGGGTAATTGTTTGGTGTAGTGTTGTGGGAGATTGTTTCTTGTTTTGCCTGTGTGAGCCTGACAAGACTGTTTTGTTGTTCGTGCGTTCTTCGTTTTGTTCTCTTTATTTAAAATAAATATCAAGATGAGCATCCACATTCCTGCTGCGTTTTGGTCCTCTATTCCCGACAACCGTTACACAGATATAATATTTGACTAAAACATAATCATTTTAAACCTTGCTTGCATTTGTATACAATCACATACACTGAGTGTAGAAAACATTAGGAACACCTGCTCTTTCCATGACATAGACTTACCAGGTGAATCCAGGTAAAAACTACGATGCCTTATTGATGTCACCTGTTAAACCCACTTCAATCAGTGTAGATGAAAGGGAGGAGACAGGTTAAAGAAGGATTCTTAAACCTTGAGACATTGATTGTGTATATGTGCCATTCAGAGAGTGAATGGGTAAGACAAAAGATGCCTTTGAATGGGGTATGGTAGTAGATGCTAGACGCACCGGTTTGAGTGTGTCAAGAACGGCAATGCTGCTGGGTTTTTTCACGCTCAACAGCTTCCCTGTGTGCACCAAGAATGGTCCACCACCCAAAGAACATCCAGCCAACTTAACACAACTGTGGGAAACAGAATCAAATGGTCCAGCATCCCTGTGGAACGGTTTCGACACCTTCTAGTCCATGCACTGACGAATTGAGGCTGATCTGATGGCAAAAGGGGGTGCAACTCAATTTTAGGAAAGTGTTCGTACAGTCTATATTATGCGTGGGAACGCTTTGGAACATATTTTTTTAAATAATGTAAATCACTTGGAGCTGATTTGCTGGTGTTTTTAGTCTTTTATGTCCAATTCAAAAAAGAAATATAAACTTGGGGGGGCAAATACTAGCCAGTTGGGGAACCCTGCCTTAGAGGTACCAAAACATCAAATTTTTGAGAATTTGGGAGATTATTACACAGGTAAGGTGCTAAACATTGATTTACCTTACGCAAGACCGAAATAATTTCCAGAGATAGCTATCCCTGTGACTCGTCTGTCTAAAGGTTATAAATTATGTTAGGTACAGCGGGAAATGTTGTAAAAGTGATTTATATACTGAACAAAAATATAAATGCAACATGCAAGAATTTCAATGTTTTGTCACGTCCTGACCAGTAATAGGGGTTATTTGTTATTATAGTTTGGTCAGGACGTGGCAGGGGGTGTTTGTTTCATGTGGTTTGGGCTATGTATTTAGGTAGAGGGGTGTTTGGTTTATGTGGTCCGGGGTTTGTTAGTCTATGTTCTATATTAGTATTTTTCTATGTTCTATCTAGTCTTTTGTATTTCTATGTTGAGTTAATTGGGGTTGGACCTTCAATTGGAGGCAGCTGGTTATTGTTGCCTCTGATTGAGGGTCCAATAATTAGGAGTTTGTTTTTGTGGGAGATTGTGCTTGTTTAGCTGTGTGCCTGACAAGACTGTCCAGTTCGTGTGTTTTGTATACGTTTACTGTGTTTTCCAATTTCACCAAATAAAAAGATGAGTATATATTTTCCCGCTGCGTCTTGGTCTTTACCCTACGACACCCGTGACACGTTTTTTACTGAGTTACAGTTCATATAAGGAAATCAGTCAATTTACATAAATTCATTAGGCCAAATCTATAGATTTCACATGACTGGGTAGCGGTGCAGCCATGGGTAGGCCAAGGGGGGCATCGGCCTACCTACTTGAGAGGCAAGCCCACCCACTTGGGAGCCAGGCTGAGCCAATCAGAATGAGTTTTTTCCTAACAAAAGGGCTTTCTTACAGACAGAAATACTCCTCAGTTTCATCAGCTGTCCAGGTGGCTGATCTCAGACGATCCTGCAAGTAAAGAAGCTATATGTGGAGGTCCTGGGCTGGCGTTGTTACACGTGGTCTGTGGATGTGCTGTTGGAGGCAGCTTATGGTAGAGAAATTAACATTAAATCTATGGCAACAGTTCTGGTGGATATTCTTGCAGTCGGCATGCCAATTGCACACTCCCTCAAAATTTGACACAACTGTGGGATTATGTGGTGTGACAAAACTGAACATTTTAGACGATATTTTATTGTTCCCAGCACAAGGTGCACCTGTCTAATGATCATGCTGTTTAATCAGCTTCTTGATATGCCACACCTGTCAGGTGGAGGGATTATCTTGGGTGCTCACTAACAGGGATGAAACAAATGTAAACAAATAGTGCCTTACTGCAAACAGGATGCATATTTTGGAATATTTTTATTCCATATAGGCTTCCTGTCATTTAGATTGGTATTGTGGCGTAACTACAATGTTGATCCATCCTCAGTTTTCTCCTATCACAGACATTAAACTCTGTAACTGTTTTAAATTTACCATTGGCCTCATGTTGAAATCCCTGAGCGGTTTCCTTCCTCTCCAGCAACTGAGTTAGGATGGATGCCTGTATCTTTGTAGTGACTGGGTTTATTGATACAAAGTGTAATCAATAACTTCACAAGGGATATTCAACGTCTGCTTCTGTGCCCTTCTTTGTGAGGCATTGAAAGACCTCCCTGGACTTTTTAGCTAAATCTGTGTTTGAAATTCACTGCTCGACTGAGGGACATTACAAATAATTGTAGGTGTGGGCCACAGAGATGAAGTAGCCATTCAAAAATCGTGTTAAACACTTTAATTGCAATACAATTCCACTTTGACATTATGGGGTATTATGTGTAGGCCAGTGAAACAAAATTTCAATTTAATCAACTTTAAATTCAGGCTGTAACACAACCTTTTGGAAAAGTCAAGGGGTGTGATGAATACTTTCTAAAGGCACCGTACTCTGTTTTGGATGAGACTGACTTTATTACAAAAATTATCCTATTTACACTTTGCAGTCAATTTTGACACTAGAATAAATATTTCTGACTAATATCGATGCCCCATAGGCTGCTTTCTATCAGAGAAGTTGTTTTTATTGCCTTCAGTTGCCCTTTAAAAGAGTTTATCATCTATCCAGATGCCCAGATATTTATAAGCAGGGAAACGATCAATGTGGAAATCATCCAATATGCTTAAATCGTTAGTCATTTTTGTACAATCTAAAAAACAACATATAATTTACCCGCATTCAATACAAATTTAAGGTGAATAAGGTTTTTCTGTAAAACAATGAAAGCAGACTATAGTTTAGATAAAGCCTGGTCCACCGTGGGGCAATAACATACACAACGGTGTCATCTGCATACAGCTACAGGTATATATATTTTATACAGTCAAACCAATATCGTTAATGTATACACTAAAAAGAACTGGACCCAGAATCGATCCCTGTATGACAATGAGTGATGAGTGATCAACAGTATCGAAGGCCTTTGATAGATCTACGAAGAGTGTAGCACAATGTTGCCTTTTATTCATACAGTTAACCACATCGTCAATAATCAGGGATGCAGCAGAGATTCTTTTATTTACTTTTATTTATTTAACCAGGCAAGTCAGTTAAGAACAAATTCTTATTTACGATAACGGCCTATCCAACCAAACAATAACCCGGACGACGCGGGGCCAATTGTGCGCCGCCCTATGGGACTCCCAATCACGGCCGGTTGTGATACAGCCTGGAATCAACCCAGGGTCTGTAGTGACGCCTCTAGCACTGAGACGCAGTGCCTTAGACCGCTTGCGCCACTCGGGAGCCTATGACCTGGTGTATAACCAGACTGATTAACATACAGAATACATTTCATGGATAAGAAAGATCTTAGCTAAGAATTAATCAAGGATAATAATAGTTTTGATTGGCAAGAATAAATCCTAACGTGTATTCAAAAGGCACAACCGAGAACGTTTTGTTTCACTCCAGAATCTTGTGCAGAACAGGGCCTTAGGTGTCAACGTATTCATCGAACGCCCTCTCAAAGTGTCATCCACAGACATGGAATTTCCTGATGCCTTCGTATCTACATTTACATTTTAGTCATTTAGTAGATGCTCTTATCCACAGCCACTTACAGTTAGTGCATTCATCTTAAGATAGCTAGGTGGGACAAGCACATATCACAGATATTGAAAGTACATTTTTACTCAATAAAGTAGAGTCAGAGCTGGGGGGGGTCAAGTGCTGGTTCAGGTTTATTTTATTTTATTTTGTTGTGGGGGGGGTCGAGGTGAGGAGGAGGATTATTTAAGATAATGTTTTAAGAGGTAGTGTTTCAGATGTATCTATGTTCCACACCTCCATGTATGATGATGGCTATCCAATAATAGAATCACAAGCCTCATAAAGTAGTAGGTGGCTCCTTGTGACGTTGTGTCCATGATGACTCCTTATTGTGCTCTGCATTTGGAATCATTAAACATGAGGCTTAGAGGAGTGGGGGATCTGTCCGTTACAGGCCAACTGAAAGGCGCTTCCATGATGCTTTGCCAATGGCATTGAAGGAGGAAGCCTTATGGTGCCCGGTGTCTGACAGTGTCTTGCCTAGTTCCCTGGTTGCTTGGACAGTGTCCATGCAGCCTGCCAGTCGGATGCCACAGAGAGGAGTGTAAAGTGATGGGTGTGATGCGTCACAGCAGTGGGCTGAGATGATCAGGGGCCTGCATGGTAAGGGGCCTGGGCCCAGTGGCGTGGGTGTGAGACGGCGAGGAAGCGCTAACTTAATCAGTGACTCCCCGCTGTGTCATTTCATCATCACCGATGGCTTCGCAGTGTTCTCTCCTTCGTCACAGAACGTCTGGGCACCGGGACAACTCACCGCCGGAGACTTTCACACACAGTCTCACAGCAGGGACGTTGTTATTTTCAGCTCAATTTAGGATATTTCCATTGAGCAGAGAGCAAAAAACCCCACAAAAAACAACGCTAAGACATGAATGGTGGAGATGGAGGGAGAAAATTAGGAATGTGTTTTCATGTTTATTTATTTGATTTATATACAAGGAAAAGGCTGCTAATATTGGGGGGCCACACTGCATGGAGTGTGAACAACAATTTTTCTGAATTTCGTAAATTGCACTTAAAGCTTAAAGGCCCAGCACGGTCAAAAACTTGATTGAATTGTATTTTATATACTGTAAATTTCTGTCACGTCCTGACCAGTATAAGGGTTATTTGTTATTGTAGTTTGGTCAGGACGTGGCAGAGGGTATTTTGTTTATGTGGTTCGGGGTGGTGATTTATGTAGTAGGGTGTTTGATTTATTATTTCTGGGTTTTGGTCTATGTTTTGTATTTCTATGTTCTTTCTGGTTTGTGGTATTTCTATGTGTAGGTTAATGGGGGGTTGGACTCTCAATTGGAGGCAGGTGCTTTCTCGTTGCCTCTGATTGAGAGTCCTATATATGGGTAATTGTTTGGTGTAGTGTGGTGGGAGATTGTTTCTTGTTTTGCCTGTGTGAGCATGACAAGACTGTTTTGTTGTTCGTGCGGTCTTTGTTTGTTATTTTGATGTTCTCTTTATTTAAAATAAATACAAGATGAGCATCCACATTCCTGCTGCGTTTTGGTCCTCCATCCCCGACGACAACCGTTACAATTTCCAAACTATGAGGTTGGAATAATACTATGAAATTGTGATAATACCTTTTTAGTTTAAGAGCTGCTTGAAAAGACTGACTGAAATTGCAGCATGTTTGGGTGGGATGGAGTTTTGAACTGTCTGGTGACATCACCAGGCGGTAAATTGGTCAGGGCAGCTTGTTTTCAGTTTTCCCCTCCCCACTCAGACCACTCACAGACAGTCCTAGCTAAATTCTTGCAAGATTCTTGCATGAGAAATTCCTGGAAGCTGAAAATGTCCCAGTACTTCCATGGCTTGCATACTCATAGATATCATCCTGACCAATTTGCCCTCTAAATACCCCTCTGCTGTCTTCAACCAGGATCTCAGCGATCACTGCCTCGTTGCCTGCATCCGTAATGGGTCCGCGGTCAAATGACCTCCCCACATCACTGTCAAACACTCCCTAAAACATTTCAGCGAGCAGGCCTTTCTAATCGACCTGGCCCGGGTATCCTGGAAGGATATTGACCTCATCCCATCAGTAGAGGATGCCTGGTTGCTCTTTAAAAGTGCTTTCCTCACCATCTTAAATAAGCATTCCCCATTCAAAAAATGTAGAACTAAGAACAGATATAGCCCTTGGTTCACCCCAGACTTGACTGCCCTTGACCAGCACAAAAATATCCTGTGGCGTACTGCATTAGCATCGAATAGCCCCCGCGATATGCAATTTTTCAGGGAATTCAGGAACCAATATACACAGTCAATTAGGAAAGCTAAGGCTAACTTTTTGAAAGAGAAATTTGCATCCTGTAGCACTAATTCCAAACCGTTTTGGGACACTGTAATGTCCATGGAGAATAAGAGCACCTCCTCCCAGCTGCCCACTGCACTGAGGCTAGGAAACACTGTCACCACCGATAAATCTACAATAATCAATCATTTCAATAAGCATTTTTCTACGGCTTGCCATGCTTTCCACCTGGCTAGCCCTACCCCGATCAACAGCTCTGCACCCCCCGCAGAAACTTGCCAAAATCCACCCGCTTCTCATTCACCCAAATCTAGACAGCTGATGTTCTGAAAGAGCTGCAAATTCTGGATCCCTACAAAGTAGCTGGGCTAGACAATCTGGACCCTCTCTTTCTAAAATGATGCACCGAAATTGTTGCAACCCCTATTACCAGCCTATTCAACCACTCTTTCGTATCGTCTGAGATCCCCAAAGATTGGAAAGTTGCCGCGGTCATCTCTCTCTTCAAAGGGGAGACACTCTAGACCCAAACTGTTATAGACATATATCCATCCTGCCCTGCCTTTCTAAAATCTTCAAAAGCCAAGTTAACAAACAGATCACCGACCATTTCGAATCCCATCTTACCTTCTCCACTATGCAGTCTGGTTTCCGAGCTGGTCATGGGTGCACCTCAGCCATGCTCAAGGTCCTAAATGATATCATAACCACCATTGAGGAGAGACAGTACTGTGCAGCCGTCTTCATCAACCTGGCCAAGGCTTTCGACTCTGTCAATCACCACATTCTTATCGGCAGACTCAATAGCCTTGGTTTCTCAAATGACTGCCTCGCCTGGTTCACCAACTACTTCTCAGATAGAGTTCAGTGTGTCAAATTGGAGGGCCTGTTGTCTGCACCTCTGGCAGTGTCTATGGGAGTACCACAGGGTTCAATTCTCGGGCCAACTCTTTTTTCTGTATAAATCAATGATGTTGCTCCTGCTGCTGGTGATTCTCTGATCCACCTCCATGCAGATGTCACCATTCTGTATACATCTGGCCCTTCTTTGGACACTGTCTTAGCAAACCTCAGCTTCCTATTTCGCAACCAAGCCTCCTTCACTAATGCTGCCAAACATACCCTCGTAAAACTGACTATCCTACCAATCCTTGACTTCAACAATGTCATTTACAAAATGGTCTCCAACACTCTACTCAGCAAATTGGATGTAGTCTATCACAGTGCCATATGTTTTGTCACCAAAGCCCCATATACTACCCACCACTGCGACCTGTATGCTCTCATTGGCTGGCCCTGCTACATATTTGTCACCAAACCCACTGGCTCCAGGTCGTCTATAAGTCTTTGCTAGGTAAAGCCCCGCCTTATCTCAACTCACTGGTCACCATAGCAACACCCACCCGTAGCACAGGCTCCAGCAAGTATATTGCACTGGTCATCCCCAAAGCCAACACTTCTTTGGCCGCCTTTCCTTCCAGTTCTCTGCTGCCAATGATTGGAACAAATTGCAAAAATCACTGAAACTGGAGACTTATATCTCCCTCTCTAACTTTAAGCATCAGCTGTTAGAGCAACTTACCGATCACTGTACCTGTACACAACCCATCTGTAAATACCACACCCAACTACCTCATCCCCATATTGTTATTTATTTATTTTTTTATTTTTTTTCCCTTGCACATTATCATCTGCACATCTATCATCCCAGTGTTAATGCTAAATTGTAATTATTTCGCCTCTATGGCCTATTTATTACCTTACGTCCCTAATCTTACTACATTTGCACACGCTGTACATAGATGTTTCTATTGTGTTATTGACTGTACGTTTGTTTATCCCATGTGTAACTCTGTGTTGTTGTTTTTGTCGCACTGCTTTGCTTTATCTTGGCCAGGTCGCAGTTGTAAATGAGAACTTGTTCTCAACTGACCTACCTGGTTAAATAAAGGTGAAATAAAATAATTTAAAAAATACTGACAAAGCGAAAACAGGTTTTCAGAATTTTTTACAAATTCATAACATTTTTAAACAGAAATACCTTATTTACATAAGTATTTAGACCCTTTGCTATGAGACTCGAAATTGAGCTCAGGTGCAGCCTGTTTCCATTGATCATCCTTGAGATGTTTCTACAACCTGTGGTAAATTCAGTTGATTGGAGATGATTTAGAAAGGCACACCTGTCTATATAAGGTCCCACAGTTGACAGTGCATGTCAGAGCAAAAATCAAGCCATGAGGTCGAAGGAATTAACCGTAGAGGGGAAGGGTACCAAATCTGGGGAAGGATCTGGGGAAGGGTAGCATTGAAGGTCCCCAAAAACACAGTGGCCTCCATCATTCTTAAATGGAAGAAGTTTGGAACCACCAAGACTCTTCCTAGAGCTGGCCTAACAGATGGAAGGCTCTCCAGAGGGTAGTGAGGTCTGCACAACGCATCACCGGGTGCAAACTACCTGCCCTCCAGGAAACCTACACCACCCGATGTCACACCACCCGATGTCACAGGAAGGCCAAAAAGATCATCAAGGACAGCAACCCCCGAGTCACTGCCTGTTCACCCCGCTAAAATCCAGAAGGCGAGGTCAGTACAGGTGCATCAAAGCTGGAACCGAGAGACTGAAAAACAGCTTCTATCTCAAGGCCATCAGACTGTTAAACAGCCATCACTAACATTGAGTGGCTGCTGCCAACATACTGACTCAACTCAAGCCACTTTAATAATGGGAAAATTGATGTAATCATTTTATCACTTGCCACTTTATATTATTTATATTAGATAATGTTTACATAACCTACATTATTCATCTCATATGTATATACTGTACGCCATACCATCTACTGCATCTTGCCATCTGATGTAATTAAATGTATCACTAGCCACTTTAAGCAATGCCACTTTATATAATGTTTTCATAAACTACATTACTCATCTCATATGTATATACTGTACTCTATACCATCTACTACATCTTGCCATCCTGATGTAATGTATCACTAGCCACCTTACACAATGCTGCTTTATATGTTTTCATACCCTAAAATACTCATCTCATATGTATATACTGTACTCCATACCATCTATTACATCTTGCCTATGCCGTTCGGGCCATCACTCATTTATACATTTTTATGTACATATTCGTATTCATTCCTTTACACTTGTGTGTACAAGGTAGTTGTTGTGGAATTGGTAGATTACTTGTTAGATATTACTGCATGGTTGGAACTAGAAGCACAAGCATTTCGCTACACTTGCATTAACACCTGCTAACCATGTGTATGTGACAAATACATTTGATTTTGATTTGATCTCTGCAGCACTCCACAAATCAGGTCTTTATGGTAGTGAGAAGCCATTCCTCAGTAAAAGGCACATGACAGCCCACTTGGAGTTTGTCAAAAGGCACCTAAAGGACTGTCAGACCATGGGAAACAAGATTCTCTGGTCTGATGAAACCAAGATTGAACTCTTTGGCCTGAATGCAAAGTGTTACATCTGGAGGAAACCTTGCACCATCCCTACGGTGAAGCATGGTGGTGGCAGCATCACGCTGTGGGGATGTTTTTCAGCGGCAGGGACTGGGAGACTAGTCAAAATCAAGGGAAAGAGGAACGGAGTGAAGTACAGAGATCCTTGATGAAAACCTGCTCCAGAATGCTCAGGACCTCAGACTGAGGTGAAGGTTCACCTTCCAACAGGACAATGACCCTAAGCACACAGCCAAGAGCATGAGTGACTTCGGAGACAGCTAGACCCCAGACTTGAACCCGATCAAACATCTCTGGAGAGATCCGAAAATAGCTGTGCATCAACGCTCCCCATCCAACCTGACAGAGCTTGAGAGGGTCTGCAGAGAAGAATGGGAGAAACTCCCCAAATACAGGTGTGCCAAGCTTGTAACGTCATACCCAAGAAGACTCGAGGCAGTACTCACTGCCAAAGGTGCTTCAACAAAGTTCTGAGTAAAGGGTCTGAATACTAATGTAAATGTGACATTTCATTTTTTGGGGGCAAACATTTCTAAAACACTTTGTATACAGTAAGACTGAAGAGTAAGACTAAAATGCATCAACTGTGTCATCCAATAAGGAGGAAGTAAAAGGGGGCTGTGGCCTCCCTATGAACAAAAGTTATAATTTTTGTTTTGTTTTTAAAAGTCCAATGCTGTTTTTATCGCAATATCAAATAATTTCTGGATAACAATTCAAAAATAAACAAAACCAGCTTCTTAGAAAAATAGTATATCTCAAACAAGAATTTTGCTAGGATTGTCAAGGAGTGGTCTGAGAGACTGGCCTATTTGGGGGAGCCTAATGGGAGGAGCCTCTGTACGTAAACCTGTGTACTAGGTTTAGTATGATTTGTTACGTTATGTTAGGTTGCATTATGAATGGGATAGCGGTAATACAATATCATACAAACTAGATTATGAATGGAATAGTGGTCGTACAATGTCATACAAATTACAGAACATACACTGAGTATACAAAACATTAGGAACACCTGCTCTTTCCATGACATAGCTATCCTGGTCAGTCTATGATCCCTTATTGATGTCACCTTTTAAATCCACTTCAATCAGTGTAAATGAAGGGGAGGAGCAAAGTTAAATAAGTATTTTTCAAGCCTTGAGACAGTTGAGACATGGATTGTGTATGTGTGCCATTCAGAGGGTGAATGGGTAAGAGAAAATATTTAAGTGACTTTGAACGGGGTATGGTAGGAGGTGCCAGGCGCACCGTTTTGAGTGTGTCAAGAACTGCAATGCTTCTGGGTTTTCCCGTGTGTATCAAGAATCACCCAAAGGACATCCAGCCAACTTGACACAACTGTGGGAAGCATTGGAATCAACATGGGCAAGCATCCCTGTGGAACGCTTTCGACACCTTCTATGCCCTGACAAATTGAGGTTGTTCTGACAGCGCCCTGCGTACAAAAGCATTAAAACATTTTCCAAACCAGCAGAGGCGTCACAAAAGTCAGAAATAGCATAGAAATCACTTACCTTTGAAGATCTTCCTCTGTTTGCAATCCCAAGGGTCCCAGCTACACAACAAATGGTCATTTTGTTCGATAAAGTCCTTTTTTATATCCCAAAAAAGACTGCAGTCAAAATGAGAGCCACCTTGAAAAACTACAACGACTAATTCATTTTTCAAAAACAAGCCTGAAACCCTTTCTAAAGACTGTTGACATCTCGTGGAAGCCATAGGAACTGCAATCTGGGAGGATTTCCTTTGAATTTCCCATAGACAAGCATTTCAATGGATGGTGACCTCAAAAAAAAAAATCCAGATGGATTCTCCTCGGGTTTTCGCCTGCCATATCGGTTCTGTTATACTCACAGATATTATCTTAACAGTTTTAGAAACTTCAGAGTGTTTTCTATCCAATGCTCCCAATTATATGCATATCCTAGCTTCTTGGCCTGAGTAACAGGCAGTTTACTTTGGGCACATCAGTCATCCGAACTTCCGAATACTGCCCCCTAGCCTTAAGATAATTTACATGAAAGGGGAACTAAAACGACAAAGGTTAGGTGAATTTACATAGCAGGTTAGGTGAATTCGGTCAGGTTTAGCTAAAATGCTACAGTTGTCCCCGACTCGAACACACAACCTTTGGATTGCTAGACAGTCACGGATTACGCCCACCCATCCTCCCCGACAAACAATCCTACTTTTGGTTCTGTCTAAAGTAACTAGACCATTAGTAGGTATCATATGTTTTGGAGGTGCTCAGAATATATGTAAATTAAGTTGAGGCCTTGTTGTCGGATTTCCATCTAGTAGAATTCGCTGCACACTATTGAGGAAGAGAATCGTCTTTCGAGAACCAGGTGTGTCTGACAATAGCTGATAATGAACAATTGTGGGTTAGATGAAGCATTCTCAGTAGGATGAGCCTAGTATGCTGATATTTGTTGCTTACTGCATTCGTTTTTACTAAACAGTACGTTCAAAGCAGTGCTTTGTGTAAGGTTATCAACAGCATGTCTTGATTCATTTGTCAATGTGCAGTATTAAACTCTTGCGCCAGAGGTACACACGGCAAGGGGCCATTTCAGTGTTCCCAAAAATGGCGTCCACTCATCATGCAGTTCATTTGAATTAATGACACCCTGTGGGTGCCTGTCGTAGTCACTGTTATCAA
This sequence comes from Salmo trutta, assembly GCF_901001165.1. NCBI lineage: Eukaryota > Metazoa > Chordata > Actinopteri > Salmoniformes > Salmonidae > Salmo > Salmo trutta. The sequence continues at coordinate 1,701,073 of NC_042990.1, read as the reverse complement.
GATATACTGCCATGTAGATGTCCTCACCGATGTCCTCACTGTTGGTGTTTTTATTGACATGCTGTTCCTCCTATCTTTCATTTGAAAACACAGTCTTTAACTTCAGAAAATGTTTGTTTACAAAAATATATTTGTATTTATTATGGATCCCATTAGCAAAATTAAGGCAGTTTATACAATTTTTAAACATTACAATACATTCACAGATTTCACAACACACTGTGTGCCCTCAGGCCCCTACTCCGCCACTACCACATATCTACATTAATAAATCCTTGTGTGTGTGTGTGTGTGTGTGTGTGTGTGTGTGTGTGTGTGTGTGTGTGTGTGTGTGTGTGTGTGTGTGTGTGTGTGCCAATGTTTGTGTTGCTTCACAGTCCCCACTGTTCCATAAGGTGTTTTTTTAAACGTTTTTTAAATCTAATTTTACTTCTTGCGTCAGTTACTTGATATGGAATAGAGTTCCATGTAGTCATGGCTCTGTTTAGTACTGTGTGCCTCCCATAGTCTGTTCTGGACTTGGGGACTTTGAAGAGACCTCTTGTGGGGTATGCATGGGTGTCTGAGCTGTGTGCCAGTAGTTTAGACAGACAGCTTGGTGCATTAAACATGTCAATACCTCTCATAAATAAAAGTAGTGATGAAGTCAATCTCTCCTCCACTTTCAGCCAGGAGAGATTGACATGCATGTTATTAATATTAGCTCTCTGTGTACATCCAAGGGTCAACCGTGCTGCCCTGTTCTGAGCCAATTGCAATTTTCGTAAGTCCTTTTTTGTGGCACCTGACCACACGACTGAACAGTAGTCAATGTGCGACAAAACTAGGGCCTGTAGGACCTGCCTTGTTGATAGTGTTGTTAAGGCAGAGCATTGCTTTATTATAGACAGACTTCTCCCCATCTTAGCTACTACTGCATCAATATGTTTTGACCATGACAGTTTACAATCTAGTGTTACTCCAAGCAGTTTAGTCATCTTAACTTGCTCAATTTCCACATTATTTATTACAAGATTTAGTTGAGGTTTAGGGTTTAGCGAGTGTTTTGCTCCAAATACAGTGCTTTTAGTTTTAGAAATATTTAGGGCTAACTTATTCCTTGCCACCCACTCTGAAACTAACTGCAGCTCTTTGTTGAGTTGCCCCCAGTCTTTCAGGAAATAAGTGTACAGTTTGATTAACTTCTCACCACTTTGTGCCATTAGAGTTGGAGTTTGTTTTGTTTCTCAGAATAGCCTGCCTAAGCAAAACAGGCAATATTAAGGGTAGTAGCCTCCAGTACAGGACATTGGGCAAGATTGTGATTGTCTCTGTATTAGATTCTCTGCCATTGTCATTGTTCACTGTCATTGTCTCTGTTATAGATTCAAAAGCAAATACAACAAATGCATTATATTCCCAAAGCATCTGATTTAATACATCTATAGTCTGTACTCACTACATGACAAACTGTACAGATACAGGGAGGGATAGGGCCTAAACAGAGATCCTCTGCGATTTAATCAGTGCTTGTAAGAATTGTTGTACTGACAGTCCTTGCTTCCCTGGCCAGTCCTTGATATTTCTTGACCCTTTCTGTTAAATTTGCCACTGTAAAGGATGGATTCAGGTAAAGCGTCAGATGGCCCATGAGGAAAAAGACCACACACTTGCATAGCATGTTTTCAAACATTTTTATTTCTCCAGCATCATCCTTTCTTCACCTTTGTTGTCACAGTAAAACCATGTATTTCTCTGCCATCCGTTCTTCATCCTGTTTGTCATAGAGGAGCTTTTTTAAGCCACGGTCACCACTCAGTGCACACCGTTATATTCTTCTGATGCCTCCTCAGACTCTGCACTGCTCTGGTGGAGGTCCTTCTATTCAGGGGACTCTTCTCCTCCTTGCACCACTTCACATAATGCACACATCGAACAGAGCATGGTCACACATTGCCCCGTCATCACAACAGAAGGCCTGCGTTGATGACACAGTGTCTACCCTGCTCACAGTAGACATTAAACACACTTGTTAGACCAAATACACAACCGTATGACATGTATTGTAGTGTACGTTAGATTTCCTCTTGGTGTGTGATGTCAGCACTTTACCTAATTTCCATTTAAATGTGTTTATTTCCTATTCACCTTGGTTTGGTTAGTCCTCCAGTTCATTTTGATGGGCCCCTTAAGGGAATTATTGATGTGGGGGTTTTATTTTAAAGGCCCAGTGCAGTAAAAAAAACAGATGTTCCTTTGTTTATATATATTTCCATACTATGAGGTTGGAATAATACTGTGAAATTGTGAAAATTATGATAGTGCCCTTTTAGTGTGGGAGCTGTTTGAAAAGACTGCCTAAAACTTCAGCCTGTTGTGGTGGGATGGAGTTTTGGCCTGCCTGAGGACATCACCAGGTGGTAAATTAGTTAATAGACCAATAAGAAAGAGAGTTCCAAACCTCTCTGTCAATTAGGTTAGTATTGTGGAGTAACTACAATGTTGTTGATCCATCCTCAGTTTTCTCTTATCATAGCCAATCAATTCTGTAACTTTTTTAAAGTCACAATCACTGAGCAGTTTCCTTCCTCTCTAGCAACTGAGTTAGGAACGACGCCTGTATCTTTGTAGTGACTGGGTGCATTGATACACCATCCAATGTGTAATTAATAACTTCAATATATTCAAAGGGATATTCAATGTCTACCAATAGGTGCCCTTCTCTCCCTGGTCTTTGTGGTTGAATCTATGACCTTACAGGTGTTGTGTGTGTGGTGTACAGAGATGAGATAGTCCTTAAAAAATCCTGTTAAACAATATTATTGCAAACAGAGTGAGTCCATGCAACTTATTATGTGACTTGTTAAGCACATTTTTACTCCTGAAAATGTGTAAAAATATAATTCCACTTTATCATTATGGGGTATTGTGTATAGGCCAGTGACACAAAAATCTGAATTTAATCCATTTTAAATTCAGACTGTAACACAACAAAATGTGGAAAAAGTCAAGGGGTGTGATGAATGCTTTCTGAAGGCACTGTAAATAGTGATGGCAGGGCTAGTTCAAACTGCAGGGCTTGGTGAATAGATCATGGGAGACAAAAGTAAGGGGCAATAATGAATAAAGATGGTCAAACAAGCACATGTATCTGTAGTGGGTGTTCTTCAACTCTGAAATGCGCTAGACTGTGTAACACAAAATCCACAAAGAAAAGACAACAGGCAAATGCATATGTGGTCCCAATGCCTAAATAGTTACGCCAGGGCTAGTTCAAACTGCAGAAGGATGGTTCTCCTCACAGGTGAGTGAATCAGCCAATACTTGGTGAATAGAACTTTCTTGTTCTCTGGGAGCAGGACACAGGGGAGCTGACAAGATTATGTGAGACAAAAGTGAGAGACAAGAATGAATTAAATAAATCATCACAGGAAAGGAATGTAGTTTGTGAGTGTAAGGCTCGGGCGTCATGAGTGAGGAATCAAAACGCAGGAAGCAGCGAGCACAGGGTAGTGGCTTTTTAATGGGTCAAGAGGCGAACACACACAAGCCACCCCAAACAGCGAATAGCGTGCACACAAAACAAAGTGCCCCAAACACAGGGGAAAGCACATGCGGCGCAAAACTAACGCACAAGCGTAAACACAAGCACACAAACAGGAATGACAATCCCGCACAATGAGAAGGCGGACCAGCTAATAATTATAGCCCCGCTAATCACCCCCACTACGAACAGGTGCAAAGAATCACAAAAGGGGGGAAAACAAAAAAGGGAATCAGTGGCAGCTAGTAGGCCGGTAACAACGACCGCCGAGCACCACCCGAGCAGGAGGGGGCGCCACCGTCGGTGGGAATCGTGACTGAGCTCAAAAATTAACATCCTGACAGTCTGAGGCAGGGTGATCACCAATCATTCTACTCCAACTATTGGCAGGGATATTGTGGCATTTCTTATTTGTCAGTATGAATGAAGTTAGTGGGCCCTGCCTTGATGACTGTATTAGATTTACACTACTTGTCCAATAGATTTTTGAAGTCTTCAATTTTTACATGGAATAAACTGATAGCTAAAACGGTAAACTGATAGCTAAAAGTCTTTTTTTGGGTTATCTGTACTTTATTTTATTATTTCAATTTTTGACAACTGATACTTTTACTTCACTACATTCCGAAAAATTTTTTTTGACTTTTTACTCCATACAGGAATTTTTATTATTTATACTTTTACTTTTGATACTTAAGTATATTTTTGCAATTACATTTACATTTGATACTCAAGTATATTTAAAATCAAATACTTTTAGACTTTTACTCCAGTAGTATTTTACTGGGTGACTTTCACTTTTACTTGAGTCATTTTCTATTAATAAGGTATCTTTACTTTTACTCAAGTTTGACGTTTGCGTACTTATTCCACCACTGTGCCTTAGATACGGATAACGTGATTGGCAGACGTGATCAGCAGAGATAGCAGAATGGATAGTACACAAGTTTTGATTGATTTACAGTTTAGTACTCAGCAAGGTTTGCCTGTCCAACTAGCAAACATAAAAGTATTTTGAAAATCTAGAATTGACATTGCCAACAAACGGAAATGTGCTCAGAATAAATAAATATACACAAAATGTAAAAAGCAGCTCCTCCATCGACTGTGATTGATCATCTCGAAAACTAAAGCAGATCGTCCACCACCTAACACTAACATTAACATTTATTGGTAAAGAGTTTGTTTACTATTTTCCCTCTACATTATGGGGTCAATCATTAGGGTCCAACCGTGTCAGCAAGCTATGCCAATTATGTTTATTAAGAGTTAGGCAGCACAAGGTCATTGCACTACTACCGTAATACGAATATCATGTTCTAATTATTAAGATGTAATTATTAATTAAAAATGGTTTAATAATAATATTCTTAACTTATTAAGAAGTCCTCTTATCTTAATAACAACTTATTAACTTTTTATACATTTGGTAGTTTGGGAGGCAATGTTGTTTTGCTTCTATTTCTGTTTTCCAGTTTTATTACCTGACCTTTCCAGACCCATAGAAATACATCTTCTGAGGTTATTTTCATTCACAGATTGAGTCTCTTCAATACATGAGGGAAATGTGTTGCTTTTATAGAATCCTACAGTTTTTTTTACCATCTTCCTCAATGTGCCGTTTCTCACAGATCCACAATTTTGACAAACACATTGTAAGTTTTCTTTCACAGTGTTACTTTCCTCACTTATTTTGGTGTACACCTGTTACATAATTTATTTTGCCACATTTCCTGCTTTCACTTCAATGACCAATGGAGAAATTGCCATGTGGTTGGATTACCTACCTATAACTTTAACACCTCTGTAGCATAATCAGTCAAGTCACATTCCTGAAAGATATGATGACATGGTGCATTTGGAATACATTATCAGTTGATGGAACACGTTAGTACTTCAGGCAGCCTTGAAAGATGTATCTATATAAAATGGGGATATCACTTGTCAATGTTGTTTATGAATGGAAAAGTAGTGCTTGCTTGCCAAGTCTAATGTATTTAACCTCCATTACTGTCAATCCAATGTTATTCTTCTAATTCATTACTTCCTACATTTAAAAAGTATATGTCAGCATCCCAAATGGCTCCCGATTCCCTATATAGAGCCCCATGGGCCCTGGTCAAAAGTAGAGCACTATGTTGGAAATAGGGTACCATTTGGGAGGTAGCCTATGTCAGATTGGTTCATGTTGCTGTAGCCACCCTGACAGAGTGTATAATCGTGTTATTTCCTTTCAGAGCAGTCACAGCCAGTCAAAAAGCAGTTTGAATTTAACTCTGACTCCTTCACAATGAGATGTGATGTATTCTGATGACTGGGACATCTAATGAATCACAAAAAATGATACAGGAGAAACTGTATAATATGCTATTTTCTGCGTCCCAAACGGCACCTTATTAATTGTATAGGGCTCTGGTCAAAATGATTGCACTTAATAGGGAATAAGGTGCCATTTGGGACAAAACCCATTGTGTCAAGTGCCTCTGGGAAAAATCTGGAAAGTTCTCTGTGACAGCAGAGTGATCCAATTAAGATAAGTCTGTGCATGTCTAGTCTATACATGAGCGGGCACACACTCATGCGCACACACACACACACACACACACACACGCTGAAATACACTCAGCATCTTTATGTGAGTAGTACCACCTCTAATACTACCATCATGTCCTCCGAGTGAATTCAGCGCACATTGACTCATAACGTTACATGTCTTAATTAGATCTCTTGGCACATTGGATACTGATTAATCAAATATTATTAAAGAGGAAACATCCATAACATATTACATTGTCCTCAGGATGTTCTCCCTGCTGAGATAATAGAGTGAACCTATCATTAGATTGGTTACGTATATGCCAGATTATGAAGGCTCTCCTCATTTCATTTGGTTGTTGCACGTCATACAGTATAGCCTGATATTGATATATTTATACACAAATAAACATGAGCTGTTTTTAGCCTGCTTCTTATCCGCCAGCTATACACCATCCATATAACTGTTTCTCTCTGGCCTCCTTATGATTTAAGCATACAAAGACCAAGATGCATCTATAGTTGAGCACACCAGATTTTTCATTTGAATGTATTTATTCCCCACTGAGTTTGTGATCCAAAAGGAGAGCAAAAAAATCCTCTCCTCACAGGTCTGCTAATCCAGAGAAGTGTCTGCTTGTGCGTGTGAAATACTTTCTACAAGAACAAATTGCACTGTTTTCACAAAGCCCCTCTCTCCATGTTTGTAATTGGGAGAGAGGTTTTTTGGGCTATCCAGTTGTGCAAAGGTACTTTTTGAGTAAAGGTTGTTGACTCAAAGAAACAATCTCCTAACTTCCGTAAACACAGCATTCTTTATCAACCTCAAACACTGTGTACTTGATCAACTTTAGAAATGATTTTGTAATAAAGCGTACACAAGTACAATACAAGTACAGTATCCGAGCATATCCTCCCATCAATGTTTCTCTCATGACATCACAGTGAGCCCCTTGCAGAACTGATCAAAGAAGGTCCTTGAGACGACTGGAAATAAGAAGTACTAATAAACAAGAGTCACCCTTGAGAAAGAGCTGTGGTTTCAAATGAAAAATTGTGGGGAAGAGAAGAGAAAGAGCCCCAGTATTCATCTGCGCATTTGCCAGTCTCCACATCAAAACTCTGGCAAAAATGGACTTCCTGCCAGCCCAAATATGGGCAGCCATCGATGAGGTGTGCAACCAATGACTCATCAGCTAGCCACCTACGTACACTAGCCTAACATGAGATATAGATGGAAAGAGATAGAAAGATAGAGACATAAAAAATGAGAAAGAATATGTACCACTGCACCGGTTGAAAAAGCAACCTTGTGCAAAGATATTGACCCGCAAACCGACCCGCATGTTAGGTTACATCCATAGATCTGACAGGAGAGACAAAGCTTCAGAGGGAAATGCACCGTTTCTGCAGACTGTGATAAGTCCTTTGTTCCATTGTAGGCAGTGAGTTGAAGTACACTATATAAACAAAAGTGTGTGGACACCCCTTCAAATGAGTGGATTCGACTATTTCAGCCACACCCGTTGCTGACAGGTGTATAAAATTGAGCTCACAGCCATGCAATCTCCATAGACAAACATTGGCAGTAGAATGGCCTTACTGAAGAGCTCAGTGACTTTCAACGTGGCACCATCATAGGATGCCACCTTTCCAACAAGTCAGTTCATAAAATGTCTGCCCTGCTAGAGCTGCCCCGGTCAACTGTAAGTAGTGGGCCACACAAGCTCACAGAGTTCTTCGCTTCACCATCTGGCAGTCCGACAGACAAATCTCAGTTTGGCAAATGCTAGAAGAACACTACCTACCCTAATGCATAGTGCCAACTATAAAGCTCGGTGGAGGAGAAATGGGCATCTGGGGCTGTTTTTCATTGTTCGGGCTAGGCCTCTTAGTTAATTTACATTTTTACATTTTAGTCATTTAGCAGATGCTCTTATCCTGAGCGACTTACAGTAGTGAATGCATACATTTCATACATTTTTTTTCTGTGCCATGCTCTACCAACACCATGCTCTACCAACTGAGCTACAGGGAAGGCTGTAGTTCCAGTGAAGGAAAATCTTAATGCTATGTACAATGACATTCTGGACGATTCTGTGCTTCCAACTTTGTCGCAACATTTTGGTGAAGGCCCTCTCCGGTTTCAGCATAACCATGCCCTCGTGCACAAAGCGAGGTCTATACAGAAATGTTTTGTAGAGATCGGTGTGGAAGAACTTGACCAGCCTGCAGAGAGCCCTGAACTCAACCCCATCGAAACACCTTTGGTTTGGGATGAATTGCAACACAAACTGCCTGACCTCACTGTAGCTCAGTTGGTAGAGCATGGTGTTTGCAACACCAGGGTTGTAGGTTCGATTCCCACGGGGGGCCAGCACAGCAAAAAAAATGTATGAAATGTATGCATTCACTACTGTAAGTCGCTCTGGATAAGAGTGTCTGCTAAATGACTAAAATGTAAATGTAATACGCAACTCAATATGAGATACATACAGGGCACTCTCATTGACTCATCTATTTCAGAGTTATATCACTTTTAATATGCATGGAAAGTAAATATATGAAAGAAGCTGGCTAGCTAAAAAAATATATTTATACAAAATGTTATTGCAAACCCATTGCTTCAATGTGGGCACCATTGAATTGCTATTAGATAGTGCAGCATCTTTATGTAGTCAGCACTACTAATTCCTGACAGAACTGGTTACCTCACTATCTGACCCCTGTTATGGATTGGCCTTCCTTTCCAACTCATCACTGCACAATCGTGAAGGCCTAGTGATTCATATCGTATTAGGTCTGTCTCCCTAAAGGTGTTATGACATTATCAGTTTACCTCCCTCCCTGCAAAACAAGGGTTCCTCAGTATACCGTCCATTCAAATGATAATGCCTCTCTGGTACTGCTGTTGTTATAGTTGATCCAGAGACAAACAGCAGGCTGGTGTCTTGCAGATTTAAACAGGGTTTGCTTTGTTGGCAGGGTCCGTGGCAGCAACGTCCTGTTGATCATCACTGATACCAACACAAACACAAGGACCCTGTTGTGTCCACATCGACTCAGCGCAGTACTGAGGCCCCATAGGTTACCAATTGGAAAGTGATATTGACAGACTGCATTGCCACACTAGGTATCTTACCACCTGTAAAAGTCATCAATTGAGCTGGGCCATGTGGTTATTATATGGTTATGAAGTAAACCATGCTGCTACGGCCTATTATGCTGTAGACATGGTATGGAGTTTGTAGACCCTGCTGGATATTGCATTAGCCAGAGTCAATTTGCTACAATCAATCACCTGTTGTCATTTCAAGCGGCAAAGTCTTTCAGCCCAAATGCTCAACGCTACATGTCATATTGATCCTAATTCACAGGCATTATCTAACCAACGTTGACATTCAGTGGAACCAATCGTTACTTGAGCCCTTGGACAATGGCCCATAGTTCACCATGACTTCTAGATGAACACCAATGGGGTCATTGATCCAAGCCATTGGCTGTGTCCCAAATGGTATCATTTTCCCATTATAGTGCACAAATTTTGCTCAGGGCCCATAGGGCTCTGGTCAAAAGAAGTGCACTATGTAGGGAATAGGTAGCCAATTGAAACACACACCATGAGACTCCAGCACTGCCCAGCCCTTGGCTGTCACTCACTTGGCAATCATCAAAATAGGGAGAACAACACAGATGAGGAGTGAAGGGAAGGTATATGGAGAGAAAGTATCAGATATGTCTGGGGATGAGAGGAGGTGAGAGCTGGCGTCTGGGTGAGGAAAAAGCAGTGAGACTGTTCCTGTTTGAACTCCAGGAAGAGTAGCGGCTGCCTTGGCAACAGCTAATGGGGATCCTAATAAATACTAAATACTGTGGCTGCATGGGCACACTCTGGTGGTTTGTAGTAGGTCTATTATGTAATTGAGAATGACAGGCACATGTATTGTATTCTCTCTTAAACTGTATTCTATTACACTCTGTACAAAATTATAAAAAGTATTTTACAAACTCCCATTTTTTACAGTCTGCAAGCAATCAATATATTGGCTTAGTTTAGGTATTTAAGGTTTTGTTCTTATCTTACAACAAAGAGGGTAAACTTTCTTCTAAATGACAGTGCTCCTTGCAGTGACCTTACCTTCTTTCCTTCACTTCTTGTTCTGCACTCCTGTCCCTCTGCGAAGGCCTTATCTTTAAGTAGGTAGACCAGGGCATTCTGTCCTCACTAAGGATACCCAGGAATAAACCCACCCCTATTACAAAGACAGAGAAAGAGATGAGTTACATAGACAGGTCATGGGGCAGCCCCATCATCGTGTGGGAGAAAGATGGACACTGGTCCCCATAATGGTTAAAGAGGATTGTTCTGTGTGTACAGGAAAGTAAGGGTATGGATCTACCGTACAGGGGGGTATTTTAACTATAAAGGACTTCAGAGGAAACCAGACACGGAATGAGAGGTCATTAAAGTCTATAGGAAATTGAGACCTTGGGCTAGATTCAATAAGACTAACCTTTAACCGGTGACCTTTAACACCCGCATAGCTGATGTTTCGGCGGTGTCGGAGATGGAACTGCGTTGGAGCCGTCAAAATCGGTGAGCAGATTGTCTTGTGATCATTGTCACGAAGACACACCCGCCCCACTCGCGTTAGAAGTTCAGAACAAGAGTGTAGGCTATATAGGAACAATGACACTCAAATAGAAAAATCATTCAACCAAATAATGAATATTTCTATCATCCTAACCGAGCTGTATATTACATCTCACATTCCAGTGTTCAAAATTGTAAACAAGGCTGCATGGGATTTCTCTTAAAGCGACACCGTGCAGCCAATGGCAATGTCCGCTTTAGGTATAATGCCTATGACACGTACAAAATGACCACCATAAGGATGTTGGCTAAAGCAGATCTGATTGAATCGAGCCTTAGAGTCAGAAACACCTTCCTTTTCTGTTTGTTTTATAACTGGTCTCTAATATTTTGTCATCTAAAACCATCTGTTAATCCCTTCTTCCTGTGTGGGTCTGGGCAGTTTACTCAGACAGCAAACAACACTGCGGGCCAGTAATATAGCCCAGAACTGCTTCGAATGTGAGATATGAACACTAATTAAATTTTTGAGACCCTTCCCTTTTTCCACATTTTGTTATGTTACAGCCTTATTATAAATCGGATTAAATTAAAAAATGTCCTCATCAATCGACAAAAACAGATACCTTATTTACGTGTTCAGACTCTTTGCTATGAGCTCAGGTGCATTCCATTGAGCACCATTGTGATATTTCTACAACTTGATTGGAGTCCACCTGCGGTAAATTCAATTGATTGGACATGATTTGGAAAAGCACACACCTGTCTATATAAGGTCCTACAGTTCACAGTGCATGTCAGAGCAAAAACCAAGCGATAAGGTCAAAGGAATTGTCTGTACAGGTCCGAGACAGGACTGAAGGTCCCCATTGAAGGTCTCCAAGAGCACACTGGCCTCCATCATCCTTAAATGGAAGAAGTTTGTTACCACCAAGACTCTTCTTAGAGCTGGCCGCCTGGCCGAACTGAGCAATCGGGGGAGAAGGGCCTTGGTCAGGGAGGTTCCTCTGTGGAGATGGGAGAACCTTCCAGAAGGACAACCATCTCTGCAGCACTCTACCAATCAGGCCTTTATGGTAGAGTGGCCAGACGGAAGCCACTTCTCAGTAAAAGGCAAATGACAGCCTGCTTGGAGTTTGCCAGAAGGCACCTAAAGGACTCTCAGACCATGAGAAACGAGTTTCTCTGGTCTGATGGAACCAAGACTTAACTCTTGTCCTGAATACCAAGCGTCATGTCTGGAAGAAACCTGGCGCTGTCACACCCTGATCTATTTCACCTGTTTTTGTGCTTGTCTCCAACCCCCTCCAGGTGTTGCCCATCTTCCCCATTATCCCCACTGTATTTATACCTGTGTTCTCTGTTTGTCTGTTGCCAGGTAAAAGCCTACCAGCGTTTACCCCTTGCTCTTGTCTTTTTCTAGTTCCTGTTTTCTAGTTTTCCCAGTTTTGACCATTCTGCCTGCCCTGACACTGAGCCTGCCATTCTTTACCTTGTCACACCACCCTGAATTATTGACCTCTGCCTGCCCTGACCCGAGACTGCCTGCCATTCTGTACCTTATGGACTCTGATCTAGATTACTGACCTCTGCCTGCCCTTGACCTGTCATTTTGCCTGCCCCCTGTTCTGGTAATAAACTTGTGTTACTTCGATACTGTCTGCATCTGGGTCTTCTCCTGAAATGTGATAGGCACCATCCCTACGGTGAAGCATGGTGCTGGCAGCATCATGCTGTGGGGATGTTTTTCAGCGGCAGGGACTGGGAGACGAGTCAGGATTGAGGGAAAGATGATCCTTGATGAAAACCTGCTTCAGAGCGCTCAGGACCTCCAACTGGGGTGAAAGGTTCACCTTCCAAAAAGGACAACGACCTTAAGCACACAGCCAAGACAACACAGGAGTGGCTTCGGGACAAGTCTCCGAATGTCCTTGAGTGGCCCAGCCAGAGCCCGGACTTGAACCCGATCGAACATCACTGGAGAGACCTGAAAATCGCTGTGCAACAACGCTCCCCATTCAACCTGACAGAGCTTGAGAGGATCTGCAGAGAAGAATGTGAGAAACTCCCCAAGTACGGGTGTGCCAAGCTTGTAGCGCCATACCCAAGAAGACTTGAGGCTGTAATCGCTGTAAATCGCCAAATGGTATGTGTAACCTTGTATAAGTGGTGTGGATTCAGGCCATAATAATTTTGCTGTCGGTTTGCAAATAACGCCATGGCTATTGCGAATATTTGACAATGGCACAGACACACAGACAGGTAGGCAGTTCTACCCCCACACTATTGTTTTCTGCACTTGATATTGATATTTAATACATACAACAACTAATTAGGCCAAGCTTAATCCCTATGATTATTGGGATATCAAGACTGTTGTATGGACTCCTGCCACAATGTAAGCAAATCACATTCCTCATGGGAAATCGCATTATATCCCACTTGAATCCATTCTGAACATCCTACGTTTTTCCCATTGCTGCTCCCCCTTTATTCTTTCACAAACAATTATATATTCATACATTTCAGCGCTGCTAGGAATGGTTTAACAACAATCGGAACAGTTGTGTAGCATTTATAGAGCAAAAGCACATCTCAGTCAACTGTAGGGGATGTTGAGGGGTCACCAGCAGGTCATGCTAATCTGTGGTCTGTTGTCCTGGCGGTGTATTGACCTGTTTCTGGGATATATCCTCTTGTAATTTTTACTTGGGGAATAGGTGCCATACACAGGGGGCAGAGAAGTAGAGGTACCAATTAATACAACACTGAAATAGCCTTTACTCTGACCTCGTGCATGCATTCGTGTGTGCTTCTCACACACTTCTCACACACACCAAACAACAGGGGGTTTACACTTGCAGATGATACACTTGTTGTAGCCTCCATTGCAGATGTTGCACTTGTTGTAACCTCCATTGCATATGATACACTTGTTGTAGCCTCCATTGCAGATGTTGCTGTAATGAATACTCAGGGAGAAAAAGGTGTAGATTCAAGCGCAGAGCGCGGCAGGTGTTCATTTCGCCTTCACAGAAGGCAGGAATCATGGTTACAGGTAGGCAATGGTCATACACAGATAGGCAAACAGGCAGGTGAATCAAAACAGGGACTGAAGGCTATAACTGGTTCTCACAAACGAGCTAGGAAAAGGCTTAGTAGAGTCAAAATTAACAATACCTCACAAAGGCACAAACAGTATGAACTGAACTAAATAAGGAGCTGGTGAGACCAGGTGAGTAACTAACACAGGTGAAACAAAATTGAAAGACAGGGCTACGTTCAAGAACACAACGAAACAGAACACAAGTTTGACTAAGAAAAATAAATACAGAACATTACAGTTGCACTTGTAGCCTCCATTGCAGGAGACAATGCAGAGATTAAGCCTGGTGCTGAGAGATACAGTATAAAAGCAAGATCTGCACACCTAGAAGGATGTGACAAGTACTGTGACTGACAGAGTTCATTTAGACATACATTGCAAACAATTAAAAGAATGTACCCATGGAGACGCATGTTTATTTATTTATTGACCCCTATTTTACCAGGTAAGATGACTGAAAACATGTTCTATTTTACAGCAACGACCTGCATGGGGAATAGTTACAGGGGAAGAGGTGATGAATGAGCCATTTGGAAACTCGGGATGATTAGGTGGCCATGATGGTATGGACACCAGGGTTAACAACCCTACTCTTACAATAAGTGCCATGGGATCTTCAGTGACCACAGAGAGATAGGACACCCGTTTTAACATCCCATCTGAAAGATGGCACACTATGCAGGGCATCGTCATCTTCACTGCCCTGGGCCATTGGGATCTCCTTAGACCAGAGGGAGGAGTACCCCCTACTGGACCTCCAACAACACTTCCAGCAGCATCTGGTCTTACATGATCCAGGGACCAACCAGGACCGACCTTGCTTAGCTTCAGAGACAAGCTTGCAGCGGGATGCATGCAGGGTGGTATCATGATGAATAATGTTGCTCATGCTGATGATAAAGGTAGTAGTAATAGTAGTAGTAGTAGTTGCAGTAGTAGTAGCAGTAGTAGTAAAAGTAGTAGTAGTAGTAGCAGTAGTAGTAACAAGTAGCAGTAGTAGTAGCAGTAGTAGTAGTAGTTGTAGCAGTAGTTGTAGTAGCAGTAGCAGCAGTAGCAGTAGTAGAAGTAGCAGTAGTAGCAGTAACAGTAGTAGTAGCAGTAGTAGTCATAGTAGTAGTAGAAGTAGTAGCAGTAACTGTAGTAGTAGCAGTAGCAGTAGCAGTAACAGTAATAGTAGCAGTAGCAGTAGTAGCAGTAACAGTAGCAGTAGCAGTAGTGGCAGTAGTAGCAGTAACAGTAGAGTAGCAGTGGTAGTAGCAGTAGCAGTAGCAGTAGTAGTAGCAGTAGTAGAAGTAGCAGTAGTAGCAGTAACAGTAGTAGCAGTAACAGTAGCAGTAGTAGTCATAGCAGTAGTAGTAGAAGTAGTAGTAGTAGCAGTAACAGTAGTAGTAGCAGTAGTAGTTTTAGCTGTACTAGTAGTAACAGTAGTAGTAGTAGCAGTAGCAGGAACAGTAGTAGTAGCCGTAGCAGTAACAGTAGTAATAGCAGTAGCAGTAGTAGTCGTAGCTGTCGTTGTAGCAGTAACAGTAGTAGTAGCAGTAGCAGTAGTAGCAGTAGTAGTAGCAGTAGTAGCAGTAACAGTAGTAGTAGCAGTAGTAGCAGTAGCAGTAGTAGCAGTAGCAGTAGCAGTAACAGTAGTAGCAGTAACAATAGTAGCAGCAGTAGTAGCAGTTACAGTAGCAGTAGCAGTAGTAGCAGTAGTAGTAGCAGTCATATCAGTAGCAGTAGTCGTAGCAGTATTAATAGCAATAGTAGAAGTAGCAGTAGTAGCAGTAACAGTAGTAGCAGTAGTAGCAGCAGTAGTAGCAGTAACAGTAGTAGTAGCAGTAGCAGTAGTAGAAGTTACAGTAGCAGTAGCAGTAGTAGTAGCAGTAGCAGTAGTAGCAGTAGTAGTAGCAGTCATATCAGTAGCAGTAGTCGTAGCAGTAGTAGTAGCAATAGTAGAAGTAGCAGTAGCAGCCGTAGTAGTAGCAATAGTAGAAGTAGCAGTAGTAGCAGTAACAGTAGCAGTAGTAGCAGCAGTAGTAGCAGTAACAGTAGTAGTAGCAGTAGCAGTAGTAGCAGTAGTAGTAGCAGTAGCAGTAGTAGTCATAGCAGTAGCAGAAGCAGTAGTTGTAGTAGTAGCAATAGTAGAAGTAGCAGTAGTAGCAGTAACAGTAGCAGTAGTAGATGTAGCAGTAGTAGTAGCAGTAGTAGCAGTAACAGTAGTAGTAGCAGTAGTAGTCGTAGCAGTACTGGTAGTAACAGTAGTAGTAGCAGGAACAGTAGTAGTAGCCGTAGCAGTAACAGTAGTAATAGCAGTAGCAGTAGTAGTCGTAGTAGTAGAAGTAGTAGCAGTAACAGTAGTAGTAGCAGTAACAGTAGTTGTAGCAGTAATACTCGTAGCAGTACTAGTAGTAGCAGTAGCTGTAACAGTAGTAGTAGCAGTAACAGAAGTAGTAGCAGTAGTAGTCGTAGCTGTAGTCATAGCAGTAGTAGCAGTAAAAGTAGCAGTAGCAGCAGTAGCAGTAGTCGTAGCAGTAGCAGTAGTCGAAGCTGTAGCAGAAGTAGTAACATTAGTAGTAGTAGCAGCAGTAACAGTAGATGAAGCACTATTTAGTTTAACAGTACTAGTAGTACTAGTACTGTACTATTATATTGTAGTAACCGTAGTTACCCACAGACCCAGATTCTTGTAAATATTAACATGTATACATGCAGTATATTCTTTCTATATAATATTAGCACATTGTTACATTGTAGTGCATGGTATGTGTAGCTTTCTATTGTCAATGATGCAGGGGTTGCCTCTGTTTGGGCACAACGCTGACTCTGCTACTGGGTGCAAATGCTTCAAGCAGCCTCTGAAATAGCATAGTGAAAGGCTGGCCAGGACCATGTAAAATGGCTTGTGTGGAGGCAGCAGTGGATGCAATGGTGGGGATTCCTCACAACTTTTCCTCCCACCGCTATGGGCATTTGTGTACATACCAGTATCAGTAGGCTACATTCATCTTAAATGACGTTAGGGCATACAGAGTATTGGGTAGTCAAATAGAGAGATCAGAGTTATAGATTAGTTTAGATTAGTGCAATGTGTCCCCCTTTCACCCTTAAAAATGTATAGGAATATTACTACTAAAACCTCATACAAGCACTTATGAGTTGCAAATACACAGGTCACAGAAGGTTTTTCTAGATCCTACCAGTATGCCAGTTGGATGGTTTGTTTTTTTGCTACTGTCTGGCATGCACTCCTCTGCCTTCTCAGATCCTAATTAACAGTGTTAGAGCTCTCCACAGTTTTCCTCTGTCTGTCCTATTGGCCTATCGTCAGCGGCTTTTTGTCCCAAATGGAACCATATTCAATACATAGTGTACTACTTTTGATCAGAGCCTTGTCAAAAGTAGTGCACTGTCTCCCATTGGGGGTGTTCCTGAACAGCGGGTGAACCCCACTCTCCACTGCTGAGTGTCTAATAACTGATCTGATTAGACAATTAGTGGAGTTGACTTGGTATCTTCAGGAGTTCTGTACATTTATGTAACTCAATGGCTTTATCCCAAATGGCACCCTATCCCCTATATAATGCTGTACTTTTGACCAGAGCCCACTGAGACACATGGAGATATCAAGTCAAGTCTGGGTCCTGGTCAAAAGTAGTGCACTATAATATAGGGAATAGTGTTCCATTTGGGATGTGCCCTTGGTATCCCCACATGATCTGTAAATGAATGTACCTCCGTGACAGATAAGTAACAAGATAGCTCCTCCACACTGCTTAAACGTTCACACGTGTTGTTATTGCTTAGTAAAATAGTAATACATGTGTTATTATACAATTATCAGTTGAATCTAATGCCCAGGCTACATGCACGCAGAAGCATGATTCTCCCTGTAACAGCATACCTCTATGTCGTTGCCTGCATGCCACTTAAATGACCTTAAGTGGCATTTCAGACCTCATAAAGGATGTCAGCGCAGCAGCGTTCAGATGCCCTGACTCAACTCCACTTTGTCACAAGTGAGTCGGTTGTAGTGAGTGGGGTCGCCACCGCCACTAGTGAGTAACGTCTACGCGTCATTACTGTATGTTTGTCTCTTTCGCCAGTTATGCGGGATCCCACCCATGTCACATACTCTACCACATTATGACTTACATAGTACACGTGGGCTTGAAGCCCCCAATCTTCTATGACTATTTACTTCTCCCGTATGAGCATTCGGCCACGTGTCTGTCCTTTTATGGACCTCATCATGTTGT
This sequence comes from Salmo trutta, assembly GCF_901001165.1. Classification (NCBI taxonomy): domain Eukaryota; kingdom Metazoa; phylum Chordata; class Actinopteri; order Salmoniformes; family Salmonidae; genus Salmo; species Salmo trutta. Next base: position 1,683,071 of record NC_042990.1, on the reverse strand, counting down.
CATTAACAAACGGGGAGGATCAGTTAGGAGCTACAACTCGTGTTGCTTGTTGTTTATATAATGTTGAGTCATGTTGTCCGAGTTTTTGATCCAAATCATGCACAACCGCCCCCTTGTAGATAGGCCTGCCTATAGCGCAGTTAGAGCCAAGAAATCCAGGAACTTGACGCCCCTATCGGTGCTCTCCCTCCCTGCAGCACTGGGAGGTACGCCCATACATAGCGACCTACTCCCCAGAGGTGGGAAGTGTGTTGGCTGCTGCAGGAGCATATTTTCATTCCTTCCGGAATTGCTTCAGTCTAGCCCCTACGACAACTTTTGATTGACGTGTCACGTGTTTCAGATTTCGCTGCGTCAATTCAGAGTCGTTGGAAAGTTATGCACTTACTATTTGATTACACATAATGTTGAACTGGGGTTGGGAAAGCCAAGGATCATCCATGCAAAGGTTTTATTTCCACTGCAGCCGTTATCCCCTAACTCAGCCCACTAAACATCTGTTGCCAAACACCTAGCAGCTGATCTGTCAATATAAGCTTTATGTGCTTGCACCTGTAGCCCATAACCATATAATTTACCCAAATGATAATGATTTTTTTAATCATCAAGGTAATGATTTTAGTTATCCCATCTTATGCCCTATAGGCTACTTCCTAATTTTGCAGATATGGTGCGTGACATAATATTATGTTCACTTGAGGCGCTTATAGCATTGTTTCCCATGATAGTCTATATGTCTACTGTAAACTATGTAGACAACAGCTCCCCTTTTCGGTGCCCATGCTCATGCGTCCATCTCTGCGTAGATTACTGATTACATCGTCTTTCTCTCTCCCTCCACTTCTCTATCTCCCTCCCTTTCCTGTCCCTTCCGCCCTCCCTCTACACACTCATACGCACACATGCATACTTCTCCCCCGCGCTCCCCCCACCTTCACGCTGGCTCATTCACTTCCATGTGCTATCCACGCAGAGATTCCGACTCAGAGCAGGGGGGGCGGGGTAGGATAAATACTACTGAGAAGAGGCCACAAGGCACACTGAGACTGAAACCCACTTGCAGTGCAAGAACCACAAGCAGGACTCCGAAGCCGGGAGTAAAAGTACCAACAATATATTGGAGCTCGTAAAGGAAAGACAAGAACACATATTCTGCTTTCAGGACTTTTTGGAGCTCCAATATACAATCAATTCGAAATGTGGCTATAGTCAGTTTATCTGGATATAGCAACCAAGAAAAGTTGGTAGTACACTCTTTGGAGTTTGGTCAGAGTCGTTTTATTTGACATTTGCTTGTGGAAGTGGACACTGCTCTAGAACTTGGGATCGATCCGACACAGTCGGGTCTGGACTTGCCATTTACAGTTTCTGCTGTCGCCCCATGCTGAACGTTTTGGCCCGAACATTCTTCGATGACAACATGAAGACTTCGAAAGTTGCTTCCTGAATCCAGCTCGAGGAATTGTGGACCTTTGGATGGAGAGTGTGCACCAATAGAACGTTCTTAAGGTATGGTAGTAGCCTATTTATTCTATTGGTTGATTCCTTTTACGTGTTTTGTTGCTTTGACAGTTCAATCGTGTGCTTGGTCGACAGTGCTTGGTGAAATAGTTTGTATTCCATGTACATGTTTATTTTTGTCTTGATGTGTTTTCATGGAAGCTTATGTGAGGAAACCTGCTAGACTTTGGGAGAGTTGAGGTACTGGAATGTCAGCATCAGTTTAGTCAGTGCAGCGCCGGGCGTATTGAGACTCGGTCGCTGTACATGGTGCAGAACAAAAACCTGACTCGGTCGCTGTCCATGGTGCTGAACAAGGAAAGTCGGGTTCAGTTTTTTCGTTTGTCTGCCATCGTCTTATTGGTGCAATATTGTGACTTCAGAACACATTATTGCAGCAACCTGCACATTGGATTCATGATTAGCCCTACGACAACACGGCACAACACGAGGAGCTTTATGCATGTGAAACAAGCATGCAAATGAAAATCATTTCAACAGGTCTTACACGTATTGCTCCATGTCCTTTAAAGGTATTTTGTAGGAGCCAAGGAACTATCGTTCCACCTTGTGAATAGCTGTCCAGATCCATTTGGGCAGCTCGGGAAATCTGAACGGTATATGTTGCATTATATAACCCCAAAAGATCTTCCACATATCAATGATATCTTGCAATTACTTTACCCTTGGAGATACTGTATCAACTTGATTACTCCATTGTAAGTTTTCACTCAGCCGGGCAATATTTCTCAATGTCCCTGCGCACCACATTTCATTTCACGTAGTGTTACTTTACAGACATGGACACAGACAGACGTCATAAGAAACCGTGTGCAACGAGCTTGTCAATTGGAAGTGATTTTAATGACAGCGATGAAGTTGTATCATGTTTATTATGAATGTCAGACGTAAACATGTGTGCCGTGGGAGTGGTGATAGATTGTCACATGGGAAAGCAGCAGAAAGGTACATTCAGCAACAGGTTGCTCTACCAAGGTTTCTCAGTGGTGGTTCCTTTTAAAGGTTCAATATGTCCAACTGTCATGGTCATACCCTGCTGAACTCTGATCAATCGCGGGAATTTGATTTGAGTTAATAGGTTCTTATCAGACGTTATCATTTGATAATGCAGCATTTGCTATTGCTTGAATAAAGACTAGCACATAGTGTATAGCAAGGATTTCATGGTTACCATTTCAGTTTTTGTTTATTCAATGACTATGAAACTAGAAAAGGACTTCATAATCATCAAACGGTGTCTACTGGCTTTGATGACCTTCCTAATGCATGATGTCAGTGCATGTTGTTTTGGCATGACTCAGCGTTCATGTAATGCTTTGGAAGATGTTCATTTGCTAACTGGCTGCCTGCTGGCATTGTACAGCATTCACCTCCAAAAGTGCATTTGGAAAACACACAAACACACACACGTTTGCCACAGAAACTGAACTGACTCTCACCATAGGTCTCCAAAACAAAGGGGGACTTTCATAATTTATAATGTGAATAATGAAGATACATGTCTTGAAGTGCTAACAAACAAGTCAGCTCTCATAGAAAGACACAGAGGGGGTACACTTGGATGGAAACAGGCATATTTGAAGGTTGCCAGAAGCTTAGTGACATTTAGTGTGGGAGAGAGCCTTTCTAGTGGGTGTAAGAGATCATGTAGTCCTGGGCTGTGTTGATTATCCTCATCAGCGCCCTTTTTCTTGTGGTGTCACATGAATTTGTAAAACGAGAGTCAAACGGCCACAGAGTTTAAGGATGGCGCCCTGCATGTGCCTGCCTTGGCTTGCACATGGCACGCAATCGAAAAGATACAGCGTGAGCCATTTCATTAACTTGATGGCACCGAGAGCAAAGGGTTTTTTTTTCCTTCAAGTTTTTACTTTTGTCATGAAAGTCAGCAGAAAGAGAGCAATCTTACAGAGAAAGGAAAAATGGGGACAGGAATTAAAAGTGACCTTCCCTCCCACGTTCCGCTCACCATTCCCCCACTCCTCCACTCCTCCCCTAGGGCTTCTATCTCAGATGGTTCAGCTGCAGCTTGCTTTCTCTTATCTTTCCCTTCTTCAACCTCTGCATAAAAAGATACAAAGTGATAGAAGATTTGGGGATTTGTTGGCCACCTGTGGCAGCTGTGTCCTTCATTTGCTGCATGTTATCTTTTCAGAAGAACCAAGGAGATGTCCCTGTGTTAAAACAGTTCATATACAGATTACATGCAGTGCTGTGCAGAGCTGAGCAAATAAAAATGTATTGTCTGTGTGGCTATATACTATGACTAGAACCTGTTTAGAGTAGTCAGGGCTTGATAGCCACAGGTAAATACACTGTCTACTGATCTATGATTGCCTTCAAAACAGACACATACAAAGGGTAATGGTTTCTATGGCAGCAATAGAACTCCTAACACCCCCCCCCCCACGCACACACGCACACACACACCTGCACACACCCCCTTACTTTCTCACAGCGCTCCATTTTCATTAGTCATGCAAACAAATGGCCCTTCTGCCTTAAAGCACTTCTTCTATCTCTGCAGATCTCCTGTGAAGTCTTGAATCATTGTACAACTTCAACATGTTGTACACAGTCTTAAGTGCACATCCCCAGAGAGAAACAGGAGTGTTTTCCACTGGGCTGTTAGTGCTGTTGGATACACGGTGTTATGCAAAGCACATCATCATCTCTGATGAAAAGTGGCACTTGAAAACTGTGCATCACAGCACAAACAGAGAGCACCTGATGGTAATTTAGCACTTTCCCCTCTTCTCAATTTTACAACAATATGCACCAAAAATGTATAACAGTTGTTTCCATAACTACCAACTGCTTACGCCTAGGCTGCCTGCTTTTGCAGCAATGTTGTCAGCAGCAAGATAGAGCGAGAGAAGGGGAGTAGAGAGGGACTATAAAGAGAGAGAGAGGCTGTAAATGTGACAGCCGGACATTTTTCCTTTCTCTCCTCAGTTTTCGCCTCACTAGAAGCCCATTCATGGAGCTTCCGGCTGGTATCTGGGAGGCAGAGGGAGGAGAGAGAGCGAGAGACATACTCCCACACAAAGCATAGGTCTCCCTCAGAGGGAGGGTAATCGGAAGGAGGCTTTTGCAGAGCGAGACGGACAGGGAAAGGAATGATAGGGTCTAGCTTTGAAGGATGCAGGTGCACCGCTACTGAGAAAACAAGGGAAGGAGGAGGCCTTGCTGAAGTTTTGCAAGCATTTCAAGTTTTTTGGTATATCATTCTGCACCTGGTTATACCTCTTGTTCCTCAACACACCCAATAACATAGCCAAGTTTTTGAGCCCCCTTTGATACTTACTTATAATATTTGAATATTCATGAATTACTCAGCATCATTTGGTGGATTAATCATGTTTCAGGGCTTCTTTGGGCGTTTAATCTCTAGCACAGGAAGACTGGGCTGCCATAGTGACACATGGCAGGAAGAATAGCCTTACCCTGCATGCATGAGAAAGTTGTTGCTGAGCAACAGTCTTCTTCTCTCCTTATTCCCTCCTTAGCCCCCAAAATGCCCCAAACCCAGGTCGCCATAACACCTAGACATTGTGTAAACTCATCAAGTATAAGGTGCCACATGAAGAGTCCAGCACAGGGACATTGATCTTGTGTGCTCTTTGCTGCTGGGCCAGATATGGTTATTCATATACGTGACTTGACAGACACATATGTAGGATCTTAATTGGAGCCAGTTTGCTACAGAAGGAAAATAACATTGCAGCAACAGGAAATGTGAATTATTATGTGGAGAGTATAAGTGACTCTAAGCGTTGTCTGTGGTTCCCAACGGCAACGCGATGGCACAGACGTCAGCCTGACGCACACTGGTTAGCGTTTAGTGGCACATTCTCGTGTGTGGGAGGAAACAGTTAGAGAGAGGGAGAGATTGAGAGAGAGAGAGCAGAGGCTAGCCCGCTGCGAAGGACTGTAATTGCAGGTCCACACACTGTTATTATACTCTGGACCCTCAGTTCATTTGTTCACTGGAGAGATCTGATGCTGCACAGAAATGCACAGTAATGCTAATCACAGGCTCAATACTCAAGTGGGGATAAATGTAATCAGAGGGCCGGGATTTTTTTTGATTTCACCTTTATTTATACAGGTATGTCAATTAAGTAAATGAAGACCAAATATGTATTCACAATGACAACATGTGCAGGTTGCAATGTGTATAATCATCATATGAAAATCAAATATTAGTTGGTTCTGAAAAATTCCTGAATTCACCATTGGTCCGAGGTTCGTATTGGTAGGTGCTGATCAGAGAATTGTTACACTTAGTGACCTGTCATGTTTCGTTTTTTTGTCTCCCCTTTATCCAACAGACACATCGTTGACACATGACTGTCTGTCTGTCCCACTGAAGCCTTTGAGCCCCATCCGATTCCTCAGAGACTAAATCAACAAGGTCCAAGAAACCGAAGTCACATCACAACAAATTGCATAAATAGAGGAGAGAGAAAAGAGTGAAATCGATTTTGTGTCCCCTCGAAACGTCCTCTCAAAGCGACCACACAATGACGTGGTCACTTCCCCAGTCCGGGCCCTTAGGGGCCCTTTTGGCCCTCCTTTTCCTCGGTTTGACTTCCAGCGTCCCTTCCGGCCCGGCCTCTGATACCTGCGCCACCCTGGAGCAGAGCCGCTTCTTCGGACTGTTCTCTTCAACCGCCAACCTGCCCTCCACACCGTGCTCCTGGACCCTGCAGAACCCAGACCCTCGCCGCTACACCGTCTACATGAAGATCACCAAGCCCACCGACTCCTGCCTGCCCCGCCAGGTCAAGACCTTCCAGTTCGACTCTTTCATTGAGACCTCTCGCACCTACCTGGGTATGGAGAGCTTTGATGAAGTCGTCAGATTGTGCGACGCTTCAACGTCTGTAACCTACCTGGAGTCCAGCAAGCAGTTCCTGCAGCTCCGCAAGGTGGCGCCAAGACACGGCCTGGAGATTGTGGAGGGAGAGAGCAGCGGTGAGTTCAAGGCCGAGTTCCTGGTGGTGGGCAAGAGGAACCCCAGTATGCCAGCCTGTCAGAAGCTGTGCCAGTGGCTGGAGAATTGTTTGTCCACCAGCACCCATCTCAACCCCTGCGGCATCATGAACACCCCCTGCCAGTGCTGGGAGACCCCCGTCAGGAAGCCCGGCGGCTGCTACCGTGGAGGCGTCTACCTGGAGAAGTGCATCCCAACCCCCCGAGACACTGGACGTGACATTGTACGCGATGCCGAGATCATAAGTGAGTAGAGTTACCACCGTTTAATCTGTTTATTGTGTTATGCTCAATGTCCATGACTCCACATGTTTGTTTTTAAGAGTGTAGAGTCTAGACTAGATCTCTGTCTGGCTGATTGGAGACACGTTCCCTTGGAAGCGTAATCTCCTCAAGCTGATTCCAACTCATCAACCCTACCTCACTCTCCATGTGGTTGAGATGCCCCCCCTCCCCCCTTTGCTGATATAGAGAATGTGGGGTTCTGATGAAGATGTGCTTTTTGCTCCCCCAGTATCATAAGGCGTAAATGAGCTGTGTTTGTTAAGAGACTGTGGGGCTCCTTAAGGGCTAAATGGTCAGATAGCTCCCGCTGCACGTGTTAGCTCGCCTTTTTGTTTTCTTGGATGGCGGACATGTTTACTGGCCCTTTGCTGAGGGATTGAGGGATGCGAGAGATACACACACAGCGTACACAAAGCCCTCACAGTTAGCTTGCACAGGAAATCGAAGCCAAGCACTCGCAGTAACCGTAGCAACGCGCCAGCCTTGCACACCATGCTTTCCAGGGTGCTGGAAAGCAAACAATCATTTCAAATTATTTTTTTAAAATCTGGTATGGCTTCTCACAAAGAGCTGTCCTTGTGCATTTCTCAGCTCCCTGACATGCACACCAATTACCGGTTTCCATTTTTTACATTGAAATCCTTAAGAAAACTTTACCTGACTAATCAATTTACATTCTTACTGAACTGTAGCCATTTCGATATGTCAGTTTCTGCGCTGTAGAATGAGTTCAGGTCCTTCAGACTATTGACTCCACATCTACGTACCAGTGTCATCCTCAGTAATTATGTCTCTGGACTTGTGTGCCATATATCATGTATGCAATGTGCCTCTTCTCTTCTCTCCCGCAGAGGGCTGGAGTGGGTGGGGCCGCTGGTCTGAGTGCAGTATGGAGTGCGGGGGTGGAGTCCAGGTGCGCAGCCGAGCCTGTCAGCCAGAGGATAGTGTGTGTGAAGGCGTGGTCGAAGAGGGGCGGGCCTGCAACCCTCAGCCCTGCATTGGTGAGTCTACCTGTCAATCTAGCTGTCCGTCTGTTTTCTTGTCAGCCTGTAATGCCCAACCTACTGTCTGTCTTTGTGCTGATCTGTTTGGAAGCAGCTTGAGTTTCAGCTCACTAACCATCCTTTACCTCCACAGGTCAAGTGCGCAGCCGTAGCCAAGCCCTGGCTTCCATCGTCGGCCTGAAAAGAGACAACGCTGATGTTCCTATCACTGGACTTGTGGCTCCTCAAACAGGTGAGACTTAAATTCTAGGGGGAAAAAATCCAGTTTTAGGAATAGTTGGAGAGGTGTTTACAATAGCATAATAACCAGTATAATATTGTCAAATTTAAGATACCGGTAGACCATTTGAAGTATTCGATGTATAGCTTAGATCTACCATATAACAAGTGTTATGGCCGCCAGACCTTCAGCGCTGACTCTTTGACCCCTGACCTTTGTAGTGGACGCTGCTGCGGTTGCAGATGAGTGGTCCCCCTGGAGTGTGTGTTCAGTGAGCTGTGGAGAGGGCTGGCAGGCCCGCACCCGTTTCTGTGTTACATCCTCCTACAGCACCCAATGCACCGGCCCCCTCCGCGAGAACCGCCCCTGCAACAACACCATGGTCTGCCCCGGTAAGTGGTGGCTCATTTCCTGGGGCGTGTTTAGGGTGGTGTTGATTGTGTGCATGTGTGTGTGCTCCTCTAGATAGGTTGGCAACTATGGTAAAGATCACAACTCCACCTAGTGGATAGCTCATGAAATTGTCCCCTCCCTGAACAGTCAACACCCAAAGACACTACAACTCAGTTACTTACAATGAATTCATATTTATTTTGCGGGCAAATAAACCATAACTGTAAAAATGTATGTTTGGTGACATGGGCTGAATTTTTCCTCTTGTTTTCAGTTGATGGAGCTTGGGACGAGTGGTCCCCATGGAGCCTGTGCTCGTCCACCTGCGGCCGTGGTTACCGTGACCGCACCCGCACCTGCAAGCAGCCCCAGAACGGAGGAGAACCCTGCAAGGGACCCATCAAACAGACCAAGTTCTGCAACATCGCAGTCTGCCCAGGTTAGCCTTATTACTTACTTAATTATGATGTGTGCCATTTAGCAGACTCTTTTATCCAAAGCAACTTACAACAGTGAGTGCATACATTTAAGTATACGTGACCCTAGCAGGAATTGTTCTCACAACCCTAGCGCCATGTTCTTACCAACTCAGCCACACAGGACCGCTTACTTACTCATCTTAATGAGCATATCTTTGTCAATGGGTTAGCCTTAAACATCCTCACTGACCCCTGTGGGAAGAACTCTGACTGACTAAGATACTTTCACTTTCAAGGCTTCTCTCTTCCCTCCTTCCTTTCTACCCATCCTACCCATTCTGACTATTGGTGGTTATCTGGGGAGTCAAATATTAGTTTGGCATCACAACTGACGTACTGTATCTGCAGAACAAATGCCTGCAGGGCTTAGTCATGGGCTGTACAGGCAGTGAGTAATACACTCCTCACTCACACACACACACAAACATGTCGGAGCTTCAGTTCTCTCTCTGTTGATACATACACACCGCCCACTGACAGTGAGGTGGGTTAGTCCTCTTCTCTCTCACCTACGTACATAAATATTTAGTCCGTCTGGTACTTAGATGTTTTTGTAGATATTACAACAATGGCTTTTAATTTGCAATTCCTTTATTCCCTTAGCAAATAACTGATTTTCTGAGTTGGTTCTTTTAATGTGCCTGGCCATGTAGTTTTATACTGAGGACAGCTGATGGCAATATGCTCCACCAAAAGATGGCCGCTGTAAATGACTGTCATAACTTTGGGAAAATCTCATTTTTAAAGGGAATATACATTTCACCTGAAATTGAAGGGGTTTTGAGGACAAATCATCTTTAATAGTCTATTCGACCCAATAAGAAAACACTTACTTTGGCTTCCAAAATAAATATTTGGGAATAGCCAGGAAATCTAAAATGTCATTAACCTTTTTTGTCTGTTTATCCATTAATTATGATTTATTCCGTTTCTGACAAATTGGCTTGCCCTTTGGAAAACTGTTATCTTAGAAATGAAGTTCATGAAATTTAAATATTACTTTAATTTATTTTTTCAAACTGCCTGTCATGTATTTTCATCAGGCCGATTTTCCCCCCTTGCCTACCCAAGAATAGACAAAGAGGACAGTGATTAGAGCAGAATTAAAAGTAAAGTGTTGCACTGAATCAAGTCCCCCATCCATTCCCGTTAGAACAAAAGAAAAAAAGGTTCCTGCTCACCCGTGTAGGTTGAAGGGCTAACTTAATGAGGTGGAACTCTGTGAGCGATGGAATCCGATGTCCTCCAGAGACTCCTGAATTAGGCCTGCCATCCTGTGTTGGGAAACATTGACTGCGTCCTAAATGGCACCCTGTTCCCTATATAGTGCATTACTTTTGACCAGGGCCCATAGGATAGCTATAGGGCTTTGGTCAAAAGTTGTGCACTATTTAGGGAATAGGGTGCCATTTGGGACGCATCCATTAGAAAAACAGGCCCATCATCTTTCTTCCTATATGATACATTGTAGTAGGCCTATGTTGACCTGCATTGAGCGAGCAGCCATTTTTCTCCCTTAAAATACACTACACTTGATCAGGCTCTTATGCGCAAACAACTGGTGGTTTTGTGCGTCGTTTGAGGAAGGCAATTGGCATGGGAGCCTTTTAGAGTTAAAGACACCTGCAGTGGTGCATGAAGGACAAACAGAACAGAGTTTGGGCCTTCACTGCTACTCAGTCTCAAAGTAGGACATGTTAAAATGTTATTAGCATCTTTGTGCCATGATGATTACTATAATGGCCCGAGGTTTGATGGTGTCCCAATTCTCCATCTCCTTCTCTGGTTCCCTCTAGTGGACGGTGCCTGGAACGAATGGTCTGGTTGGACCACCTGCTCCACCTCTTGCTCCAATGGCACCAAGCAGAGGACACGTGAATGCAACGGACCGTCCTACGGAGGTTCAGAGTGCCGTGGTGACTGGCGTGAGACCAATAACTGCTTCCTGAAAGATTGCCCAGGTAGATAGCTTGCAACACCAAGTTTGAAACGGAAACCTCTTTCGTCATAATAACTCTTCAAGTAACCAGTTTCAGGGGTAGTCTATAGGTGAAAGGCCACTGCCTACTGGTCAGTCTGTTCAGGGTCAAGGGGTAACATTGTGTTTTGTCTCTCTCTAGTTGATGGACGCTGGTTATCATGGAGCTCATGGGGAAGCTGCAGTAAGACCTGTGGTGGAGGAAGCCAGCAGAGACAGAGGATGTGCGAAGGACCTTACTTCAGTGGACAGACTTGCCCTGGAGAGAGAGGAGAGCTGAGACGCTGCAACGAGAAAAGATGCCCAGGTCAGTGAGTCAAAACAAACATGGCTGATATACAATTCAGTGGTTCAACACAAAACAATAGTATTCAAATACAACTTGACCAGAGAAAACCGATAAATACTTTGATTCAATGCACCAAAATATGTAACCAAGTCTCCCTCTCCTCTTTTCAGAACCCCATGAGATCTGTCAGGAGGAGACCGACGGTGATGTTGTGTGGAAGAGGACCCCAGCAGGAGATATGGCTGCAGTGACCTGCCCTACAGACTCCACCGGTACAGTACATTAACACATGGAGCACATTCTTTTTTTATAATACATACATTTACCTCACTTGAATATACATGTACTTCACATGTTTAAGTAATGTGATCCTCCCTGTGTAAGATCATGCTGACCTCCAGTACTCCGTTGTATACACAGGCATGGTCTTGCGCCGATGCACCCTTGGCGCTGTAGGCCTTGCTTATTGGGAGAACCCGACCCACATCAAGTGCATCTCCAAGAACTACCAGGACATTTCCTTGTTGGTGAGTTGACTACGCCAGAAAGGAGTGTCTTGAGATGTGTCCTCCAACAAACCTGCTAGTTATGATCATCTGTTGTTGGATCACACAATTAGTAGTCAAACCTCGCAACTTTGTAGACGTTGCCCTTAAAGTCATAAATACAAACCCTTAGAGATGGGGCTCATTACAATGATGGATACCTAATATGATGATAGTTCAAAACACATCTCCACAGCCTATGATTTCCCAGCGGTGTACTCAAACTACCAGTACACCAACTAGAGTATCAATGGCCTAGTGTGACCTCTCTACTTACCCTCCCTTCCCATAGGCCCAGCATGGTGTTAATAAGGCTCAGAAGGGCCTGATGGCTGATGGGATTTCTGAGGTGATCTCCCGACTGAGGGCCACCTCTGATGAGGGGACCAAGTACAGCGGAGACCTGTTGTCCATCATGGATGTACTCAGGAACACCACTGAGATCTACAAGGGAGTCGGATACAGCCTGAGCAATGCTGATGTGGAGGTCAGTCAGAAATACTGTGTTGCTTTTGAATTAAGCATTGGAAATAAAATTGTAATGTGCATTGTCACTCACACAGAGTAAGCTATTCATCTTTGCCATGTGTATGCCCTCACACTCCTCCAGCAAAGTGTGATTTGGGCTTTGTCAAGTCTAACACCTATCGCTCATATCTCCTTCTCTACAGAACTATGCCCAGACGATCAGCAACTTACTGAAGGAGGAGCATCATGACAAATGGGAAGAGGCACAGCTGGTGAGTGACAAGTTCTGACAGCAGTGTATTTATGCAGTGCAACATATGAATAGGTGTGAGTGGATGTTTGTATGACTGTGTAACTGAGAAAAAGAGTGGAGGAGAACTTTTTTCTTCCTTTGTCAGGTTTTTGCAACTGTGTGAGGGATGGAGTGGAGGAGAAAGTTTGATCTGTGTTGTTGTCACTGTTGTTGTAAGTGTGAGAGCGAATGGGAGGAAAGTTTGGTCTGTGTTGTTGTCACTGTTGTTGTAAGTGTGAGAGTGAATGGGGGGAAAGTTTGGTCTGTGTTGTTGTCACTGTTGTTGTAAGTGTGAGAGCGAATGGGGGGAAAGTTTGGTCTGTGTTGTTGTCACTGTTGTAAGTGTGAGAGCGAATGGGGGAAAAGTTTGGTCTGTGTTGTTGTAAGTGTGAGAGAGAATGGGGGGAAAGTTTGGTCTGTGTTGTTGTAAGTGTGAGAGAGAATGGGGGGAAAGTGGTAGCTGGTGGTACCTCATTATCACCCCCCCCCCCCCTCAAAAAACCATTCAGTTCTCCAACTAAAGAATAGACACCATAGGAAGAGCAGGACACTCAGAAACATTTTTGAATATTGATTAAAAAGGAATAGAACATGAGTCATATCAATCCACAACCCCTTGACTACCCTCACACCATCCTATACTGAAGATAGTGTTAGGAGCAGGTTTCCCATAAACAAGGATAGCACACTACCATACTATTTAACTCATGTGTGTCTCACGTGAACCATTACGAATAAGGGATAAGTAGAAATCCATGGAACTTGTTTTTAGCATCTTATGCTCTGAATCAGACGTGCCTCTCATGAATTTGAATGAATCCTCTTGGCGTTTTTAACTCATATTTGTCATAACATTTTGCAATATGTTGATTTTGATACTTGAAAGATGAAAACCCTGTTCAAGTTAACTGTGGCCCCCAGCCTCGTGGATAGGATTACGCAGGTTGTTATCTACATGGCTAGAGGAAGGTAATACATATATTAGTATGGATAACTCAAGTCATTAATCAAAAGGCCCAAATTTCAGGGAACAAAAATGTGCATGTCAAATTGAAGATGAACTGATTATGAACTAGCAGTGTTTCAGTTAGGAGAGAGTTAACGCTCGGGGCAGAGAGAAAGAGCGAGGCAGGCAGGGAGAATCTCAACGCCCACTCTCCAATCTGTGCATCTCCATACCAACCCACAGACCACGGTCGTTGTCAAGAAGGGACACATACACAGACACTGTACATTGTGCAATATGTATCACACAGATGTACACACACCTTTCGCCCACATTGCAATTGTTCTGCGTCAGAGAGACGTAAGAGCCCTCCCTCCCTTCCACAGCAGCCTGCTGCCTGATGCCCATGTCTGGCCTTCCGGAAGTTAGGAGGCTCCACTGTGGATGATAGTGCTTTTCACTGCTCAGGGACATTAGTATTGTAAAAGAATGAAACGAAGTATGAAAGGCATTACATATACAGTACGGTATAAGGCCTATACATGAATTGTTTCTCTGTATGCACAGCTTAGATAAACAATGCTAATACCCTCTATGAAAAACGAATAGTGTCCCAGCCAGCAAAACTGGCGTTGTAATATTGACGCAATTTCAACCAGATATCAACCAGTTCTGGTTATAAATGGGTTGTAATGACGTTAATTCAACCAACTTCAAACAATCCCTGGATGTTTAGGATTTCTTTTATATTAATTTACGGTCTCCCCTCCTCCCTTATTCCTTCTCTCTCTCTCCCTCCCTCCACCGGTCTCTCCTCTAGATGGGCACTAACATCAAGGAGTTCTTGCAGCTCGTCGAGGACTTTGTGGACATGATCGGTATGCAGATGAAGGACTTCCAAGACATTTATGAAGTCACAGAGAATTTAGGTGAGCTACAAATTTTCCCTGCCAGCTGTTCTCTGCTCTTACCCCCAAGATAATTATGATTTGTCTTTACCTTTATCCAGCCACAGAGTGCATCAATCTTAATCATGTCACTAGAGAAGTTCTAGATTAGTGGGAAAAATGCAACTGTTATCACTATGACATTTTGGCAGGCCCATTAGTAGCTATCCATCTTCAAGATAGCACAGAACCATAGCATCGAAATATGTAAAAAAAAAATCTAATCAACAAAACAAATGCACATGCTTCAAAGATAGTAAAAAGTAGAAAACAAGTGTAGAGTAACAGTGAAATGCTTACTTACGGGTCCTTTTCCAACAATATAGATTTAAAGATTTAAAAAATGTATATATAGAAATAGTGACACAAGGAATAAATACAAAGTGAATAGCGAATAAAAAATAAAGAAAAATAACATGGCTATATACAGGGGGCACCGAGTCGATGTGCAGGGGTACGAGGTAATGTTTAGCTGGACGCAAAGATGCAAAGCTTAACCCCGTCCTGCAAGTTACCAAATATGTGGGAAGAAGCTAGTAGCAGATTGGGTTTTACATAAACTCTCAGAAAAGACACACTGTCCAAACTGTAGAACTCACGCTTATTTTTCTCATTGCGTCAGCAATTTCTTGCCATGTCGTCTTGGCTATAGCAAAGGTGACAATCACAATCGCAGTTCACACAGGATTCAGCAGCAACTCCTCCAGACAGTTAAAGACGTGACGCATGAAGCCATAGCTGTCCTCCGCTTGTTCAGGGTTCAATGAATTGATTCTTCACTTACCAGACCCTAGCGGAGTCCATGTATCCTGTACACAACATGTATTCCAGGAACACTCTTTGACACAACATCTTATATCTCCTTTTCTCCTCTCCAGTGTTGAGCATCCATAAGCGCCCCACAACCATGACCACCGACTTCACCTTCCCAGTGAAAGGATGGAGAGGCATGATGGACTGGGTCAGGACCTCAGAGGAGAAGATCACTGTCTCCCGTGGCGCTCTGTCCATCGACCAGTCTGGTGAGAATGGCATACACACTGTAGTTAAAGAGTGTACATTCACAACCACGGACGCATACACAGCTAATCTGCATATATAAATGACATGCACGCATTATTTGTTTAAGGAAACAGATAGAAGACAGTAAAACAAACAGTTCTACCAACTCAAAAAGTCTCAAAAGCTCTCGTCTGTTCCTGTTGACGTCTACCATTTTCTTCTTTCCTAGTGAGACAGCGGAATAATGATAATAATTGTGGGTTCTGTCTGTTACAGAGGGCACCACTGCATTTGTGACCGGGATCATTCTCTACAGAAACCTCAGCTCTATCTTGTCCTTCCAAAGGTAGCCTTTCTTACTGAATGACTGATACTGCTCACTTTTACAGTGCCTTCTAGATATACAGTACCTTGAGGAAGGTAGACTGTCCTCATTTGAAACCTAAATGGGGCTAGGACTCAGTGACTTACAGACATATGGTTACTCACGGTAAAAAACAACAATACGCAGATCATTTTAGAATTCCCCTGAAGTAGCCAGCCATTGATTGCCATTGAATCAACAACCGGAATTAAATCTACAGTACTTTTACAAAACTGTTCTTTATTTGACCAAATGTCCTGTCTCTTATCCCTTCAGTAACAGCACCGTCCTCAACTCCAAGGTAGTCACAGTTATGGTCAAGCCCACCCCAGGCCTGCTGTCCCCCCCAGTGGAAATCGAGTTCCCCCACCAACATAATGTAAGTTTCCCCTGGATAATGGCTCTTCAGAACTACAAGTTTTTAACAAGCATCCAACATTTGACATTTCCTGTACACTTGCAGTGCCACAATAACTTTTTAAATCGTTTTGATCTTTAAACCACAAACTTCAGAGTTATACATTAAGTTGCATAAATAAACCTGCGCCATTATGGTAATGAGGAGTGGCGTGAAAGTTAGCGTGAAAGAAACGCGTGATGGTGGTTAGCACCATGCTGTTGCATCTCACACATATGGTGGTAGATGGAGGACTCCAACTGTGCTTCAATTGTGCACCATACGCATTTCCTTTTTCTTAGATCCTTACCCCGCCTCTTCTCTTTTTCCAGGACACCATAAATGAAACTTGCATCTCTTGGGATGAGAGTGAAACGTAAGTGGTGACTAATGTTGTTTACATCCCGTTTGTGTATTTCCATTCATAAATGTCCATATTTTCATCCTTTTGTCAACCCATTTGGGGACAGTTGATTATTCCTGCCAGCTCAAAGATCCATTCACTCCTGCTTCTGTCATTTTATATGACCATTCACCCTTTAGCTATATAAGTCACTGTGATGCAGTAGTGTTGCATCTCTTGTAATGTCAATCATCTCTACTAGCAGGGACAGAGCATCAATAGACCATGTTGACATGACCCATCTCTCTGGGCTTTATTGGTAGCAGCCTCTCTCATCCTCAGAGCCCCCTGTGACACCTTTCACTGATCAACAAGTCATCTGGATCCATTCATACCACACTAACTAGAGAGGGACACAACACAGAGGCAACATTGACGTAAAGTTTCATTCTAATCGTCCAAAGACAATGGAAACTCTTCTTCTCCCATCTCTCCCGTTGTTATGTTGTCCTTTTAAAGGTTAACAGAGGTTAAAAGGAAGTGAAACATGAACGTTTAAAAAAATGTTTAGATGCATTTTAATGCATTATGAACACCCCCTGACGTTCTGTTTACCCCCAGCTCTGGATCTATCACCGTGGGGCTTAGGGTGCGTGCATCCTAAATAGCACTCTATTCCCTATAGAGCACACTAATTTTGACCAGAGCTCCATAGGGACTATTTTGGAGGCAGCCAGCCATACATTTACATTTAGATTTGTACACTTGTGGATCACAGATAAACACTGCAATGCATTCAACTGAGGCCCTATCCACATCCGAATCCCTTCCCACCTGAGAAAAGCAGCCCATGTCGAAAGAGAGAAGAAGAAAAAGAGGAAGAGGAGAAAATGTAATTAGCTCATCCACTTTCAGAAGGGAGGGGGTACGTGCCTCCAGCTAAATTAGATTAATTTTGGACAGCGGATGTGATTAATGCCTAGATGGAGGGAGGAGAGGGGGGAATGGTAGAGGGAGAGAGGGAGAAGCCCTGGATCAGAGTTTGGGTCAATGTTTACTCTGTGGAGCAGCACTTGTTTGGTTTTGAGGCAGGCTCATGGGGGAGATGCCATTATTCTACATGTCAATCCACGCCCAACTGTCTATGCTATGCTATAGACACACAGATTGAGGCCTAGCGCTAAGCTAGGCTAGTCTAGACTAGAGTCAGTGTCCACCTCTCAGTGAGATGCTATTAGCATTAGATATTAGACATAAGACTCATTCCAGGCTAACCTACTGTGTCTGATCCCCATTCGAAGCTACACAGTCAGATATTTACAGTTAAACAAACCTTTCCGAGGAACAATGCCGCCTAGTCTACCCTCTACTTCACCTTACAACTTCTAAGGATTTTGTCACAGAATATATGTGATGCACTTGTGTATCATCCCTCATTCTTCCATGATGAGGAAAGGGGATTGTTGCTGTCTGGAGATTGCTGATTACAATGTATTTTATTGGTCATTGATGACAAGACTTTGCCCTTTGTCTCAATACCTAGAACTGGATATTCTTGGATGAAAATCCATAGTGGCCATCTTAACTGAGAGTTAACATCATACACCGTAGATATTCAAAAGGTTTAGAGAAGACCCTATGGCAGTCATATAGAGGGCATGTGGTGAAGCGATTCCCATGCCCAAACCATAAGGCCATGCATGGTTTAGCAGAAGGGCACAAATGAAATCCATTCTCATCCACAGAAATCCACTCATATTTCTTATTTTACTCGTACATTTGAGAAAGTCTGCTGGAGTATATTGACGATAGGCTTGTTGGGGTTCTCCAGTGTCCACCATCTCATATATACTACTGCTTCTGAAAGATAGTCAAAGAATATCAATTAGCCAGATCATTTTTTATGTTTTTGTTATAGCATTAGCAACAATAAAGTGTTCATCCCACAGCAGAACCACCATTTCAGGTGTTAGAACTACAATTACAGAATGAGACATAGTCACTCATTATAACAAAACAGTTTGTCTTGTGAAAACAACAGGTTTATTCTTATATCATTACAGTGTAATAAGAACTTAGATATGGATAAAACTCACACACATATCACATATCATATCAATCACGTATTAAAAATATACATTCTCATGGTAGAGCATAGCACTTGCAACACCGGGGTTGTGGGTCCGATTCCCACGGGGACCAGTATGAAAAATGTATGCACTCACTACTTCTGCAAAATGACTCAAATGTAAAATGTACATTTCAAATAACATGAAAAACTGAAAGACCTGTGATTTGCTACTACAAATGTTCTGGGCATATTTGATGTGGTCTTATTATATTCTACAGTGACAGCTGTTTGGGATGTAGAGGATGATTTGAATCATTTCTCCGAAAAATGTTTCCTCACTCATACATAACCCGCTGTTCTCTTTCACTCTCGCCCTGTGCAGTTCTTCGCTGCTTGGATCTTGGTCTGCGCGTAGCTGCAGAGCGGTCGCTGTTGATTCATTCAGAACCAACTGCGTGTGTGACAGGCTCTCCACCTTCGCCATTTTAGCGCGTCTAAACCCTGATATGGTAAGTGATGCGCCTATTTACCATGGGTTTCTTTAATGTTAATATTCGTTTTGTGCGTGTGTGTGATGATAGAATGAAATATAAACATAGGCGTTGTTTTTCGAATGACTCGGTTTCGCGCTGCCAGCTTCCTCGTCTTTGTCTCCGTGCAGGTGCCGTTGACCGTAGTTTTGATAGCCTGGTGATTTTAATGATCAGATAACTGTGCAACATGTTGATATCCGATAGAAATGGCATTCAATATGTATCAAAATAACTGTCGAATAATTGTGATAATAGGCCTAGTCGTTACATTTTAAAGATGGTTTTCAATACATTTTCTTAATCAAATATGTGGAAATGACATATGCCCGTGTCTGCATTAATAATCGTAGGCAATTCTGTGTAATTATTAACAATTGAATGAAATAGATAAAATCAAGTTGAAAAACATAATGCTAAATGTTTTCATTGTAGCCTACAAATAGAGTGAATAGCTAACGTTACAGGCATCACCTGAACAATGTGTATGGTATTCAGGCACTTAGGCGTATTAATCTGATCAGAATGTGTTCTACATATCAGAAATGTGTTTCCATTTGATCAAGTTTCTTAATTCATGCATTTTGGATATTCAAATTCATAGGGAGTTGCATTTCATAGTTTTCACAGCATGCATTGACTTGTTGGAACATATACTTTGATTAGTGTATTCATTTTATCAATATGTATAGAGCTCTATTGCGCAAAGGCAATGTATAATTTACCCCGTTTAGATTGTGCCTCCATAGCGTTCACTCTCTAGTTGCCCTGGTAACGACTTCTGTGGCGCAAGCTCATCTGTGTGATTTTTGGTAACTGAGATATTGAGGAAGAACAACCCCCACCCCCTCCCCCTATACAAACCCCCAGGTCAGAGATAATGGTTTACCCATTTGTGCAGTGCTGGTGCTGAGTTTGCTGCAATGAACAAAACCACAGTGACAATCAACAGATGGGACTTGCTATTAAAATTCAGAGAAATGCATGTGTCTCTCAGATCGCTTTAATTGCGCATACGATTATCTTCCATTCCACTGCAAATATCACATACTTAACCATGGTGGGCACAGCAGAAGCATGTCTAAGCCTATACAAAAGCACAGCCAGTCAGTATGCTTGGACTGCATGATTCTGCTGTATCCAGTGGAAGATGCTGCCAATCTGAACATAAGAGATGCAATCTGGGCTTTGTTTGTCTCTAGACCTGTTGTCATCATTTGATTAGTCTCTGTTGTCAGTCTGGAAAAGAGAGAGGCAGCTACAGCGCCCCCTGTGTTTGTGAGACAACATCAAAAACCAGCCACCCCTACCCATCCCCATAGTCAACGGCCAGCTACGCCAATCATTTTGTCCCCCACGGGCTGCATCAAGTCTCTGAAAAAATGGCAAAGATGCTGGCCAATGAGAGGCACACCTCTGGTTGTGCATTGACGGTTCCACCCACCCCACCATCCTTTGTGTACTATAGACATTTTCAATACTGTCCCTCCGCCTGCCAGCTGTATGGGAGAGGAGAGAACAGACACGACACTGCAGTGTTTCAGCTCTCATTTGATAAGGTCTGCTTCCTGGACCCTGCACCAATGAGAACGTGTCTTGGACACATGGTCAAAGAGGCAGGAGTGGCCCACCTAGTTAGTCAGTGAAGATAACCTTGACCAATGGACCCCGATTAGAGCTGTGCGCACTGGGTAATCAAGCCTTATCCCAAATGAAAATGCACACTTAATAGGCACCATAAATACTTTTTGGTTTTTGTCCTGATTCTAGGTTTAGGAGAACATGGGAACATTGGGATTCTGTCAAGGGCAAACTCAAGACAGGTTGAATTACAGTTTCATTCAGTAGCCCATGTCGAAAGGCTGCATCAACCCATATAGACAGATAGATAGGGAGGGATATAGTGAAGCTAGCATACTGCTGCCACTGTTATTTTTCTCCCTGGCATTAGCAAAAGGTAGAAGCAAAAGGCAGTTCAGCACACCCCTTCGCTGTCTGCCATCTGGTTTGGAAGCCTCTGATGTAGTTGGATAGATTTCGAAACAAATTTGCTGTGCTAATTTAGTATTTGGCTGCCTTAGGCGGTGTTTGCCAGCTGTGCAGAGATATGAGGTAGGTCCACACAGAGAGCAGATAGCGACAGAGACAGCCCTCCAAGGCACTGCATTCATCCCCATTTTAGCCTCTCAGACATTATCCGCAAGGCCAAAGCCTTAACCATTTTACCTTTCAACTTCAAAGTGACGTCCCAAGGATCCCGGATAGCCAATTTATTTTCTTCCTCGGCATTTAGCTCGCTTTATAAGTGGCACAATTCCTAACCCCTATCAAAATGCCTAGTTAGACTTACGCTTATAAAGAAGGCTTTCCTCCTTGGGCGCCTGACCATGATTCGTCCGCGTCTCATCTGCACCACGGTGATGCAGATTAATCTAAGGTGTTCAATTAACTCAACCCCCACAAAAGATATCAAAGCAGGGGGACGGTAGGCGAGGCAATAAGCCCCAGCCAGTTAGCTGGTGGGTGCGGGTGGGGGGGGGCACTGGCTCCCTCTCATCAGTATCGGTGCCCTCGTGGGCCCCACAGGTGAGTCAGCAACAGGGCTAACAGGGGCGCGACATCCTCTCCCGTGTGCCCGCCGCCGGGAGTTCAGTGTGCCAGGGCTGTCTGAGACAAAGGTGGGCACCTCCGACGGCTCTAGCAGTGCTCTAAGCTGCTGTCAGATTAGTGCACGGGATAACAGCCCACCTGTCCACTGCAGGGAGGGGTGAGAAGATACTACGCACACGGACAGACACAGTAAAAATACCCTCATAGGAAAACACAACAGCATATAAATCTATGCAGATATCATCTTGTAAGGATGGGTGGAGATACGTGGAAGGTTTCTACTGCAGCTATAGCGCCGCTGTCGCACCGCAATGGCAGGAGAAAATAACAGCCAGCCACCACGCTGAAACACCCAGGATATTTCTCCCTCTCACCCTCTGCTTAGCAGCGGGAGATATATGTTCTGTATCCTTCTCGCCTCATTTGCTGGTTCAAAAGCTCTATGGGGAAACGCAGTGACCTCGGCCGAGTCTCTGGCTCGCCGCTTCGTCTTTCCGGCACGTTCACCTTGGGGTCACCTTGCCTTAGCAGTGGCCTAATTGTGCCATTCAGTTGTCTGCCTACAGGGAGCCGTCTGCTGTTCCAGATAGCGCAGCAGAGAGCCTGCCCACAAGGCTCACTGCTAGTGTGTGTGTGTGTGTGTGTGTGTGTGTGTGTGTGTGTGTGTGTGTGTGTGTGTGTGTCGTTGTTCATATTCTGGTGTTAGCCTTTTTCATGTGGGTGTGTTTGCTGGTGCGCACCGTACTAAGGGAATGCGTTGTGTTGTCTTGTCTTCTCTCTACAGAACATGGATAAGACTCTGCTTCCCTCTGTGACACTCATCGTGGGCTGTGGAGTCTCCTCTCTCACCCTTCTGCTCCTCATCATCATCTATGTCTCCGTCTGGAAGTAAGTGCCCCCTGGAAGCAAAACCACTATTAGACATTTCAGTAATGTCATATGTTTTTGTGTGAGCAACACTCTTTGTCTTCCCCACCGTCCTCACTCTCTCCATTTCGTTCTCCAGGTATATCCGCTCGGAGCGCTCAGTGATCCTCATCAACTTCTGCCTCTCCATTATCTGCTCCAATGCCCTCATTCTGGTTGGACAAACCCAGGCTCGCAACAAGGTAGGGCACAATTCTAACCAATCCCCTCTCTTCTTTTTCTTATTTTCTATGGCTTAGACTGACTTCCTGCTTTGAGGCCTTGGGGATTAGCCGCACCACTGACACCGTTTTTCTCTCACTCTCTTTCTCTCTTTCCCTCCTTCCTTCAGGTGGTGTGTGGTGTGGTGGCCGCCCTCCTTCACTTCTTCTTCCTCTCATCTTTCTGCTGGGTGCTGACGGAAGCATGGCAGTCCTACATGGCTGTCACGGGCCGTCTGCGCAACCGCATCATCCGCAAGCGTTTCCTCTGCTTGGGCTGGGGTACGTACCCTAATAAATGGCTTTCTGTCTGTCTGTAACTGTGTCTGTATTTCTGTCCAGAGAAATATAATTGCTAGAAAGGGCATCCCCATTCAAAGAGTAGATAAAGTCATTCTATTTGTATTAGTCTGTTGTCACTGTATCTACGTGTCTGTCGTTCCTTTTCCAGACTTCACCTAATTCCAACCATCTTTGGACATTCTAACTGTATGTTTTCCTCCATTTCTGCCATGTTGTCTTCTCGTTCAATCCTAACTCTGTTCCTTCTCTCCCCCTCTCTCTTATAGGACTCCCTGCTCTGGTGGTGGCGGTGTCTGTTGGATTTACCAAGGCTAAGGGATATGGCACCGTCAACTAGTACGTTGAACCTCAATCTGTCTCTTCCTCCTCACCTCTCTCTCTTTCTTCTACCTCTCTCTCTCTAACTCCCTTACCCTAGCTCATGTAATAAGTGTTCTTGTTCTGTCTGTTCCCTGTAGCTGCTGGCTCTCTCTGGAGGGTGGACTCCTCTACTCGTTTGTTGGACCCGCTGCTGCTGTTGTTCTGGTATATATCCCTGTATATCTAATATATATATTATTTTTTTTAAATCTTCAAATACTTATTAATGAATGCTTTACCGTGCATTCTCTTATGACATATAGTAGTTAAACCAATGGCTAACCATTGTTTAACATACTGTTAACCACAGTTGCTCACATTGCTCACTGCAATTGTCTCACTCATTGTGTCTTTAACTTCTTTTGAACAGGTGAACATGGTAATTGGCATCCTGGTCTTCAACAAACTGGTGTCCAAGGACGGCATCACCGATGTCAAACTGAAGGAGCGAGCGGGAGCGTCTCTGTGGAGCTCCTGTGTGATTCTGCCTCTGCTGGCCCTCACCTGGATGTCCGCTGTTCTGGCCATGACCGACCGCCGCTCCGCTCTCTTCCAGATCCTCTTCGCCGTCTTTGACTCACTGGAAGGGTTCATAATCGTCATGGTGCACTGCATCCTGCGTAGAGAGGTAAGCGCAACGTTTTCAAGTATTATTTTCCTATGTTTTGGTTTGTATTGAAGGGTGTTCTGAAAGGGTACATCAGAATGTAGCTGACTGTTTGGTCATTTTGCCACCGTTCCAATAGGTCCAAGAGGCAGTGAAATGCAGAGTTGTTGACCGTAAGGACGATGGCAATGGAGATTCTGGCAGTTCCATCCAAAATAGCCACCACACCCAGCTCATGGTGAGTGTCTTTGGTTATGCTTATGTCTTGAATGAAATCATTATGAATGATTGAATCGTGTGTTTTCAATGTAAATGTGTTAAATAAATACTAAGAAAACCTTCTCTTTGTATTTTTTGCAGTCTGATTTCGAGAAGGATGCTGAATCCAACAGACCTGGTGAGCGTCTATCCTTTCATTACCCCCCCTAACCATTTTTCCATTCACTTACTTAAATGCCCTTTCATTCCCGAAGGGCATAGGGCCTTTATTTGTCCATTTAGAATGAAGATATTTTAGAGGCATGTTGCTACTTAAGGAAAACATTTCAGCACAGCCTTTGATTATTTCTGAATCTATTATTTACATTTGACCATCCTTTCAATCAATGTGAATCAACAGAAATGCCCAGCATGATTGTACTGTCAGTGCACTCTCTTACCTATTTGCCCCCACCCCTTCCATCCTCTCTATTCTAGGTGGTATGAACTCCTCCTGTGAGGAGAAGATGCCCCTCCCACCTCAGCTACCCCTCCCCATGAGCTCCAACTTCCACACCCTGCCCTCCCACACCACCAAGGCCCACATGCAGGCCGTGCCCGAGTACTCCAGCCACACCCTCACCCTGAAGAGGGAGAAGAGCCGGCTGCATGGCGGCATGGACCCGTCCTCCTGCGGGAAACCCATTTATGTGTGCGACGGTGAGCTCTTCCAGCAGCTGGATGCCGACCTGGCGCGTGGCCAGGCCGAGGGGAGCTGCCCCGACGGTAGTGGCTACTTGCTCCTGCCCAACACCACCTCCACCCTTCGCAAGGCCAAAGAGGACACGTCCAAGTACAACATCAGCGTGGAGCAGCTTCCACAGACCAGGCTGGTTCATCTCAGTGGGCCCTTCGCTGAACCCCAGGCCGCCTTCGGACTCAAGACGCTACCGTCCGACCGGGTCAGCGTGTCCTACTCGGAGAGGGACTCTCCCATCCAGAACATCCACAACATGTCCAGCGAGTCTCACATCACCCACAGCAGCCTGGGAGACACCTTCGACTCCATGAACTCCATGATGTCCAAGAGCGAGACCATCTCCACACTGTCCATGAGCTCCCTGGAGAGACAGAAGTCCCGTTACGCTGAATTAGATTTCGAGGTATGTATCTTTTTGTAACCAACAAAAACAAATGCTGTATTATCATGTTAATAGCACATCTATAAACTTGTAATAAACATGTAATAACGTCAAAGAGCTACATTTAAGCAAACTCAAGTGCATGTTTGTATATTAACCAATAATCTAGATAGATTATTGGAAATGCATGCACAGTTAGAAAAGACGTTCTGCACAGCACAACTCTCCAGACTCCAGTCCCTGTGTGAAAAATGTGATTTATTCTTGCTGTAACAAAGAACATCAGTAACAAAATTAAATTTGTCTAAAATGTAGTCATTTTGTGTAATTTGCTGACCTACTATTCTTTTTCCCATGTGTCCTGTAGAAGATCATGCACACAAGGAAACGTCACCAGAACATGTTCCAGGACCTCAACAGGAAATTACATCACGCTGAGAAACAAGACAGAGAGTCCCCTGCTTCAGACAGCAAGGTAAATGATCATATAGAAATCTATTTTACAGTGTACATAAAGATTCACATACAGTTATTTTATTTGAAGATAAATACAGTAGAAAATAAATGGGTAGTCGCTAGGCTAGACAACGTTAACCAAAAGAGTGAGAGACCATTCCGAGCCGAGGAACATCTTTAATCAGATTCATCAGATTACATAAGAGTATTGTTCTTGAAGAAAACTTGACCTCAGCAAACCACATTGACCTCAGCAAACCCCTTTGACCTCAGCTGTTAATTGCATTAACAGTCTTTTAAGATAATTACTTAAACTATGCATTTTTTTCTTATTCCTTACAGTCTGTGAGATGGAGTGTGTCCTCTGGAGGAAGTGACAAAACAAACCACAGCGTGAGTCCTATTACCCGTACTGGTCTAACTTTCTGAATACACCTTTTAAGGCATTTTAAATAGGGCATACTCTGCATTGCAATGCACCACTAGCCCCCAGTATAAGAGGAACTGTTATTCCACATTACACAATTATATTAGGATTTTTAACTTACCTTAAAGGTAGTTAGTTAATGGCCATTCGATTGACAGTTGTTGAATTAAACAAGGAATACTACAATGAATGACCATCGGTCTGCCTATCAACCAGATTCACAATTTTCATCAAAATATAGGTCCAGCTTTATTGCATTGAACGTACTGAATCCAATGTGGGTCTATTGATGATACCAATACTCATGGCCTTCCACTTTTCACCTCATCAGGACAAGCAGCAGCAACAGGTGGAGAGACCCTGGGATGGGGTCCAGAGGACGCAGCATTCGCCGCCTGCCTGGGTGCGGAAGGACCTGGAGCCCCTGGCCGTGTCGCCCCTGCATATGCAGCAGGTGGAGTGGGAGAAGGCTGGAGCCACCATCTCAATGGTCAGCCAGGACATCATTGACCTGCAGACGGAGGTCTGAGAGGATGAGCCTGAGATTGTTTCTTATAGTTCAAACTCGGTCACCTATTCTATTGGTTTGGGGGAGAAGAAGAGCCACGGACCCACATGGATCGAGGAGAGGAAGCCAAGAACGAACAAGCGAAGAGAGGTGGGGGAAGAGAGAGCTGAGAGAGTTCTGAACCCAGAATCCGTGTCTACAAACCCTCAACAAAAGAAAGATGGAGAGATGAAAAGAGGGAGGCTATCGTGTTGTGTCGTCAAGATTTGTTTTCCAGCAAGGACATGATAATGAGCAACACTAGAGAAGCAGTGTGATATTGGCTGGCCTTTAGTGTCAGATAGTGACGGATGGTTCCAAGGACTGGTTCTGGTTCTGTTTGTGGTCTGACCACAGAGGTTTCCTTTAATCTTCCGACTGGGCTCAAGAGAGGTGTGGTCGACATGGTTAACATGCGGTCAACAGGCCACTTCGACTCGTTTTAAAACAGTGGGCTTCACTCTACCCCGGAGCTCTAACCAAACCGAACATTTGTTATTTTGTGTTTGCGGCCAAGGCATCTTCCAAGTTAGCTAGGACAAGGCAAGACGAGACAACTGGACTCCCATCAGACTTGGTGTCTGACTCAACGCTGTGGTTTATGGACACACCCTTTAATTCCTGTGTTGTAGCTGTTATTTTCTCGCTTTGCCTGGAAGTGCATCTAAAGAGCTTCAAAGACTCTTCCATCAGAACTCTCTTCTTGAGACTATGATGCCTACACTGGAGACAAGGCTTGATCATGTTTACAGAGCAGAACATTATTATTATCATGTTATTATATTATTATCATTATTACCTGTATTCTGTTTTATTGTTTTAGCATCAATCTCAGTTTTCATCTTACTATCCATGAATTTACAGTTTTTGTCGCTGTACTCTACATATCATTACTTGATTTGAATTGGAAACCCAAAAGGACTGCATAGCATTCGGACAGTCAGCGTGTTGGTGAGAACCCTGGTTATGCCTCCGCAGCACATGACAGGCACCTGGAAGAACATCAAGCTCTGTTACAGGAAGAGCAGTGTATTCTGGGAACTGCTGAGCGGCATTCATTAGGAAGTGTTGGACAAAGACCATTAGATTCCCACCTCCAGTTCACAATAAACAAGAGCCCCGATATTGGACCTCTTTTCCATCCTGCGACACACACAGCCTTGTAGAAAGAACTGTAGATCCCAGGACTATACGCTGTGAGGCACTTGCCAACGACATGACTTCACTTCCGCAGTGCCAGCTACTAAAGACTTCAACACACCATCCTTGTGTTTTAAAACCATCAGTGTGAAACTAGTGCAATATGATGGACGCTTGATGCTCAAGCTGGACTGATATCAGAATTTTAAGGCCAGTTTTTCTTAAGATGTTTCAATACTCTTTTATAACATGTTCCTCATATTTACAGAGCATACAGATACTTTGTTGTATAACAAATATGTATTAGTAATGAAACACATGAATTCAATAGAGGTTTGCTTGTGTTCCAAGTGAAAGCGCAAGACTACAAATTATTTGGAGGTCTGTGATTAGTAGATTATTCTAATTCTAAAAAGCAGATGTTATATAGAATTAATAATAGCCTATATGAATATATCTAAAAACAGTGCTTCAGGATAACTGTTTTGACTCCATACCTCACTGTGTGGAGTAACTGAACCTCATGTCTTCTGTAATAGTGTGTTTTTGATAATCGTGTCAATATTGCACTACAGTATGTGCCAAAAATCTTTCCTGTCCCCTATTTCCTTCCTAGCCATAGTGCCCCCCTCTTGTTGTAAATGTATAGTTTTGAGAGCACAAGATGAATGTGATTTTTTTTGGAATAAAATAAAAACATATCTATATTACTACATGTGAGCTGTCCTTGTTGGTACCTGAAATGATGTTGGCACTGGCAGGTCTTATTTACCTGAATAAAATCAATGATTTAGCTGGATCTGGCAACCCACAACCCTTAGCCTGTATATTCACTCACCTCTACTAGAGCATGCCGATATGGACAAATGATTCTGTATATTGACTGAATTATCATGATAACGATCAAAAGAATGATAAACGGCCCAGCTCTAACCCCTACTGCCAAAATAGTTCAACTCTATAGCTCATTTGTACATGATATTTGGAAGGTTAAGGAAGTTTTCTTTTAGTTAACCACAACACACCGTTTGGTCATCTACTACTTATATCACAGACCATCATCCACCGTGTTCTGTGATGGTGTTTCAAGCTGATTTAGAGCTTCATTGTAACTATTCCAAGCACCAGAACAAGTAATATCATAGAAATAGGACAATAGTGCATTAAGTAAGAGAGGGAACTAAATCAAATGGATGCAGATTTAGTTTCTCGCATAGCTTTTATAATCCTGTCAAACTACAGCCACTGGCATCAATTGGGTCTCTAAATATAGAACTAAGTCCCATGTAAAAAGACAATCTGCAAGATGATAAAAGTGCGCCGCTCCACAGCTCTATTTCCAGAAGAGATGTAAGCTTTGTGCCAAGTTGATGTGACCCATTCCACAAATATGAAAATCAACACAGAAAGAAATCTACAGTAATATGTGGGAGAAGCCAAAATAGCATATTGACCTTTTTCCTAAATACAACCCAAATGTACTTTCCAGCTTTTTCTATCTACAGTACTGGCACTTTATGTTGCCTCCTCTTTGATATCTAAATTCCTGAATTCTGAGTTCATGAATTTTAATTGAGCACATCTAATTCTGCTCTAAGCCATAAGAATGAATAGATTTGCATTATCCGTCTGTTGAGCACTGCTCATTTTTATGAGGTCATCTGGAGAGCAAGCTGAGCTGGTTTGGTTGCTAGCTCTCTGCTTTAGAGCCCTGTTCCATTGGCTTGGCCAAATTAAAGACATGACAAATAATCCGTCTGGAGATAATGAGATTGTTGGTGATCAACTACTTGTCAAGGAATGTCCGGCTCCAACACACGATGCATCACTGAGGCCATTTGCCATTTCAAAAAGGTTCTTCTGATATTGCAACCCTCTTAAAGTAATAGGTATTCAGCCATGCATATGAGCAATTGGTTTTGGTGTAAGGACAGCAATCAGGAACTGAACCAACGACTCAGGCATTCCTAGCACCATGCTCCTACTGTACCAATTGAGTCACACAGGACCAGGTGTTGTCTCCTGTCCCTGAGACCACAACAGCAACATCAACAATGAGATCCAGATGTAACATCGTGCTTGACATCACCATCAATGCCCCACTGCTAATAACATCCTAAAGCCCACAGATGCCACTCCGCTGTTCCTTCCTTCCCTCTATTCTTGTGCAATCCAGTATCAATTAGCACCTCACTGGCAATAACAACGGGATCCGGAGGGCTGTCACTTAATTGAAGGCTGTTACCATGGAAACTGCAGATGGTGTCCATCTATGGGCCCTAGTCAAAAGTAGTGCACTATATAGGGAAGAGGGTACCATTTGTGGTGCAGCCAGAGACGGCTACGGTGATGGCTCCCGGAGGCTTTTAGCGGAGCGGAGAGTGGAGGAGAGGAGACACCGCTGGTTCTTGCTGCAGGCAATCATGTTCCTGCCTAATGATTGTCAGCACTAATAATGTCATGAGATTGTCAAGTGTAAAACAGCAATGTCCTCTGAAGATGGCTCAAGTCTGTTTTGCGTATGGCTCCTTCTGGTGCTTTATATTTTCTCCCATAATCACTTCTACCTGGACAGGCACTCTGTAGACTGTCGAGGAGAATGGAGAGGAGAATGAAAAGAGAAGAAAAGCATTAAGGGGTAGCACTTTACTGTAGGCCCCCTATGTATGCATTCATAAGACCTTTGTAACAGTTACATAAGATATTATAACATCTGACATAGCCAGTCATAAACATTATGAACAGCGGATAAAGATGTTATGAAGCTGACAGGGATGCTACAGTAAAGGGAGACCCATTATTGATGGACTCTGTAGACTTGAGAGAAGAATTCAAAAATGGAAAGCAACATTTATTAACCTCGTGTTACCCTGAATTAGAGCATTTTTCGGTGCACGTTGGAGGCATACAGTGCATTTGGAAAGTTTTCAGACCCGTTGACTTTTTCCACATTTTGTTACGTTACAGCCTTATTCTAAAATGGATGAAATCGTTTTTTTCGCCCTCATCAATCTTCACATAATACCCCATAATAAAACAGGTTTTTACACATTTTTGCTAATGTATACAAATAAAACGAAAGAAATATCACATTTACATAAGTATAAGTAGATTGCAGAAATACTGATTTGACTCGTTTTGTTCAGATTTTTGAGCATGGCTGCATGTGGTCTATCCAAATCACAATTGCTTGATTGTTCAATTCAACATAAAAAAAAGTGGTGTCCTGTAGGCTATGCTATTGTAACAGAGTAGAGAAAGGAACAAATCATGGAGCATAGTGTCACGACTCCTACCGAAGGTAGCTCCCCTTCCTGCTCGGGTGGTGCTCAGCGGTCGTCGTCACCGGCCTACTAGCTGCCACTGATTGCCTTTCTTCCCCTTTCTGTTTATTGGTTTCACCTGTTTTGTGTTAGGCTGATTAGTCGGGTTATTTTAGCCAGTAGGCCCGCCTGCTCTGTGTGCGGGATTGTTTGTGTGTTACTACTGTGCAAGCTTGTGTCTGACGTGTTTTCGGTAATGGGTTTTCTCCGGACTGTTTCAGTCTCCCGTGTTTGGGGCATTTGTTTTGTGTGCGCCCTGTATTTTCGTGGGGTGGCTTATGTTCGCCATGTGTGCAAATAAAGCACTACCCTGTTCTCTCTGCTTCCTGCGCCTGACTTCGCACCCACTACACCCAGAGCCTTACACATAGAGTCATCCATTTTCTATTTCATCATGTCCATCATCATGTCGTCATCATCATCATCATCATGTCCAGTGAGCCCTAAATTAATACATACATACATACAATCACAGTTTAGTTCTACATTCCGCCCAGTGATAAGGATGTGCTGCTACTTTGGCTACAGGCCATGTTAATACAGTAGTAGTCACAGCAACAAGCAAGTTAATCAGCCAGGGAAAACCTCTGACATTCAACAGCAATGTTCATAATTTAATTGACTTGGTTGTGTGGGCCATCATTTCCGTCTCTGGAAAACAAACAAGGCTTTCTGGTGCAGCGAGGAGTCTCTTATCTGTCACACAGACAGCGTGACACATTCAAAGGGGCTTGACTCTAATGCGCTGTTGCCGATGGTGGCATTACCGCTGAATATCAATGTGCATTTGAAAGCAATCACACCACTTATTGAATCAGGTTGTCGGGGGAGGGGGCTGGAGAGGGTGCAGGGGCGTGGAGGGGGGGCATTGCCTGTTCATTGCTCTGAAAGGAGCACTTATTCATCCTATACCGCCATGGTAATTATCCTTTTCTCCCTTTCTCATTGTAAAAAACATACCATAATTGCGCAATAGAAAAATCGCCTCCCACGAGATACCTACCTACTACCCATGAATGACAAATGTCAACTGAAGTGGATTACAGCTGTGTTTGTGCGTCATATCTAAATGCCAACAGTCTTTTGAGCGTAGTTCCCTGGAGGGGTATGGTCACTCTCCTCGCTTCCAGGCCCGGTCTTAGTCAACCTCATTGTTGCCCTTGATTGGAGGCTGGTGGCTAATGACTGGCTATGGCACTAATGGGGTACTAAGAGGCCTGATGGGAATAGAAAACCATATAAGGTGCATTCAATATTCAAATCAAATCGTTATTTGTCACATACACCGAATAGAACAGGTGTACTATACCTTACGTGAAATGCTTACTTACGAGCCCTTAACCAACAATGCAAAGTTTTTAAAAAGTAAATGAACTAAAGGAAAAATAGTAACCCAATAAAGGCTATATACAAAGGTTACTGGTACCGAGTCAATGTCCAGGGGTACAGGTTAGTCTAGGTCAGTGGTTCCCAAACTTTTTATAGTCCCGTACCCCTTCAAACATTCAACCTCCAGCTGCGTACCTCTTCTAGCACCAGGGTCAGTGCACTGTCAAATGTATTTTTTTGCCATCATTGTAAGCCCGCCACACACACACTATAAGATACATTTATTAAACATAAAAATGAGTGTTAATTTTTGTCACAACCCGGCTCGTGTGAAGTGCCAAAGAGCTCTTATAGGACCAGTGCACAAATAATAATAATCAATAATTATTTATTTAGCCATCTTACATATAAAACGGATTTGTTCATCAACAATTGTGAATAACTCACCACAGGTTAACGAGAAGGGTGTGCTTGAAAGGATGCACATACCTCTGCAATGTTGGGTTGTATTGGAGAGAGTCTCAGTCTTAAATCATTTTCCACACACAGTCTGTGCCTGTATTTAGTGCTAGTGAGGGCCGAGAATCCACTCTCACATAGGTACATGGTTGCAAAGGGCATCAGTGTCTTACAGCGTAATTTGCCAAGGCAAGAAACTCTGAGTGCAGCCCTATCCAGAAATCTGGCAGTGGCTTCTGATTCAATAAAATGTTCACAGAACCGCTTGTTGCAATTTCGATGAGGCTCTCGTTCAGATATTGGTAAGTGGACTGGAGGCAGGGCATGAAAGGGGTAATGAATCCAGTTGTTTGTGTCGTCCATTTCGGGAAAGTACAGTTGAAGTTGGAAATGTACATACACCTTAGCCAAGTACATTTAAACTCAGTGTTTCACAATTCCTGACATTTAATCCTAGTAAAAATTCCCTGTCTTAGGTCAGTTAGGATCACCACTTTAGTTTAAGAATGTGAAATGTCAGAATAATAGTAGAGAGAATGATTTATTTTAGCTTTTATTTCTTTCATCACATTTCCAGTGGGTCAGAAGTTTACATACACTCAATTAGTATTTGTTAGTATTGCCTTAAATTGCTTAACTTGGGTCAAACGTTTTGGGTAGCCTTCCACAAGCTTCCCACAATAAGTTGGGTGAATTTTGGCCCATTCCTCCTGACAGAGCTGGTGTAACTGAGTCAGGTTTGTAGGCTCCTTGCTCGCACACGCTTTTTCAGTTCTGCTCACATATTTTCTATAAGATTGAGGTCAGGGCTTTGTGATGGCCACTCCAATACCTTGACTTTGTTGTCCTTAAGCCATTTTGCCACAACTTTGGAAGTATGCTTGGGGTCATTGTCCATTTGGAAGACCCATTTGCAACCAAGCTTTAAATTCCCGACTGATGTCTTGAGATGTTGCTT
This sequence comes from Salmo trutta, assembly GCF_901001165.1. Classification (NCBI taxonomy): domain Eukaryota; kingdom Metazoa; phylum Chordata; class Actinopteri; order Salmoniformes; family Salmonidae; genus Salmo; species Salmo trutta. The sequence continues at coordinate 1,649,013 of NC_042990.1, read as the reverse complement.
CAATATATCCACATAATTTTCCTGCCTCATGATGCCATCTATTTTGTAAAGTGCACCAGTCCCTCCTGCAGCAAAGCAACACCACAACATGATGCTGCCACCCCCGTGCTTCGTGGTTGGGATGGTGTTCTTCAGCTTGCAAGCCTCCCCCTTTTTCCTCCAAACATAACGATGGTCATTATGGCCAAACAGTTCTATTTTTGTTTCATCAGACCAGAGGACATTTCTCCAAAAAGTAGGATCTTTGCAAACCATAGTTTGGCTTTATTATGGCGGTTTTGGAGCAGTGGCTTATTCCTTTCAGGTTATGTCGATATAGGACTTGTTTTACTGTGGATATAGATACATTTGTACCTGTTTCTTCCAGGATCTTCACAAGGTCCTTTGCCGTTGTTCTGGGATTGATTTACACTTTTTGCACCAAAGTACGTTCACCTCTAGGAGACAGAACGCGTCTCCTTCCTGAGCGGTATGATGTCTGCATGGTGTTTATACTTGTGTACTATTGTTTGTACAGATGAACGTGGTACCTTCAGGCGTTTGGAAATTGCTCCCAAGGATGAACCAGACCTGTGGAGGTCCACAATTTGTTTTCTGAGGTCTTGGCTGATTTCTTTTGATTTTCCCATGATGTCAAGTAAAGAGGCACTGAGTTTGAAGGTAGGCCTTGAAATACATCCACAGGTACACCTCCAATTGACTCAAATGATGTCAATTAGCCTATCAGAAGCTTCTAAAGCCATGACATCATTTTCTGGAATTTTCCAAGCTTAAAGGCACAGTCAACTTAGTGTATGTAAACCTCTGACCCACTGGAATTGTGATACAGTGAATAATAAGTGAAATAATCTGTCTGTCAACAATTGTTGGAAAAATTACTTGTGTCATGCACAAAGTAGATGTCCTAACCGACTTGCAAAAACTATAGTTTGTTAACAAGAAATTTGTGGAGTGGTTGAAAAACAAGTTTTAATGACTCCAACCTAAGTTCCGACTTAGGTTGGAGTCTTACAAGAATATTTAGAACTCTTGGATTTCTTCACATTTTATTGTGTTACAACGTGGGATTAAAATTGATTTAATTGTACTTTTTTGCCAACAATCTACACAAAATACTCTGTAAAAAATACATAACTAAAATATAGTCATTGCATAAGTATTCAGCCGCTTTGTTTAGGCAACCCTAAATTAGTTCAGGAATTGAATTTGGCTTAACAAATCACACAATAAGTTACATGGACTCACTCTATGTGAAATCATAGGGGTTGACATGATTTTTGAATGACTAACCCTTCCTCTGTCCCCCATACATACAATATCTGTAAGGTCCCTCAGTCAAGAACTGAATTTCACGCACAGATTCAACTACAAAGACCAGGGAGCTTTTCGAAAGCCTCATAAAGAACGGCAGTGATTGGTAGATGGGTAAAAATATCAAATCAGACATTGAATATCTCTTTAAGCATGGTCAAGTTGATAATTATGCTGTGGATTATGTATTAAACCACCCAAACACATCAAAGATACAGTCTTTCTTCTGAACTGAGCTGCAGGATAGGAATGAAAATGAACAGGGATGTTAATCTTGAGGGCATTGGTGATTTTAAAACAGCTAGTTCAATGGCTGTGATGGGAGAAAACGGAGGATGGATACATTGTAATGACTCCACAATAATGACCTACATGACAGAGTGAAAAGAAGAACACAAATATACAGAAAAAAAATATTCCAAAACATTCATCTTGTATGCAACAAGGCACTAAAGTAATACTGAAAAAAAACACAGCAAAGGAATACACTTTTTGTCCTTTTTGTCCTGAAGCCTTATGTTTGGAGCACATCTAAAACAACACATTACTGAATAACTGCCTTCTTATTTTCAAGCATGGTGGTGGCTGCATCAAGGTATGGTTATGCTTGACATTGACATTTTTAATAATACAAAACATCATGCAAAACGACAACATACAGACGCACAAAAACATTCACAACATCATTTTTTCTCTGTCACCCAATGCGCTTTACATTTTTTTTAAATAAAGCATTTGACCTTTCCATTGTGTGAACGATGGAGGATTGGTTGATTTCCAGTTAAGTGTATGTTTTTTCAAGATGATTGACAAGAAATGTATTGTCCAACCCATCGGGTATGTCACTGCACCCTCATATGCCATGTCTTGAAATATGCAGACAGATGGATTAAAAGTACATTTTGTCACGCCTGCTCCCTCTCACCCCCTCTTGCTAAAACCTAGCCTATGAATTCAAGTTTATAGCGTAGAGAATTTTGAGTAATCAAGGTGACAGTGACACTTTCAGTACCGCCTTGTACACTCTTGCCTGCATCTAGCTGATCTAGTGAGTAATCATTAGTCCAACAGTTGGAAATATGAATTCCTATTGGACAAATGTAGGTATTTTTATCCCCGTTTCGTTCCGTTTAATTTCATTTAAGAAACGTTTCTCAACAGAATCGGAGGAATGAATACACCCCTGATCACACGCAAACACAGTTCACTTTCATAGCAGCCAAATACAAACAGCATGGTCACTTTGTTCGTTGTATATATACAATTCCTTCTCGCAACTATCTACGCGCTCTCCTCCTCTCACCTTTTCCCTTCACTTGTGGACTTCAGTGCACAACACATCAATCGTCTGTGACCAGGCGAAAAAACCTTTCCAAGTCAAACTTTAATATCATGACCGCTACACACAGCATACATCATTGTCATATCATAGTCAACATAGCTACTAGAACTAACGCGTTAGTAAACCCACTAGCTACAATCATGCAGTACAGTGTACAGTCAGAAATCAGTTTAGCAGTTACACCGGTAGGCCCCAGTGGCAATAAATTAATAAAACCAAAAGCTTACCTTGACTTGGAAGATTTCCAGTGTTGGATAGCCATAATAAGCTAGCTAGCATAGCATCCCTATCTGTTTGAGCTGGGTGTTTGAGTACGCTAAACTAGCTAGCTGCGTTCACTAGCTAAGTGATTATCTATGCATAGTCACTTCACCCCCACCATGTACAAATTACCTCAACTAACCTGTACCCCCGCACGCTGACTCGGTACCGGTACCCTCTGTATATAGCCTCGTTATTGTTATTCTTATTGTGTTACCTTTTATTATTACTTTTAATTTGATTCTACTTGGTAAATATTTGCTTAACTCTTCTTGAACTGCACTGTTGGTTAAGGGCTTGTAAGTAAGCATTTCACGGTAAAGTCTACACTTTTTGTATTCGGCGCATGTGACAAATTAAGTTTGATTTGAAGTGAAAGTTTAAAAAATACAACCAAATATAGCTAGCTAGCGTTCTCTCTCTCTAATTAGGAATACATTTATTTGTTGTCACGTACTGACCAGTAAAAGAGGTCATTTGTTGTTGTAGTTTGGTCAGGACGTGGCAGGGGTATGTTTGTTTTGTGTTGTCGGGGTTTTTGGGTTCTGTTCTATGTTTTGTATTTCTATGTTCTATTTTCTATTTTTTCTATTTCTATGTCTAATTTATTGTTTTGACCTTCAATTGGAGGCAGCTGTTCCTCGTTGCCTCTAATTGAAGGTCCTATTTAGTAGGGGTGTTTTTTGTATGGGATTTGTGGGTAGTTGTTTCCTGTTTAGTGTTTGTTGCACCTGACAGGACTGTTTCTCGTCGATGTTTGTTGTTTTGTTAAGTGTTTACGTTTTCCTTCATTAAAGAAAATTAGTATTCACGTACCCGCTGCATTTTGGTCTAATTCATACGACGCCCGTGACAGAACTACCCACCACCAACGGACCAAGCAGTAGAGGAAGGAGCAGCAGCAGAGTTATAAGGAGTTTTGGACTTGGGAGCAGATAATAGTGGGAGAAGGACCATGGAGGAAGGCTGGAGAGGACAGAGAATGCTATGCTGGGACACGGCTGGCAAGGAAGCCTGAGAGGCACCCCCAATAAAAAAATTTGGGGGGGCACACGGGCAGTTTGGCTGGGCCAAGGGTGAGCCCTGACCCAACTCCCCGTGTTTATTATGGGGAGCGTGTGGAGTGGAGCGCGCCGGTGTATGCGGAAGTGCGCACGATCTCGCCCATGCGCACGCACAGTCCGGTGCGAGCAATCCCAGCCCCTCGCAAGTGCCGTGCTAGAGTGGGCATCCAGCCTGGAAGGAGGATGCCTGCGCAGCACATCTGGCCACCAGTGTGCCTCCTAGGCCCAGGCTAGCCTACATCTGCTCTATGCACGGCAGCCATCAGGCCTCTGCACAGCCCAGTTCGCCCTGTGCCAGCACTCCGCTCGTGCAGGGCTACTATTACCATCCAGCCAGGACGGGTTGTGCAGGAGGTGCGCTCCAGACCTCCAGTACTTACCCATGGCCCGGTGTATCCAGTTCCTGCTCCTCGCACTAGCCCTGAGGTGCGTGTCTCTAGTCTGGCACATCCAAAGCCAGAACCACGCACCAGGCCTCCAGTGCGTCAGCCCAGTCTAGTACATCCTGTTCCCGCTCCTCGCACTAGCCTTGGGGTGCGTGTCTCCAGTCTGGTACCTCCAGTACCAGCCCCACGCACCAGGTCTCCAGGTCTCCAAATTTGAAGAAAAGCCTCTTTTCTTAATTTTTTTATCTGATTTGGAAAATGATTTAGAGTCATTAAAACGTATACAAAACAAAATGTCTGGCTTGCTTCTCAACATTTTTTACCCCCAAGCCATAAGACTCCTGAACAGGTAATCAAATGGCTACCTGGACTATCTGCATTGTGTGCCCTCCCCAACCCCTCTTTTACGCTGCTGCTACTCTCAGTTTATCATATATGCATAGTCACTCTATTTATTTTCACATAAACAAAACATTCAGTCCAGGTGCCCCTTTTTGAATTTTTTTATTAGCAATTGTCAATAAGCCTTTCAAGGGCTTTGACAGTCCTTTTTGGTCATTCTGCTGAAGTGCTTCCTGAAACAGTTGGACAGCGTTCGTTGTCAGTCAAGGTGTTCTGACTGAATTGTCCATTGCTAAAGGCATTTGACGCTTCAGCAGTATCCTCTTGATGATCCTCAGTCCCTTGAGTGAATGGCTGAAGCCTTAGATCCACTCTGTCTCAGTTGTGATCCATGCTCCGTTTGTATCTCATAGGATCGCGGTGCAACTTCTCTCTGCACACACCCTTGCTGCATCCAGGTTCCTGTAGTGATGTCTCAGAGTAGTACATGATCTCCAGGTTTCAGTTCAGGTAAGTGTCTTGCACTTTTGTCGTGTCGCTGTTTTTGTTTGTCTTTCTGTTTTTCCTTTGCGAGTTTGACTTTGTGAGCCCCTCTGGGTGTTAGCAAGTCCTCATGGATGGGTAGGTTGGTTCTGATGCGACGTCCCGTCAACATTTGTGCAGGTGATAGTCCGTTCTGCAGCAGTGCGCTGTGGTAGATCATCAGATGTTTTAGGAAATCCTCCTTTCCATTGTGTGCCTTTTTCATCAGACCTTTGACAATTTTGACTGAACTCTCTGCTAAGCCATTGGACCTTGGGGAGTTGGGGCTGGAGGTGTTGTGTCGGAATCCCCAGTCATTAGCGAACGATTGGAATTTGGAAGTTGAGAACTGCGGGCCGTTGTCCGAGTACAGTTCAGACGCAGCCCCATGTCTTACAAAGACTGATTTCAGGAAGGTGATTACAGCTTTGCTGGAGGTAGTTGTCAGTGTTGCTACTTCAGGGTAGTTTGAGTAGTAGTCGGTAACAACAATGTGACTTTTGCCATTGCAGTCAAAAAGGTCAACTCCAACTTTGTAGTAGGGTCTGTTGGGTACTGGATGAGGCATTAGCGGCTCTGCTTGCTGCTTTGGCCTGTAGGTCAAACACAGTTCACATGAAGCAGTGGTCTGGCTGATTTCCTGGTTCATTCTTGGCCAGTACATTACTTCTCGTGCTCGTCGTTTGCATTTTTCCTCACCCAAGTGGCCCTCGTGTATTTTCTGTAGCATTTCTTTGAGAAGTGTCATGGGAATGACAATCTTGTTGCCTTTGAACACTATGTCATCCACAACGGTGAGCTCTGCTCTGCACATCCAGTAATCCTGTATTCGCCTTGGACAGTTGTTTTTCTGTGCGGGCCATACAAACAGCATTGTTTCTTTCAACTCTGTCATTGTTTGGTCAGCTGCGGTCTCTCTTTTGATCTGCTCCATTCTCTCAGAAGACACAGGAAGTGATGCTACGATCATGTCGACGTCGGACTGAATCTCAGTGTTTTTCTGTGTGTCAAAGCTCTCTTTCTTGTCGACTACTCGAGAAAGTGTCGGCGGCGAACATGAACTTTCCCGGGGTATAGATCATCTTCACATCATACTTTTGGAGTCTGATCAACATTCTCTGGATTCTCATTGGACAATCATTCAGTGGCTTAGACATGATTGACACCAATGGTTTGTGGTAGGTTTCTACTTCGAAGACGTATTGGTGAAACCTTTCGCAAGCGTATGTGCTCGCCAGCAGTTTTTTCTCTATTTGTGCATACATTGTCTCTGCGCCTGTAAAGGCTCTGGACGCATAAGCAACGGGTTGCCATGTGTTGTCATGCTGTTGTAGAAGAACAGCTCCTAGGCCAAACTGTGATGCGTCTGCAGAAATCCTTGTGCTTTTCTCTGGATCATAGAACCTGAGCACTGGCTCTTCTGTGATTGTCTTCTTTAGGTTTTTGAAGCAGTTTTCCTGTTCATGGGACCATTCCCATTCATTTTTCTGTTCCAGAAGACATCTGAGTGGAGCGGACTGTGCTGACAGTTGAGGTATGAACTTTGCAAGGTAGGTGATCATGCCCATGAAGCGTCTCACGTCGTCATTGTTCTTCGGGTGCTCCATGTTGTTCCAGCACTTGTCTCACTCTAGCGTTGTGTTCTTCTTTTGTGGAGCCCCAGACGATGATGTCATCCATCATAGTCTCCACTCCCGGAATGTGCTCGAAGATCATGTGGATTGTCTTGTGGTAGACCTCTGGTGCTGAGAGAATCCCATATGGTAGACGAAGAAATCTGTACCTGCCCTCAGGTGTGTTGAATGTGCATAGCCTTGAGCTTGCATCGTCTAGCTTCATTTGCCAGAATCCTGATGAGGCATCAAGCTTACTGAACCACTTTGCTCCAGCAAACTGTGACATTATCTCTTCTCTGGTTGGCAACTTGAAATGCTCTCTCTTGATTGCTTTGTTGAGATCTCTCGGGTCTAGACATATCTTGAGATCGCCGTTCTTTTTCACCACAATAACCAGTGAGCTTACCCAGTCTGTAGGTTCATCCATTTTTGAGATAATGTCCATCTTTTCCATGAGTCCGAGTTCCTCCTTGAGCTTTTCCTCAGTGCAAATGGAACTTTTCTGCATGCATGCACAACTGCAGTAATTTTGGCATCAGTACATATTTTGTGTTCTCCTGGTAAACATCCAAGACCCTCAAACACGTCGTTGTACTCAGCCAGTAGCAATTTTTGGTCATTTTCAGTCTGTGACGTCACTACATACACTCTTTTCAACAAATTGAGCTTTTCACATGCATTGATTCCTAGAATAGGCTGTACACTCTTTTCCACGATCAGCAGCTGTGCTCTGAACTGTTTTCCTTTGTGCTGTAAAGTTACTACGCAGCTTCCTTTGACTGGTACGTTCTCCCCTGTATTACCAGTAACATTAATTTTCACCGGGTGTATTTTGCTCTTCACCTTCAGTGTTTTGTAGTCATCCAGCGACAACAGGTTTACCTGTGCTTCAGTATCAAGCTTGAATGTTATTATAGTTTAATTCACAGTCAATGGCACAATCCATTCAGCTTTTACGGCTGTCGTGTCTTTGGCTATGCCGGATTAAGTGATATGACATGCTATTCTATACAATCTTTTCTCTGTAATTAATATTACCTGATTAAGATAATCATGTAAATGTAATTAACTAGAAAGTCGGGGCACCACGGAAGAACGTTTATAGAACCGTTATCTTCCGAATAAACTCTTAAAAGACTTAGTAATATTTTACATCGATAGCCGTCATCTTAATCCTCACCTTATTTCAGTCTCATAATGAAAGTTGTAAATTCTTGGTTATCTTCACGAACGCTGGCTAACAAGTTGAATTAGCAATAGAAAATTGGGTTTAATTATTTATTTACTAAATACCTAACTAATCACACAGAATTACATATACACAGAATACAAATGATGTCATACAGAAAACGGCCCTGGTGGACGGAGCCGACATGGCGGCTTGTTACACAAAGAAAGGGGGTTGGGCTTGAATGAAAGAGCAGGAAGTCTGAGGAACAAAGAAACAGCTATGCTATTGTAAATACAGAATCTTATGCATTCTAAATTACCGCCGATTTGGAAAAGGAAAATGCAATAAATATTTACTCTGAGCTGCGCTTCGGTAGATTAGTCGTAGATCGTAGGCCGGGTTGGCCAAGAGAGATCTTCCTGTCCTCGGAAAAATGTCTCTGGTGGTAAATTGGATACGTTGTGGTATCTTCGTCTGTGTTAGACTGGATCCGCCGTCCGTCCTTTCCTAGCCCTGGTCTACAGCGGCCGCTGCTAACTCAACGGCTAGGAAGTATCACTTCTGTAGTGAATAAGCATTCAAAGTTCATTCCATTCACAACCAAAGCTCACGCCGAGGTTGACTTAGTTCTGTACTTGACATGTGTGTCCCTTTAACGCAGAGGCTGCATACCTCACGTAGTGGAACTCAACGGCTACATTGTGTCATTGTCTTATATAGTGGCGAGGGGAGGAGGGTGTGTTTCATCGTTTATAACCCCTGTCTCTTCACAGGGGCGGGCCACTGATCAAGCAGGGCACTTTCCTTATGAAAACCCAATTCTCTCAATTGGAAGCTAAAATTACATTTAACCTCCTAACAAACAATTTCAATATCAAACATTTCAATTGCTTAACAATTCCATGTGACTCTGATAACTAGAGGGTGTAGACTTTCCCAGGTACAGTTTATGTCATCCTGTCATCAGTCATAATGTCTCTGATGATAACCGAACTGACATCCATACTCATTAAGTTCCAAAGCATATTTCCAACTGGTTTTATTACCAAAATATGGTTCCTTTTCCCCATTTGTTTGATGTTCCCAGACTCTCTATATTTAACAAAGGCTATTCAACAGTCCTTCAGTAGGGTCAGAGAGAGAGGGGAAGGGGGAAAGGTATTTATGAGGAGTCATAAACCTTACCCACAGGCCAACGTCATGACACTGCATTGCATATTTCCACAGAATCAACAAATAATTATTCAATCTCCTCCTTGACTGTGTGAACCTTTTTCTTTGTAGCCTCAGCTTTGCAACATTTTGAGAAAGGATTATTTTTCCCACAGTTGTTACATGATTTTCCATATGCAGGGCAATTTTTTGGCTTGTGGATGAATCCACATTTTCCACATTGTAGTGTTTTGATTTCTCTCTTTTGCTTGTTTTTGTTTTGTAAGGTGTTGTGTGTGTGGTGCTCCTCTCTTTTGATTGCATACACTGACGTCTCATCCCTGCACAGCTCTTTAGCTTGTGCTCTGGTGGTTTTAGCTGCTCGACACATATTCACTGCTTTATCCAAAGTTAAATCTTGCTCACGCAGCGATCTCTCCTTGTCCATTATCAAGTACGCCACAGACTATCCTGTCTTTCACTAGTGAGTCTTTCAGATTTTCAAATTCACACGTTTTGCTCAGAGTGTTCAGCTCAGCCAAATACTGGTCAAAATTGACTCCCAGTTTCTGATCATGAGAGAAAAACTTGTATCTCTCAAATGTGACGTTCTGGCTTGGTACAAAGTACTCCTCAAATTTAGCCATTAGCACAGTCAATGTCAAGTTTGCCTCGTCTTGCTGAAAGCTATTATAAATGTCCAATGCATCCTCTCCAATAACATGCAGAAAAATGGAAGCCTTCAATTTGTCATCTCCCCCTGCTCCACTGACTGCTAGGTAGATATTGAATCTCTGCTTGAAACATTTCCTATTGTCAGCTAGGTTGCCTGTTAACTGCATAGGAATAGGAGGACCAAGCCTATTCATGACGGAGAACAGAAAGAGTGTCAATTTCTCTTATGTTGCTCATCAACTCGCTCGTCAACAGATTCCAATGCAGCTTCGCTCTCGCTGCCGTGGCTCGTTGCCCTTGCTCTGGCAAGCTAGCGTCTTCGACTACTCACGTCACTTAACTTGTGGTAGAATGTTCAACTTTCGTTGCGGAAATTGCAGAATTACTCCTTTCTTTTCTGTCTCGTCATTGTATAACCGATGTGAAATGGCTAGTTAGTTAGCGGTGGTGCGCGCTAATAGCATTTCAATCAGTGACGTCACTCACTCTGAGACTTGAAGTAGGGTTTCCCCTTGCGTTGCAAGGGCGTGGCTTTTGTGGCGCGATGGGTAACGATGCTTCGTGGGGTGTCAGTTGTTGATGTGTGCAAGGGTTCCTGGTTCGAGCCCAGGTTGGGGCGAAGAGAAGGGGGAAGAGAGGGACGGAACCTACACTGTTACATTGGTGCCGTAACCCGGATCATTGGTTGCTGCGGAAAAGGAGGAGGTCAAAGGGGGGGGGGGGGGGGGGGGGGGGGGTTTAACCGATGTGAAATGGCTAGTTAGTTAACGGTGGTGCGCGCTAATAGCGTTTCAATCAGTGACGTCACTCGCTCTGAGACTTGAAGTAGGGTTTCCCCTTGTGTTGCAAGGGCTGCAGCTTTTGTGGCGCGATGGGTAACGATGCTTCGTGGGGTGTCAGTTGTTGATGTGTGCAAGGGTCCCTGGTTCGAGCCCAGGTTGGGGCGAAGAGAGGGACGGAACCTACACTGTTACAATTGCAACTACCAATCTGACACTTGTTCCTTGTATAATGACAAACCGGGGCGTAGGTTTAACTACTTTCAATGAACATATACTTCAGCAAGAAAACTCCTTGTTTAGCCATGCAAAGCATTCTTCAACCACCTGCCCACCCGCATAGCCTGCTGGGTAATGTAGTCTAAACTATACATTCATGTATAGTGTCACACTGTATATAGACATTCTTTTTTTCAACTGTGTCATTGACTTGTTTATTGTTTATTCCATGTTATTCCATGTGTAACTCTGTGTTGTTGTCTGCGTCACACTGCTTTGCTTTATCTTGGCCAGGTCGCAGTTGTAAATGAGAACTTGTTCTCAACTAGCCTACCTGGTTAAATAAAGGCGAAATAAATAAATAAATAATAATAATAATGTACATACTACCGCAATCGGCCCGAACAACCAGTGCTCCTGCACATTTGCTAACCGGACTATCTGCATTGTGTGCCACCCTCCAACCACCTATTTTACGCTACTGCTACTCTCTGTTCATCATATATGCATAGTCACTTTAACCATATCTACATGTACATACTACCTCAATCAGCCCGACTAATCGGTGTCTGTATGTAGCCTCGCTACTGTTATAGCCTCGCTACTGTTATTTTTCACTGTCTTTTTACTGTTGTTTTTATTTCTTTACTTAAATACTGTTCACCTAATACCGTTTTTGCACTATTGGTTAGAGCCTGTAAGTAAGCATTTCACTGTAAGGTCTACACCTGTTGTATTCAGCGCACGTGACAAATAAACTTTGATTTGATTTGAAAATGTAAAAAAATGTATTCGCTACGTGTCTGTATTTGAATTGATATAATGTGGATTTTTTTTTCTTCTCTTATTTATTTGTGAAATCCGTTTGGCTGTTCTGTTTATGTTTCGCATGTTACTGTTTAATAAAAAATAAAAAATAAATCAATAAAAGATTCAAACAAAGATTCCCCACACTGTCGCTAGATGGCAGCAAATCGTTTATCCAGCCACGCCCACACAGTGAAATTGCACACTTCCGCATGTGAATGTACTTTCTGCTGCAGTGGGGCTGTTAATCTGCATAGTTGAGAAATTGTAATGGCGAGGCTACTATTAAGATCCAATTTTCGGGGCTTCTTTGCCACCCAATTCAGGATGACATCCGACCAGGTAAATGTAATGACGCACTGACAGTGGTGTTGTTTTGTATAGCTTGCTCGTTAATTTAGTTGCAGTTCCCATAGCTAGTAAGTAGCCTAACAAGACTGATAGCGATTTTCCTCGAATGAATCATTGTACTGTTTGTCTTCTATTGATCCATCTTATATTACAAACGTTTGATAATGTTTCCGTTTCATTGTTTTGGTTAACTTGTAGACCAGCCGAGACCGCTATCTTGAACTGTAGTAAGTAACTCAGTAGGTGGCAGTGTTGTATATGTTTTGTCAGGAAATAATAAAGGGGATTTGGAATGTTTAGGATGGTAGGACCACCATGAAGGCGTAGTCCAACCATGGATGATGTCTAATAAAGGCTATGTTGTTACATTTAACCCAATGCTCTCTTTCCATAATATATATTCAGGTATGTGATGTGGTCAGGTATTCGACCTTACGTCAGATAGTGACATGTTTGTTTTTTCCCGTGGGAGACCTGAGTTCAGATTCCGCCTGTGATTTGATATATATCTCTCCCTCGCTAGCTGGGTGAGCTGGGCAAAGGAGCAGGAAAGGGAGGTGGTGGAGGAGGCTCAGTGAGGGAGGCAGGTGGTGCCTTTGGAAAGAGGCAGGCTGCAGAGGAGGAGCGTTATTTTCGGTAAGTGGATTATTTTTGTAACCTGGATGACCAGACATATTACTACTACGCTTATGAACCAGGCTATCCATTTTGGAGGAAGGTATGCACAGCTCTTGCCTTTTGACTCCAGTGGACAATGTCTGATCATAGTAAAAAATAATCCCTTTCTCGCATATGCCTCATGTTAAGTCCACATGAACGCAACACAGGGGTGTTTTCATGTCGTCTTGCAACGGAAACCGTTTACCATTTATGAATCAAACGGAATGAAACTCGGAGGGGCCTACCCAAATTTGTCCAATATAAACTATTGTTCTCGTTGGAAAACGGTTTCCATTTTGAGTAAATTGTTTCGGTTGCAAAACATTTTGCAACATAATGGGCATAATGAATACACCCCTGGTTTCATTTTTGCCTCATTAGAGAAATCAACCACACTTTTCTCTCCCTCTTGCTCCTCAGTCAGAAGGAGAAGGAGCAGTTGTCTGCCCTACGGAAGCACCATGAAGAGGAGATTGACCACAGCAAGAAAGAGATTGAGCGTTTGCAGCGTGAGATTGACCGTCACAAGGGCAAAATCAAGAAACTGAAACATGATGACTGAGCTCAGTCTTCAGTCACACTGCTTACATTATGCCAAATATCACCCATTTGCCTGATTTGGTGTTTGTAGGCAATTGTATAAGAGTTACATTCAAAACAATAATAAAACACTGAAGTTGTTTTCCAACTGGGAGTTTTTTTGTGATTACTTTCAATACCACTGTAGAATGTTTATCTTGAAATCAGGCACATTTATTATGACAGTTGAGTCTTTCATTTCAGGGGTGCCATATTTTTGAAAGTCTGAGTTTTGAACTGCACACATTCAGCTGTGACAGGCCGCCCAATCAAATCAAAACCAGTTCTTACACTGATTACAATAATCACATCTCTTCCTCATCCATTTCAAATAAATCTGATGTCCATCGCCAAGCTTTCGTAACTAAATCGGCACTGAATTTGTTTTCACTCATCCCATTCAGTACGTTTATACTGTAGTTCAATCACAACATCGTGCAGGGTCGAAATCCGAATTATTTTCTCAATTACAAATTTGAATTTGGGACTTTTTATTGGTTGAAAGTCATGTCAATCCCTGACTAACTACTTCGATTGGTTACGTTTGTAAGGGGCTATAGTTAGGTTGATGCGTACTTTTTCGTCGCAGAGTGGTGCTGGTGTTTTGCGAGCGACTGGACAGTCTAACTGTCTCGTGGGTAGACTCAACCATACTGTTCATATTGGATAAATATTTTGGTTAATTGTTGGAAAATATATTTTTTTCGATACTGTTATTTTCCTGAAGAAGATCGGTAAGCGTTTGCGAATTATTCGTGTTTCACCTCTTGGCGGGTGATTTGTTTGAATTCTGAAAGGTGTCCAGCAAGCTAACAAGGCCTTTAGCCAACCCTGCTAGCTAACGTTAGCTATTTGCTCGGCTAAGTTTATGAACTTTGATACAGGGTTTATGTTTTTTTTAATGTTGGTATTTCTAAAGCTAAATGTTTATTTTTGTGTTTGTAAATATTCAAAAATGTGAATTCAGTCGCATTTGTCTAGCTATGTAGCTAATAACTAGCTAGCTATTGGAAGGGGGCGGGACGGTGCTAGCCAAAAAATACACACCACCAGCCAAGCTAGCTTCAACAACAACAACAAAAAACTGCCTGTTAAACCAGCTAGCTAGTTTAATCACTGTTTGTTTTGTTTACTGGCTGTTGGCGTTCACTAACTAGCTTGCCTGCGATATAAACGTATTGTTCACTTGTCCCCAGGTATTTGATCTTTCAGACCTCATGGTTGCCTGCATTAAAATGAATAGTTTTACTTTTCTAATGGATTTATAATATCTTTGCCAATGTGAGCTAGCTAGCTGAACTATTTAGAATAATAGAAGTTACTATTGCAGCAGGACCAAATGTAAACCATGTTACATGTATGTTAGAAAAGTTCAAGTTTATGTTCCATACAAGTTGCTAATGTCTTGATCTGTAAAGGCAGCTGAAACAAATCTATGTTCTAATGTGGAACATTCTAACTGAAATCCAGTTTTTGTATTGTCTATTTTCTCTCAAGAAAATGGCTGCCGCCGAGGTGAATGGTAGTTCTGCCCAGGTGAGGGAGGAAGAGGAGCCTATGGAAGTCACCGCCGAATGCGAGCGCACAGAGAACTACCAGACACTAATCGATGCCGGACTGCCGCAGAAAGTGGCAGAGAGTCTCGACAACGTATTCTCAACCGGTGGGGAATCTGTCAAACAATAGCTAAGTCTAATCCATTTTCCAAAGAAGCGTGATGTTGCGCGAGGTTCCATGAAGTGAAGATAGGCCAGGTTGTAATGGTAGGAATCTGTCTTGTACCACCAGGGTTGGTGGCGTATGCTGACCTGGACGAGAGGGCCATCGATGCTCTGCGGGAGTTCAATGAAGAGGGAGCGCTGTCTGTACTGTTGCAGTTCAAAGAAAGTGACCTGTCCCATGTGCAGGTGAGTTACAGAGGAAGCAGAATGAAAGAGAATATATGCAAGTCAGTTTGGATGATGAATCATTAGTCTTAAGAAGTTGACATGGAGGGGTCTATACATTTTCCTCTGCTCATAACTCCAATACATGAATCAACTGTGCCGTGGTTTGCTTTCCAGAACAAAAGTGCTTTCCTTTGTGGAGTCATGAAGACTTACAGACAGAGGGAAAAGCAAGGAAATAAAGTACAAGAATCCACCAAGGGGCCTGATGAGTCCAAGATCAAGGTAAGATGAATCTTTTTGAATGTTGATTCAGTTGCTTAGATATAACCTGTTCTGTGTGTGCAGGGGTTAAAGTTCTCTGTCACTGCGATGGATTTCCATCGTATGGATTCTGGAGAGGTCATTTTTTAGATCGGTGTAGACACACAATAAAAATCTCTAGGTGGGCTGGTTTGGCAATGACTTAGGCCAACAGAAGCCTGTCTGTTCTACAGACAGAGAAAAATCCAAAATGTATTTTCAAATATTTTATTTTCTCTGTTACTGTGTATTGAACTGACATGCATGATTGTTTGCTGATGTTCAAATACAGGGAATGAAATAGTTTTATAATGCGCACCACCGTGGCGCTCAACTCAAACAGCGGTGTGTAGCCTACTGTAGCTGCTGGCAAAGCAATTCAAAGCCTATACTTTATCACTCATGATGTAACTTTTCAGTGCTGGGTTTCCCAAAATGGATGGACGAAAGATGACCGTAGTACTGCAATGCGTTTGTGAAACCCAGCTCTGTTCTACTATTTTTGCCATGTAATGTTATTAAAGCGAAATCTGAGAACCCCGTAGTAGAATAGTTTACCTAGTCTGCTTGTTGTGTTCAATGCGGGATAAATATTTATCGTGAGGCCCACAGGGAGGGTTAAACATGTATTCCTACAAGCAGACCATGCACTTTTTTTTTTGGTTTACAGCAATTGGGAGGGGGAGAGCACTTTTGAAAGCCACTTTAGCCTTTGTTAAGAAAGAGGGAGATCCCAGGTTTCCATTGCTACCACGTTTATTTCTTTACTCGTACAATTGCGCGTGCCATCGTAAAGAAAAATGCAGTTACAACCGGAGTTTAAAGCATGGTTTAACTTCTCTAGGGCCAGTGGGACGATTTCGTCCCACCTACGTAACAGCCAGTGGAATCCTGTGGCGCGTTATTCAAATACCTTAGAAATGCTATTACTTCAATTTCTCAAACATATGACTATTTTACACCATTTTAAAGACAAGACTCTCGTTAATCTAACCACACTGTCCGATTTCAAAAAGGCTTTACAACGAAAGCAAAACATTAGATTATGTCAGCAGAGTACCCAGCCAGAAATAATCAGACACCCATTTTTCAAGCTAGCATATAATGTCACAAAAACCCAGAAGACAGCTAAATGCAGTACTAACCTTTGATGATCTTCATCAGATGACACACCTAGGACATTATGTTATACAATACATGCATGTCTGTTCAATCAAGTTCATATTTATATCAAAAAGCAGCTTTTTACATTAGCATGTGACGTTCAGAACTAGCATACCCCCCGCAAACTTCCGCCGAATTTACTAACAATTTACTAAATTACTCACGATAAACGTTCACAAAAAGCATAACAATTATTTTAAGAATTATAGATACAGAACTCCTCTATGCACTCGATATGTCCGATTTTAAAATAGCTTTTCGGATGAAGCACATTTTGCAATATTCTAAGTACATAGCCCAGCCATCACGGGATAGCTATTTAGACACCCGGCAAGTTTAGCCTTCACCAAAATCACATTTACTATAAGAAAAATGTTCTTACCTTTCCTGTTCTTCGTCAGAATGCACTCCCAGGACTTCTACTTCAATAACAAATGTAGGTTTGGTCCCAAATAATCCATCGTTATGTTCCATCAGCGATGTTTTGTTTGTGCGTTCTAGACACTATCAGAATGGTAAATCACGGTCGAGCGCATGGCGTATAACGTGACAAAAAAAATCGAAATATTCCATTACCGTACTTCGAAGCATGTCAACCGCTGTTTAAAATCATTTTTTATGCCATTTTTCTCGTAAAAAAGCGATAATATTCCGACCGGGAAAGAGTGTTTACGTTCAAAGAGAGAGAAAATAAAAACATGGGATCCCCTCGTGCACGAGCCTCAGTCTGATGGTCCTCTGACCGGCCACTATCCAAACGCGCTAATGTTTTTCAGCCAAGGGCTGGAATTACATCATTCAGCTTTTTCCCGGGTTCTGAGAGCCTATGGGAGCCGTAGGAAGTGTCACGTTACAGCAAAGATCCTCAGTTTTCAATAAAAAGAGTCAAGAAGAACAAGAACTTGTCAGACAGGCCACTTCCTGTAAGGAATCTTTTCAGGTTTTTGCCTGCCATATGAGTTCTGTTATACTCACAGACGCCATTCAAACAGTTTTAGAAACTTTAGGGTGTTTTCTATCCAAAGCCAATAATTATATGCATATTCTAGTTACTGGGCAGGAGTAGTAACCAGATTAAATCGGGTACGTTTTTTATCCGGCCGTGCAAATACTGCCCCCTAACCCCAACAGGTTAAGAGATCTGCTGCGCCTAAAGGGGTCAATGGTGTCTTAAAAGGGCAATGACATACTTTGTAATAGAAACCCCAAAATATTTATCTTTGTGAATAACAATTGTAAATAATTATCATTTGAGGCCCTACTGTTGACCACAGTGATACAATTGAGCTATTTTGCTGGGAGGCTAAGTGAAAAAGTTGCCATTTTAAAGCTAATTTTAAAGCTAATAACGACGTTGATTAAGGCAGCCCCCCGCATCTCTCTGATTTAGAGGGGTTGGGTAAAATGTGGAAGAAACATTTCGTTTGAATGCATTCGGGTTGTGCCACTGACTAGATATCCCCTGTCCCTATCTGAGTGACTCAAACATAACAAAATAAATGGGGGCCCATGCCATGACAAATACTCCTGAATGCCATATGTTTTTAATCTTTGATTCTCTAGCTTTTATTTGGGTGATTTATTAATTCTCAAACATGATCTTAATACACAACATGACCAAAAGTATATGGACGCCTACTCGTCGAACGTCTTATTCCAAAATCATGGGCATTAATATGGAGTTGGTCCCCCCTTTGCTGCTATAACAGCCTGCACTCTTCTGGGAAGGCTTTCCACTAGATGTTTGAACATTGCTGTGGGGACTTGCTTCCATTTAGCCACAAGAGCATTAGTGAGGTTAGGCGATTAGGCCTGGCTCGCTGTCGGCGTTCCAACTGATCCAAAAGGTGTTTGATGGGGTTGAGGTCAGGGCTCTGTGCAGGCCAGTCAAGTTCTTCCACACTGATCTCAACAAACCATTTCTGTATGGACCTCACTTTGTGCATGGGGGCATTGTCATGCTGAAACAGGAAAGGGGCTGCCCCAAGCTGTTACCACAAAGTTGGAAGCATAGAATCATCTAGAATGTCATTGTATGCTGTAGCCTTAAGATTTCCCTTCACTGAAACTAAGGGGCCTAGCCCGAACCATGAAAAACAGCCCCAGACCATTATTCCTCCTCCACCTAATTTTACAGTTGACACTATTTATTCGGGCAGGTAGGTTTCCTGGTTTTCGCCAAACCCAGATTCGTCCGTCAGATTGCCAGATGGTGAAGCGTGATTAATCACTCCAGAGAACGCATTTTCACTGCGCCAATGGCGGTGAGCTTCACATCGCTCCAGCCGACGCTTGGCATTGTGCATGGTGATCTTAGGCTTGTGTGCGTGCGGCTGCTCGGCCATGGAAACCCATTTCGTGAAGCTCCAGATGAACAGTTCTTGTGCCGATGTTGCTTCCAGAGTCAGTTTGGAACTCGGTAGTGAGTGTTGCAACTGAGGACAGACAATTTTTATGCGGCCTATAGAAAAGTTTGTGGTCCTATGCACTTCCTTAAAAACATAGGTACTGGGCTAGTAAGGAACAGAAAGGTAGACACTCTTTAAGCTCCCAATGCACCTTTTTGACTACGTTTCGATCTGAAACGGATCTTTGTCCGGTCAAAAAACGTAGTCAATAAAGCAGTGAATTGGGAGCTAGCTTGTGTGGCCAACCACTTCGCGGCTGAGTTGTTGTTGCTCCAATGTTTCCACTTCACAATAACAGCACTTAAAGTTGACCGTGGAAGCTCTAGCTGGGGAGAAATCTGACTGACTTGTTGGAAAGGTGGCATGCTATGACTGTGCCACGTTGAAAGTCACTGAGCTCTTCAGTAAGGCCGTTCTACTGCCAAATAGTTTGTCGATGGAGATTGCATGGCTGTGTGCTAAATTTTTATACATCTGTCAGCAACAGGTGTGGCTGAAATAACCGAATCCACTCATTTGAAGGGGTGTCCACATACTTTTTTATAAATTATGTGTATATAAGTCCTTCATATTTTCTACGTACTCTCTGCTTTTAGTTGTTTAAGTTTACATTGAACGTTTTTCTATGCAGAAAAATCCCTGGGATGTGGTCCAATGGGGTAAATGCAGATTGACAAACCCTGTCACGTTCTGACCAGTAAAGGGGTTATTTGTTATTGTAGTTTGGTCAGGACGTGGCAGGGGGGTATTTGTTTTATGTGGTTCGGGGTGTGTTAGTATATGTGTTAATGTAGAGGGGTGTTTGGTTAGAGTATTCCGGGGTTTTTGGGTTATGTTCTATATTTCGTATTTCTATGTTCTGTCTATGTTGTGTATTTCTTTGTTGGCATTGTATGGCTCTCAATCAGGAACAGCTGGACATCGTTGTTACTGATTGAGAGTCATACTTAAGTAGCCCTGTTTTCACTTGTCCCTTTGTGGGAAGTTGTTGCATAGCTGTGTGTTTAGCCTGCAATCCTGTTCGTTCGATCGTGTTCTTGTTTTGTTTGTTCAGTGTTAAATAAAGTCACTATGAGCACTCAACCCGCTGCGCCTTGGTCCACTACGTACGATGACCGTTACAAACCCCATGCTTCAGCCTATGTATTTATAGCCACTATGACGCTACAGTTGATCATGTTTATTGCTAATGGCACATCTGATAATATAAACTCAGCAAAAAAAGAAACGTTCCTTTTTCAGGACCCTGTCGTTCAGATCATTTGTAAAAGTCCAAATAACTTAACAGATCTTCATTGTAAAGGATTTAACCTCTCTAGGGTAGGTGGCACCAAATCATCCCACCTACGTAACAGCCAGTGGAATCCTGTGGCGTGTTATTCAAATACCTTAGAAATGCTATTACTTCAATTTCTCAAACATATGACTATTTTACAGCTATTTAAAGACAAGAATCTCGTTAATCTAACCACACTGTCCGATTTCAAAAAGGCTTTACAACGAAAGCAAAACATTAGATTATGTCAGGAGAGTGCCCAGCCAGAAATAATCAGACACCCATTTTTCAAGCTAGCATATAATGTCACAAAAACCCAAACCACAGCTAAATGCAGCACTAACCTTTTATGATCTTCATCAGATGACACACCTAGGACATTATGTTATACAATACATGCATGTCTGTTCAATCAAGTTCATATTTATATCAAAAACCAGCTTTTTACATTAGCATGTGACGTTCAGAAAAAGCATACCCCCCGCAAACTTCCGGGGAATTTACTAACAGTTTGCTAAATTACTCACGATAAACGTTCACAAAAAGCATAACAATTATTTTAAGAATTATAGATACATTACTCCTCTATGCACTCGATATGTCCGATTTTAAAATAGCTTTTCGGATGAAGCACATTTTGCAATAATCTAAGTACATAGCCCGGCATCACAGGGCTAGCTATTTAGACACCCACCCAGTTCAGCCTTCACCATAATCACATTTCCTATAAGAAAAATGTTCTTACCTTTCTTGTTCTTCGTCAGAATACACTGCCAGGACTTCTACTTCAATAACAAATGTAGGTTTGGTCCC
Source organism: Salmo trutta (assembly GCF_901001165.1). NCBI lineage: Eukaryota > Metazoa > Chordata > Actinopteri > Salmoniformes > Salmonidae > Salmo > Salmo trutta. Next base: position 1,627,926 of record NC_042990.1, on the reverse strand, counting down.
AAATAATCCATCGTTATATCCAAACAGCGACGTTTTGTTCGTGAGTTCTAGACACTATCAGAATGCTACATCACGGTCTGGCGCATGGCGTGACAAAAAATGTCTAAATATTCCATTACCGTACTTCGAAGCATGTCAACCGCTGTTTAAAACCAATTTTTATGCCATTTATCTCGTAGAAAAGCGATAATATTCCGACCGGGAATCTGCAATGAGCCTAAACAGCCGAATGAAATTTCTCCACGGGGGCGAATCGTGCACGCGCCTCATTCAATGGTCCTCTGATCGGCCACTTACCAAAAGCGATAATCTGTTTCAGCCAGAGGCCGCCTCGTCATCCTTCAGGTTTTTCGCGGGTTCTGAGAGCCTATTGGAGCCCTAGGAATTGTCACGTTACAGCTTAGATCCTTACTTTTCAATAAACAGATGCAAGACGCACGACTCCTTGTCAGACAGGCCACTTCCTGCATGAAACCTTGTCAGGTTTTTGCCTGCCATAGGAGTTCTGTTATACTCACAGACACCATTCAAACAGTTTTAGAAACTTTAGGGTGTTTTCTATCCAAACCTGAACAATAATATGCATATTCTAGCTTCTGAGTTGGTGTAGGAGGCAGTTAAAAATGGGCACATATTTTTTCCAAAATTCTCAATACTGCCCCCTAGCCCAAACAGGTTAAATTGTTTTTTAAAAATTATTATTGTTTTGTAATAATGACAATTACAACAATACTGAATGAACACTTATTTTAACTTAATATAATACATCAATAAAATCAATTTAGCCTCAAATAAATAATGAAACATGTTCAATTTGGTTTAACCTGTTTGGGATAGGGGGCAGTATTGAGAATTTTGGAAAAAATATGTGCCCATTTTTAACTGCCTCCTACACCAACTCAGAAGCTAGAATATGCATATTATTGTTCAGGTTTGGATAGAAAACACTCAGAATTTTCTAAAACTGTTTGAATGGTGTCTGTGAGTATAACAGAACTCCTATGGCAGGCAAAAACCTGACAAGGTTTCAAGGAGGAAGTACCCTGTCTGACAAGGAGTCGTGCGTCTTGCATCTGTTTATTGAAAAGTAAGGATCTTAGCTGTAACGTGACAATTCCCAGGGCTCCGATAGGCTCTCAGAACCCGGGAAATACCTGAAGGTTGACGAGGCAGCCTCAGGCTGAAACATATTATCGCCTTTGGTAAGTGGCGGCTCAGAGGACCTTTGAATGAGGCGCGTGCACGATTCGCTCCTGAGGAGAAATTTTATTCGGCTGTTTAGGCTCAATGCATGTTCCCGGTCGGAATATTATCACTTTTCTACGAGATAAATGGCATAAAAATTGGTTTTAAACAGCGGTTGACATGCTTCGAAGTACGGTAATGGAATATTTAGACATTTTTTGTCACGCCAATGCGCCATGCGCGAGACCGTGATGTAGCATTCTGATAGTGTCTAGAACTCACGAACAAAACGTCGCTGTTTGGATATAACGATGGATTATTTGGGACCAAACCAACATTTGTTATTGAAGTAGAAGTCCTGGCAGTGTATTCTGACGAAGAACAAGCAAGGTAAGAACATTTTTCTTATAGGAAATGTGATTTTGGTGGAGGCTGACCTGGGTGGGTGTCTAAATAGCTAGCCCTGTGATGCCGGGCTATGTACTTAGATTATTGCAAAATGTGCTTCATCCGAAAAGCTATTTTAAAATCGGACATATCGAGTGCATAGAGGAGTAATGTATCTATAATTCTTAAAATAATTGTTATGCTTTTTGTGAACGTTTATCGTGAGTAATTTAGCAAACTGTTAGTAAATTCGCCGGAAGTTTGCGGGGGTTATGCTTTTTCTGAACGTCACATGCTAATGTAAAAAGCTGTTTTTTGATATAAATATGAACTTGATTGAACAGACATGCATGTATTGTATAACACAATGTCCTAGGTGTGTCATCTGATGAAGATCATAAAAGGTTAGTGCTGCATTTAGCTGTGGTTTGGGTTTATGTGACATGATATGCTAGCTTGAAAAATGGGTGTCTGATTATTTCTGGCTGGGCACTCTGCTGACATAATCTAATGTTTTGCTTTCGTTGTAAAGCCTTTTTGAAATCGGACAGTGGGGTTAGATTAACGAGATTCTTGTCTTTAAATAGCTGTAAAATAGTCATATGTTTGAGAAATTGAAGTAATAGTATTTCTAACGATTCAAAAATCGCGCCACTGGATTTCAGTGGCTGTTATGTAGGTGGGACGAGTTCGTCCCACATGCGCCAGAGAGGTTAAATAATGCAAAAACAAAGTGTTGGAGAAGAAAGTAAAAGTGCAATATGTGCCATGTAAAAAAGCTAACATTTAAGTTCCTTGCTCAGAACATGAGAACATATGAAAGCTGGTGGTTCCTTTTAACATGAGTCTTCAAAATTCCCAGGTAAGAAGTTTTAGGTTGTAGTTATTATAGGACTATTTCTCTCTATACGATTTGTATTTCATATACCTTTTGACTATTGGATGTTCTTATAGGCACTTTAGTATTGCCAGTGTAAATCAAATGTATTTATATAGCCCTTCTTACATCAGCTGATATCTCAAAGTCCTGTACAGAAACCCAGCCTAAATCCCCAAACAGCAAGCAATGCAGGTGTAGAAGCACGGTGGCTAGGAAAAACTCCCTAGAAAGGCCGAAACCTAGAGAGTAACCAGACTATGAGGGGTGGCCAGTCCTCTTCTGGCTGTGCCGGGTGGAGATTATAACAGCACATGGCCAAGATGTTCAAATGTTCACTAATGACCAGCATGGTCAAATAATAATCATAGTAGTTGTCCAGGGTGTAACAAGTCAGCACCTCAAGAGTAAATGTCAGTTGGCTTTACATAGCCGATCATTGAGAGTATCTCTACCGCTCCTGCTGTCTCTAGAGAGTTGAAAACAGCTGGTCTGGGACAGGTAGCACGTCCGGTGAACAGGTCAGGGTTCCATAGCCGCAGGCAGAACAGTTGGAACTGGAGCAGCAGCACGGTCAGGTGAACTGGGGGCAGCAAGGAGTCATCAAGCCAGGTAGTCCTGAGGCATGGTCCTAGGGCTCAGGTCCTCCGAGAGAGAGAAAGAGAGAATTAGAGAGAGCATATTTAAATTCACACAGGACACCGGAAAAGACAAGAGAAATACTCCAGATGTGTCAGACTGACCCTAGCCCCCCGACACATAAACTACTGCAGCATAAATACTGGAGGCTGAGACCGGAGGGGTCAGGAGACATTGTGGCCCCATCCGATGAAACCCCCGGGCAGGGCCAAACGGGTAGGATATGTCCCCACCCACTTTGCCAAAGCACAGCCCCTACACCACTAGAGGGATATCTCCAACCACCAACATACCATCCCGAGACAAGGCCGAGTATAGCCCACAAAGATCTCCGCCACGGCACAACCCAAGGGGGGGCGCCAACCCAGACAGGAAGACCACGTCAGTGACTCAACCCACTCAAGTGACGCACCCGTCCCAGGGACAGCATGGAAGAACACCAATAAGCCAGTGACTCAGCCCCTGTAATAGGGGTAGAGGCAGAGAATCCCAGTGGAAAGAGGGGAAACCGGCCAGGCAGAGACAGCAAGGGCGGTTCGTTGCTCCAGCCTTTCCGTTCACCTTCACACCCCTGGGCCAGACTACACTCAATCATAGGACCTACTGAAGAGATGTGTCTTCAGTAAAGACTTAAAGGTTGAGACTGAGTCTGCGTCTCTCACATGGGTAGGCAGTCTATTCCATAAAAATGGAGCTCTCCAGCTGTTTGCATAGAAATTCTAGGAACAATTAGGAGGCCCGCGTCTTGTGAACGTAGCGTACGTATAGGTATGTACGGCAGGACCAAATCGGAAAGATAGGTAGGAGCAAGCCCATGTAATGCTTTGTAGGTTAGCAGTAAAACCTTGAAATCAGCCCTTGCCTTAACAGGAAGCCAGTGTAGGGAGGCTAGCACTGAAGTGATATGATCAAATTTTTTGGGTTCAGTATAGCTTCCGTCCCTCTCCTCACTCCTACCTGGAATCGAACCAGGAACACATCGACAACAGCCACCCTCGAAGCTGCGTTACCAATGCAGAGCAAGGCGAACAACTACTCCAAGTCTCAGAGCAAGTGACATTTGAATCTCTATTAGCGCGCACCCCGCTAACTAGCTAGCCATTTCACATCGGTTACACCAGCCTAATCTCGGGAGTTGATAGGCTTGAAGTCATAAACAGCACAATACTTGAAGTATTGCGAAGAGCTGCTGGCAAACACATGAAAGTGCTGTTTGAATGAATGCTTACGAGCCTGCTGGTGCCTACCATCGCTCAGTCAGACTGCTCTATCAAATCAGACTTAATTATAACATAATAACACACAGAAATACAGGCCTTTGGTCATTAAAATGGTCGAATCCGGAAACTATCATTTCGAAAACGAAACGTTTATTCTTTCAGTGAAATACGGAACCGTTCCGTATTTTATCTAACAGATGGCATCCCTAAGTCTAAATATTGCTGTTACATTGTACAACCTTCAATGTTATGTCATAATTAATTACGGCCTTTGTTAGGAATAAATGGACTTCACACAGTTTGCAATGAGCCAGGCGGCCCAAACTGCTGCATATACCCTGACTGCTTGCACAGAACGCAAGAGAAGTGACACAACTTCCCTAGTTATAAGAAATTCATGTTAGCAGGCAATATTAACTAAATATGCAGGTTTAAAAATATATACTTGTGTATTGATTTTAAAGAAAGGTATTGATGTTTATTGTTAGGTACATTGGTGCAACGACAGTGCTTTTTTCCCTGCAAATGCGCTTGATTAAACCTCTTCGCTATAGGGGGCAGTATTTTCATGGCCGGATGAAAAACGTACCCAAATTAAACTGGTTACTACTCTGGCCCAGAAACTATAATATGCATATTATTAGTAGATTTGGATAGAAAACACTCTGAAGTTTCTAAAACTGTTTGCATGGTGTCTGTGAGTATAACATAACTCATATGGCAGGCAAAAACCTGAGAAAAATTCAACCAGGAAGTGGGAGATCTGAGAATTGTAGTTCTTCTTTCTAATCCCAATCGAAACTACAGTGTCTGTGGGGTCACGTTGCACTTCCTAAGGCTTCAATTGGCTGTCAAAAGCCTTCAACGTTTTTTTCATCCATCTGTAACTGGGCAGAGAAAAGGAGCTCAGTCAATGAGTGGACTGCCTGGGGACAAAGGGATTGGTGATGCGCGATCCCGCGAGCGCACCTTTTTCTTCTTGAATGCTATTGTCCGGTTGGAATATTATCGCATTTTTATGTTAAAAATACCATAAAGATTGATCGTAAACAACGTTTGACATGCTTCTAAGAACGTTAATGTAACATTTTGACGTTTTGAGTCTCGAATTGCGCTCGCGCATTATGCCTTTGTATAATGACCTGAACGCACGAACAAAGCGGAGGTATTTGGACATAAATATGGATTATTTTGAACAAAAACATTTCTTGTAGAAGTAGCAGTCCTGGGAGTGCATTCTGATGATCAGCAAAGGTAAGAGAATATTTATAATACTAATTCTTAGTTTAGTTGACCCCAGAACTTGGTGGGTGTCTGTATAGCTTGCTTTGATGGCGAGCTATGTACTCAGAATATTGAAAAATGTGCTTTCCCCCGAAAAGCTATTTTAAAATCTGACACAGCGGTTGCATAAAGGAGTACTGTATCTATAATTCTTAAAATAATTTTAGTATTTTTGTCAATTGTTGTGCACATTCACCGGAAGTTTTGTTGGGAATACATTTTCTAAACATCACTCGCCAATGTAAAATGCTGTTTTTGGATATAAATATGAACTTTATCGAACAAAACATACATGTATTGTGTAACATGATGTTCTAGGAGTGTCATCTGATGAAGATCGTCAAAGGTTAGTGCTTCATTTAGCTGTGTTTTGGGTTTTTGTGACATATCTCCTTGCTTGGAAAATGGCTGTGTGGTTAATTTTGTCTATGTTCTCTCCTAGCATAATCTAATGTTTTGCTTTCGCTGTAAAGCCTTTTTGAAATCGGACAATGTGGTTACATTAAGGAGAAGTGTATTTTTAAAATGGGGTAAAATAGTCGTATGTTTGAGAAATTGAAATTATTAGATTTTTGATGTTTTGTATTTCGCGCCCTGCTGTTCCATTGGATGTTGGCGAGGCGTTCCGCTAGCGGAACAGCTATAGCCAACAGGTTAACCTGTTATGGATAGGGGGCAGTATTTTCACGGCTGGATAAAAAACGTACCCGATTTAATCTGATTATTACTCCTGCCCAGAAACTAGAATATGCATATAATTATTAGCTTTGGATAGAAAACACTCCAGAGTTTCTAAAACTGTTTGAATGGTGTCTGTGAGTATAACAGAACTCATTTGGCAGGCCAAAACATGAGAAGATTCTGTTCAGGAAGTACCCTGTCTGACCATTTCTTCCCCTTGTTGATTCTCTCTATCCATTACAAAGGATCTCTGCTGTTACGTGACACTTCCTTGGGCCCTCAGAGCCCGGGAAAAAGCTGAATGACGTAATTCAAAGCCCTGGCTGAAACACACGAGCGCTTTTGCTAAGTGGTCTATCAGCAGACAAAAGGCTTAGGCGCGTGCCCGAGTCGACCCAGTGATGTATTTTCTTTCGGCTGTTTACCTAATTGCAGATTCCCGGTCGGAATATTATCGCTTTTTTACGAGAAAAATGGCATAAAAATTGATTTTAAACAGCGGTTGACATGCTTCGAAGTACGTTAATGAAATATTTAGAAATCTTTTGGCACGAAATGCGCCATGCGCGCGACCCTTATTTACCATTGGGATAGTGTCTAGAACGCACGAACAAAACGTCGCTGATGGAACATAACTATGGATTATTTTGGACCAAACCTACATTTGTTATTGAAGTAGAAGTCCTGGGAGTGCATTCTGACGAAGAACATCAAAGGTAACAACATTTTTCTTATAGTAAATCTGATTTTGGTGAGTGCTAAACTTGATGGGTGTCTAAATAGCTAGCCCTGTGATGCCGGTCTATCTACTGAGAATATTGTAAAATGTGCTTTCACCGAAAAGCTATTTTAAAATCGGACATATCGAGTGCATAGAGGAGTTCTGTATCTATAATTCTTAAAATAATTTGTTTTTTGTGAACGTTTATCGTGAGTAATTTAGTAAATTCACCGGAGGTTTGCGGGGGGTATGCTAGTTCTGAACGTCACATGCTAATGTAAAAAAGCTGTTTTTTGATATAAATATGCACTTGATTGAACAAAACATGCATGCATTGTATAACATAATGTCCTATGGTTGGCATCTGATGAAGAGCATCAAAGGTTAGTGCTGCATTTAGCTGTCTTCTGGGTTTTTGTGACATTATATGCTAGCTTGAAAAATGGGTGTCTGATTATTTCTGGCTGGGTACTCTGCTGACATAATCTAATGTTTTGCTTTCGTTGTAAAGCCTTTTTGAAATCGGACAGTGTGGTTAGATTAACGAGAGTCTTGTCTTTAAATAGCTGTAAAATAGTCATATGTTTGAGAAATTGAAGTAATAGTATTTCAAACGTTTCAAAAATCGCGCCACTGGATTCAACTGGCTGTTACGTAGGTGGGACGAATTCGTCCCACCTGGGCCAGAGAGGTTAACGAAAATATGCCGCAAGACATAGAATTGCTTTATGTGTATTCCACAAAAAAAGGTTCGCTGTTATAAGCTAACTTATTTTGATGAATTTAAGCAAAATTCCCAGGCTTAACTTCCCATGGCAAATTTTAGGAAATTTCCCGGAAAGTTTCCGACCATTTGCAACCCTACTGCTACCACACGGAAAGCGGTACCGTAGCGCCAAGTCTAGGTCCAAAAGGCTTCTTATAAGCTTCTACCCCTAAGCCATAAGACTGCTAATCAAATGATGTGAATCGAACATGTAATTTAACTTCTTGAGTTAATAGGCTATTTACTGTATTGCAAAAGTTAGTGTTTGGTTGTCAACTCAACCAAATATCAACATTTGAAGAAGATGTATCTTTTGTGCCGCTGACTGTCTGGCGTTAATTCATTTGTCATAAAAATGTACAATTGTTGTGTTGGATTCATGTCTCCTTCTAAAAAAAAAAAAAATCTAAAGAATGGGACTAAATAAAATGTGACTTTAAAGTGCATTTTAAAGTTTGATTTATTCCATTTCTTTAATTTAATTTTTTGCGATAGAGAGGTGAATACAATATATTAGTTATTAATTTAAAGATTCCATTTGAAATCAGCCAAAGATTGGAACCCCAGGCCAATACAATACCGTTCAAAAGTTTGGGGTCACTTAGAAATGTTCTTGTTTTTGAAAGAGAAGCAAAAAAAATGTAAATTTTAAAAATAACATCAAATTGATAAGAAATACAGTGTAAACGTATTAATGTTGTAAATGACTATTGTAGCTGGAAATGGCGGATTTTGTATGGAATATCTACATAGGCATACAGAGGCCCATTATCAGCAACCATCACTCCTGTGTTCCAATGGCACGTTGTTAGCTAATCCAAGTTTATAATTTTAAAAGGCTAATTGATCATTAGAAAACCCTTTTGCAATTATGTTAGCACAGCTGAAAACTGTTGTGCTGATTTTAAAGAAGCAATAAAACTGTCCTTCTTTAGACTAGGTGAGTATCTGGAGCATCAGCATTTGTGGGTTTTCTTACAGGCTCAAAATGGCCAGAAACGCACAACTTTCTTCTGAAACTCGTCAGTCTATTCTTGTTCTGAGAATTGAAGGCTATTCCATGCGAGAAATTGCCAAGAAACTGAAGATCTCGTGCAAAACTGTGTACTACTCCCTTCACAGAACAAAGCAAAAGCAAACTGGCTCTAACCAGAATAGAACGAGTGTGAGGCCCCGGTGCACAACTGAGCAAGAGGACAAGTACATTAGTGTCTAGTTTGAGAAACTGACGCTTCACAAGTCCTCAACTGTTAGCTTCATTAAATAGTACCCGCAAAACACCAGTCTCAACGTCAACAATGAAGAGGCGTCTCCGGGATGCTGGCTTTCTAGACAGTTGCAAATAAAAAGCCTTATCTCAGACTGGCCAATAAAAATAAAAGATTAAGATGGGCAAAAGAACACACACTGGACAGAGGAAGATTGGGGGGGAAAGTCTTATGGATAGACAAATCTCAGTTTGAGGTGTTCGAATCACAAAAAAGAACATTCGTGAGATGCAGAAAAAATGAAGATGCTGGAGGAGTGCTTGACGCCATCTGTCAAGCATGGTGGAGGTATTGTGATGGTCTGGGGGTGCTTTGGTGGTGGAAAAGTGGGGGATTTGTATAGGGTAAAGGGATCGTAGAAAAAGGAAATCATTCCATTTTGCAAAGCCATGCCATACCCTGTGGACGATGCCTAATTGGAGCCAATTTCCTCCTACAACAGGACAATGCTCCAAACAATGCAAGAACTATTTAGGGATAAAGCAGTCAGCTGGTATTCTGTCTATAACGGAGTGACCAGCACAGTCACCGGATCTCAACCCTATTAGATGGTGTGGGAGCAACTTGACCCTATGGTACATAAGCGGTGCCCATCAAGACAATCCAACTTGTGGGAGGTGCTTCAGGAAGCATGGGGTGATATCTCTTCAGAATGCCAAAGCCCTGCAAGTCTGTTTCTGCAAATGGAGAATTCTTTGACGTAAGCAAAGTTTGAAGTACACAATTATTTCAATTAAAAATCATTATTTATAACCTTGTCAATGTCTTGACTATATTTCCTATTCATTTTCAACTAATTTCATGTATGTTTTCATGGAAAACAAGGACATTTCTAAGTGACCCCAAACTTTTGAACGGTAGTGTTTTTTTATTTTTTTTTATTTTTTTTACTCTGGATTGAATTGATCTTTTGATGACTTCGCAAATGCTATATACCCCTAAATAGTATAATTTGATGATATGACTTAGAAATATGGTTCCATTTCATTTGCTCTGTTAACCTCTCAAGCGTCCCACCTACTCAACAGCCAGTTGAATCCCGTGGCGCGTTATTCAAATACCTTAGAAATGCTATTACTTCAATTTCTCAAACATATGACTATTTTACACCATTTTAAAGACAAGACTCTCGTTAATCTAACCACACTGTCCGATTTCAAAAAGGCTTTACAACGAAAGCAAAACATTAGATTATGTAAGCAGAGTACCCAGCCATAAATAATCAGACACCCATTTTTCAAGCTAGCATATAATGTCACATAAACCCAAACCACAGCTAAATGCAGCACTAACCTTTGATGATCTTCATCAGATGACAATCTTAGGGCATTATGTTATACAATACATGCATGCCTGTTTAATCAAGTTCATATTTATATTAAAAACCAGCTTTTTACATTAGCAGGTGACTAGCATGTGACTAGCATTCCCACCAAACACTTCCGGTGAATTTACTAAATTACTCACGATAAACGTTCACAAAAAACATAAGAATTATAGATACAGAACTCCTCTATTCACTCGATATGTCCGATTTTAATATAGCTTTTCGGTGAAAGCACATTTTGCAATATTCTAAGTAGATAGCCCGGCATCACAGGGCTAGCTATTTAGACACCCAGCAAGTTTAGCACTCACCAAAGTCAGATTTACTATAAGAAAAATGTTATTACCTTTGCTGTTCTTCGTCAGAATGCACTCCCAGGACTTCTACTTCAATAACAAATGTTGGTTTGGTCCCAAATAATCCATTGTTATATCCAAATAGCGGCGTTTTGTTTGTGCGTTCAAGACACTATCCGAAAGGGTAAATAAGGGTGACGAGCACGATGCATTTCGTGACAAAAAAAATCTAAATATTCCATTAACGTACTTCGAAGCATGTCAACCGCTGTTTAAAATCAATTTTTATGCCATTTTTCTCGTAAAAAAGCGATAATATTCCGACCGGGAAATCGTTTTTTATTGCAAAGAGAGCGAAAGTAAAAGCATGGGATCCCCTCATGCACGAGCCTCAGTCTGATGGCCCTCTGATAGAGCACTTGCCAAAAGCGCTAGTGTGTTTCAGCCTGGGCCTGGAATTACGTCATTCAGCTTTTTCCCAGGTTCTGAGAGCCTATGGGAGCCGTAGGAAGTGTCACGTCATGCCAGAGATCCCCTGTTTTTGTCAGAGATGATCAAGGAGGGCAAGAAATGGTCAGACAGGCCACTTCCTGTAAGGAATCTTCTCAGGTTTTTGCCTGCCATATGACTTCTGTTATACTCACAGACACCATTCAAACAGTTTTAGAAACTTTAGGGTGTTTTCTATCCAAAGCCAATAATTATATGCATATTCTAGTTACTGGGCAGGAGTAGTAACCAGGTTAAATCGGGTACGTTTTTTTATCCGGCCGTGCAAATACTGCCCCTATCCCCAACAGGTTAAACCTACCCTTTTTGGAATGACTTTGATAGCAGTAATGAATATATGGAACATTTTGGGAGACCCGACCATGTGAGTTAAAGATCTCATTGAAATTAAGCAGTAGATCTGTTCTATGCGCCATTTCGTTCTTGCGTGTCTTACTTTCGGTTTTGTACACCAGCTGAAAATACAATAGTTTTGGTTATTGAATATATATTTCATAGCGTTTTAGATGATTCTCTACACTTGCTGGTTTTGTCACAAGCTGAAATTAGGCGAACTGCATATTGCACCGTTTTGCAGGATCTGTTAATCAGTCTCACAATAGCACATTGATAGTCGGTGACAAATATCAAAGCTAAATATGGATGGGCTTGGTTAACACCCTTCATGGGAGACCCAATGGGATAGCTGTACATTTTACATTTTAGTCATTTAGCAGACGCTCTTATCCAGACGCTCTTGTTTTTTTGAACTGTAGAGAGACAAAATTTCCCATATGAGGTGTTTCCCAGCATTTAGTTTTTTTCTTTCTTATAGTGGATATAACGTTGAAGATCTGACATGTTTGAAAGATGCAGATTCAACACTTTTTATACATGTTGAAAATTGGTAACCATGGTGACAATCCTGTGGTTTTGAAATTTCACCCTCAAACTTGTATTTTCCACGTCACTGTTGACAAATTACTTTGAAACAACGTTGCTTTAACCAGTTTGTGCCCAGTGGGAAGTTTCTGTCATGGGATTTTTGGGAGCTTTAGTGTGTGTGTGTGTGTGTGTGTGTTCTCGCTCATGTGGTGTAGTGGTTATGCTGAAGTCTACGTGTTCCCCAGGCTCTGCTGGAGCGGACAGGATACACCCTGGACGTAACTACGGGACAGAGGAAATACGGCGGGCCTCCACCAGAGGAAGTGTTCCAAGGAGCACAGCCTGGGATTGGAACTGAGGTAAAGCTGCCGGAGATGTAACATTATTTGAAAGGGTCATCGTGGTAAAGCCTTTGACGGATGTAGAGAAGAGAGCGGCGTTTGAAAGACTGTGGCCCCAAGGATGTCACCAGAGAAGTTTACAGCAACACTACAGCAGTCTTCCCCTGCTAAAGTATCAAAGGAGATCATCCGATCACATTGTGGAACCCTCACTGATCTAGTCTCTGTTTTCTGAATTCAGGTGTTTGTGGGAAAGATCCCCAGAGATCTGTATGAAGACGAGCTGGTGCCACTGTTTGAAAAGGCGGGCCCTATCTGGGACCTGAGGCTAATGATGGACCCCCTGTCGGGTCAGAACCGGGGCTACGCCTTCATCACTTTCTGCGGCAAGGATGCAGCAGCTGAGGCTGTGAAACTTGTAAGTCCCTGCACTCAGTCAAGTCTTCATCTTCAAAGAACCAAGTGGCTGGTTTGCCGGACACAGATGAAGCCTAGACCTGGAGTAAAAATCACTTTCAATAGAGAATCTCCATTGAATGTGGGTTTTTTTTTGTGTGTGTGTGGTCTAGGTCTAGGCTTAATCTGTGTCTGGGGAAACCAGCGCAACATTTCATTTTGGACCAGTCATAGGACCTTCTCCAGCTTCCATATCAACCCTGCAAAGCAATCTTTCCTCTTCTTGTTTTCAGTGTGATAACTATGAAATCCGGTCTGGGAAGTACCTTGGAGTGTGCATATCTGTAGCAAACAACCGCCTGTTTGTTGGATCAATCCCAAAGAACAAGACCAGAGAGAGCATATTGGAGGACTTCGGCAAAGTCACAGGTCAGTGAAATTGTAGACACCCCAATTTAGGATTACGTTGTTTTATGTTCTGTGGTTTATCATTAGTCAGATATCAGTCATGTGACGCAGGTCTCTCGCTCTTCCTCCAGAGGGGCTTCAGGAAGTGATTCTCTACCACCAGCCTGACGACAAGAAGAAGAATCGTGGCTTCTGTTTCCTGGAGTACGAGGACCACAAGTCTGCAGCCCAGGCCCGCCGCCGCCTCATGAGTGGCAAGGTGAAGGTATGGGGGAACCCGGTCACTGTTGAGTGGGCCGATCCGGTCGCTGAGCCCGATCCGGATGTCATGGCTAAGGTGAGTCCTGGCTCGCTTGCTCGCTCTCTCACAATCACACTCACTTTCATTTTTCTTATCTTACAATAACCTCTTTCTGCATAAACTGAGATCAATATGGAGTTGAATTGTAATGTTTGTGTGTCATCAGGTGAAAGTCCTGTTTGTCAGGAAGCTGGCCACCCCGGTCACAGAAGAGCTACTGGAGAAGACCTTCTCTGCGTTTGGAAAGTTGGAGCGGGTGAAGAAGCTCAAAGACTATGCCTTTGTCCACTTTGAGGACAGGGACGCAGCTGTGAAGGTGGGTTACTCTCGGTAAAAACATGCTCCTGTTTTTGTGTTTTTTTAATTTTTTTTACCTTGCTTCGTATGTGTTAACATTTTTGCTGCTTTTCTCAGGCAATGGCAGAAATGAATGGGAAGGAGCTTGGGGGAGAGGGGATTGAGATAGTCCTAGCCAAGCCCCCAGACAAGAAGAGGAAAGAGCGGCAGGCTCATCGCCAGACCACCAGAAACCCAGGGTGAGGCCACGGAGAGAGACTGTGCTTGACTAATTTCTGTTATCTAATTGAGTAGATCTCCCATCATGGGATTACATTGAAGCTGATATGTTGTTCCTGTATTCTGCAGGTATGATGACTATTACTACTACCCACCGCCACGCATGCCTCCACCAGGTAGGGGCAGGGGCCGTGGTGGCCGCGGAGGCTATGCCGCCTACCCCCCAGACTACTACAGCTACGAGGACTACTACGATGACTACTATGACTATCACGACTACCGTGGGGGTTACGAGGACCCCTACTACGGTTACGACGACGTGTACAGCATGAGGGGCCGTGGCAGCCGGCCAAGCAGGGGAGGTCCGCCCCCACCCAGGGCCCGCGGAGCACCACCCACACGAAGCCGGGGGGGTTATGCCCAGAGGGGACCACCAGTCGGAGGGCCCAGGGGTGGCAGAGGAGGCCGGGGTGGACCCTTCCAGCCACAGAGGGGCCGCGGTACCCGAGGAGCCAGGGGGAACCGCGGGGGCAATGTGGGAGGGAAGAGGAAGGCGGACGTCTTCAACCAGCCTGACTCCAAACGCCGGCAGACCAACCAGCAGAACTGGGGGTCTCAGCCCATCGCCCAGCAGCCCCTGCAGCAAGGGGCCGACTATTCCGGTAACTATGGTTACAGTAATGACACCCTGGAGTTTTCACAGGATTCTTATGGGCAGCAGTGGAAGTAGACGTGTCAAAATCATTATTTGGCAAAATAAAAAGACAGAAAAAAAACGTAAGGAGTTTGGCAACACTTTTTTTGTTTGTCTTTTTTTTTTTTTTTATCCCTTCATGGGGAAAAATATTTCACTGAGAGAGAAAAAATGGACACCCCCCCAGAATTGGCACAACATGATTGGCTGGAATAGCATTTTGGCCTGAAGATGTCAATGTAACCATTTTGCTGAATCATTTCTTACGGTTACATGGGACGTACGTCTTAAAACGCGCATCACTTTTACCTTCCAACATTTTGTTTGTTTCTTTTAAAGCCAACAATGAGCATTTTAAATGTGGACATTCATTTTCAAAGTCTGAGAGGCTGTTAAAATCATGATATTGCCTTGCAGGAAAGTTTGTGTCCAAGCCCCTCCATCCCCTACCTGTGTTTCCCTTATTTCTGTTTTTTAACAGTAGCATAGGGACTTGCTTGTAAATAGTTGCTTATGGCTAGAGCTTCATATAAAACATTTTTGCCGTGATGGAGAAAATCCACAGGAAGGAGAGAATTTAAACGTTTTGTAACGTTAAAAGTGTATGTCTAGCATTTCTAGAGGTAGATCAATTGTGTTTTTTAAAACTGATATTATTATATAACTTCCTATGTTTTCTTTAAACTTGCCCTTTAGAATTTGGTTTGGCTTACCTTAAAAGCCATAGCAGTTTGTTCTCTGATGTTTGTATTTATAACTTTTACCTTTGTTCCATTTCAATAAAACTCAGTTGAGTATCATTCAATTGTCAGATAACTTCAAATTCAATGGTGTCATTCAGTATTTGAGTCTACTTCTAATCCTACCTCAAATTTCACAGTTGAAACAAGATTTTGTCTGCTTTTTGCTCCAAGAATAAATCAAGAGACAATGAAATTGTCATACCAAAAGAATGGATGACAGAGAGCACAAATAAAGATTAGCACTTTATTTTCCAGGATATCCCACCCTCTTATGATCTGATGAAAGTTAAAAGATATATAAAGGAAATTAACATAATAGTTGTACATTTGTATACTGATGCATTTTTTATTTTTTTACCTCCAATCTTTTACATTGGACTCAACATCAAGACCAGAACAGCTAATCATTTAAATCCTTCCCTGAAGGTATTGTATCAGTTGCAACTCACCTCTCAAACACCATGAGGCCCAATTACACAGTAAAAAAAAGCAATATATCAGAAGTAATGTCTGTGCTGCTGCTGTAGCAATGACCCTTCAAGCCCTGCTGTCTTTCCATAGCAAAATGCTAATATCAAATGCCTTTGGTCCCATGATTATTATTATTTGTCTTTTGTTTTGTCCTTTTATTCCAACTTACCCAGGTGGTGAAGCGAGAGCTGCATCGCTTGAGTGAGGAAAGAACTCGCCCTGAACGGTGTTCCTTACAAAAGGCCCGGGTGAGCTAGTTTAGAGTACTGTCTCTCCTCACCTACAGCAGCGGCTAAAGTCAAGCTAAAGTCATGCCACACTTGTTGTTATTGTTGCTAGTAATATACTACTGTGAATGATGTAGGTTCTACATTTTAAATTTATTATTTTTGTGGGTCTCAATGACATCAACCCTTGCATCCTCAAACTAGGGCAATGAAGCTTCTATATAATTGCATTGTTATTGGAACTCTAGACAACTTCAAATCTGGAGAAAGTAATTATCGTCCCCCTTACTTGGGAGTTAGCCTAGTCATCCTGATTGACCAAGGCGTGGTAGGTCACAGTAGTATTAAAGCCATTTGGCTACATTACTCTGAAGCAGATTAGACCTGTTAAGTCACGGAATGAAATGGACAAAAGCAAACAGTCAGATTCTAGGCTTTTTATAAAGGAGATGGGTCTAAACCTCCAAACCAAACGAACACCTGTCACTTAGGCTCCGTCTAAAATGGCACCCAATTCAAAACTTTGTAAACAGCAAATAGAACCATGGTCAATAGCAGTGCACTACATAGGGAATAGAGGGCCATTTGGGACACAGCCTTAGCTACACCCCATTGTGATAATTGATTGAACTGTCCCCGTGCCACATTCTTTTGAAAAAGGATTCCCTTTCTTAATCTCAAATCAACTTTCTCGAGGAAAGCAAAGGGACTAAAATTCCTTCTTTTTTTTCTCTGACTAAGCATATGTTTTATTGGGCAATTAGAAACTCTGGCATTGACCTTCTGTACGATGGATACCTGTTCCTACTGTGGTAATTGACAACAACACTGATCCCAATGTATTTCAAGATTATAATTTAGTCGACGGCTGGGCAAGCGATAGAACAAGATGGTGCCTGGAAATTGGGCAGTGCATTTGTTTCACAGATGTGCCTTATCGCACAAGCAAATGTGATTAATGTTGCCAACAATTTAGCACTGTATTAATGTCTAATCAAAGGTATATTAAAATGATGCTATTTAATAAGAGTTGTGTGTTTTTATATGTTGCTTCTGTCACCAGGCTGTAGGGGAGCTGCCCTCAAGCTAGCCCTCACTCTGCCCTACCAGTGGACCAGTTAGGTTGGGCTCATACAAATGGAGTAGACTTATGGGTAAGGTGTCATTTGTTCCAATTCTATTCTGTTGTGTATTATTCATCTATAACATTTGAAATAGGAGCCCTTCATTTATATTACATTATTGTAGAAGTAAATCCATTGAAGATCCTCTGAGATGTGATGTCAATCATTCACTGATATTTGCCTATAATATTTCATATATATTTTTAAAGATTCTATTGAGGTGTTGCCAAACTTATGCTTTGTTTCACAGGAATGTCTATTGGTTGAGATGGCTTTCTCTATGTGGCCCTTTTACAGCTCTCCCCAAAGGAGACCTCTGTTATTTTTCCCAAACTTTCAGCCTGGGCATAGACACCTCCCCTGATGAACTCTTGGCATATTTGCAAGC
The DNA here is from genome assembly GCF_901001165.1 of Salmo trutta. Lineage (NCBI taxonomy): Eukaryota > Metazoa > Chordata > Actinopteri > Salmoniformes > Salmonidae > Salmo > Salmo trutta. Next base: position 1,610,292 of record NC_042990.1, on the reverse strand, counting down.
CCAGGCTGATGAAAAGACTCCAGGGCTACTCTACTACGTTGATCTTCCTGTCCCCATACCTCTTGTCTCTGATGCTGGTCTTTGTCATTATTTTCACCTTCCATTCTATATTTCATTTCTTCAATATAAAATCTTTATTTTACAAAGAATATTTATTTTTATGGACAGTTGCACTGATTTATTCTGTGGATTTGTTCTGGTGATTTTTAATATTTTGATGTGTCCACATCCCTATGCAGGAGTGGTTGGAGGCAGACTCCCTGTCTAAGCAGCTACATCAAGACCTGGACCTTAAGGAGAGCCTGGCTGCACGGGTGAGGGAGGCCATCCAGCGCCTGGAGTAGGCCAAGAGAGCTGCCCGGGGCAGGCACCGTCACCACCCACTGTCGCTGTGGCTCCTCCACTGGACACCCTGAAGACAGCCTGCTGGACACCAGCCGGAGCCCCAGCAGAGACAATTAAATATGAGAGGAAAGTTGGACCATGTTTTGCTTTCACCATTTAGGCAGACATTTTATTTTTGTTGGAGTAAATTGACTTTTGTTATACTTTGGGATTTCAAGACTGGTGTTGATGTATGTGAAAGGTGGGATATGACTTTGCAAAAAGTGACAGTGCCCTTTTCGATTGAACATGTACTCCTTAATAACACAGGGTCCTGTGTGGCTCAGTTGGTAGAGCATAGTGCTTGCGACGCCAGGGTTGTGTGTTCAATTCCCATGGGGGACCAGTACAAAAAATGTATGCACTCGCACATATAAAAATAAGTCGCTCTGTATAAGAGCGTCTGCTAAATGACTAAAATGTGAATTACTTGTCTAGCATTACATTACAATAGGGGTTGAGGTTGTGTCATTTCATCTTAAGTCTGCATTTACAAACTGGTTTCTCATGAGCATACACCTCATCAATTGAAGGATATGGCGTGATCTCAAGTTGGAATGTAGTTTCGGGACCCATCTGGCCATGGAGCTTGCTTTGATGCCATGTTCTGGACACAGTGTCACCTTTGCTCTGGTTGTGGTCTTGCTTGTCATCCTCTTCATGAGATCATCAAGATGAATCAAAACTAGGTGACTAACCAATAGGTTTCATCATTTGTCTGGGGCTTTATAAGATATTTATCCATACAGTATCAGTAGTAGACAATACACATCAGCATAATTATTATTGAAGAAAAATGAATATAACTTGGAACAATGATTGACAGTAATTTTTGTCAACTGCTGCACTAGCGGTTCTGGGGGGAGGGGCAGTGCCCCTGTGACAACAATTTTGGACCCCTTGTGGCCCCCCCTAAATGTGGAGTATGAAATAATTTTTACATAGCAAAAATAAGTTATCATTCTTTTTTTTATATCTGTTATTAGACAGAAAATGCTAATAAATTGTTGAATGATTATGAACATGGTCTTTTGCCTGCAATGCAGTGAAGAAAACGATATGACAACAATGTCTAATGTAACTGGCCCCTCTAACAGTACAACTGGCCCCAGCTTGCCCCCCCCCCCCCCCCCCCCCCCCCCCCAGTTGAAATGGTCTAGAACCGCCACTGAACTGCTGCCACCTCCGCTGCATTGCACTGTCGACATGCAGTCGATGTTTCAACAAGTCTTCAGTAGGTGATCATGCAGCTGTTGACTGCCCTGTACAGGATTCACCAACCTAGACGATGTTATCCATGGAGTGTCGCCTGGAGGAAGATTCACGGGCTCCGAATCTGACGAGCGCTCCCTTCCCATGAACGGGAAGATACTTAGATATATCCGATAGAAAACTGCTTTTTCTGTGCATCGGTAGTGAATGGTAATTGTGGGAAATTTGGTGATATATTTTTGAACACGCAAATAGTTTTTCAGCACAAAAATATATTTTCCGTTTTACAGTGAAACCTTTACATCAACTAGCTCTGTTTTATGCAGTTTATTGAATGGTTTGGAACATGAAACCTGACCTGTACTATTAGCGATCACAAATCTTTATGTATTATATATTTTATTGACATGTAGGGCTGGTTTCCCGTGCACAGATTAAGGTTAGTCCAGAACTAAAAAGCTTTCTCAATGGCGATTCCCTATCAAACATTTTTTTAGTCCAGGACTAGGTTTAATATGTCTGTGAAACGGCCCGTAATGTTTATTGAAGGTCCCTATGTTTATGTACAGTACCAGTCAAAAGTTTGGACACACCTACTCATTCAAGGGTTTTTCTTTGTTTTTACTATTTTCTACATTGTAGAATAATAATAGTGAAGACATCACAACTATGAAATAACACATATGGCATCATGTAGGAACCCAAAAAGTGTTAAACAAATCAAAATCTATTTTATATTTGAGATTCTTCAAAGTTGCCACCCTTTGCCTTGATGACAGTTTTGCACACTCTTGGCATTCTTTCAACCAGCTTCACCTGGAATGCTTTTCCAACAGTCTTGAAGGAGTTCCCACATATGCTGAGCACTTGTTGGCTGCTTTTCCTTCACTCTGCGGTCCAACTTATCCCAAACCATCTCAATTGGGTTGAGGTTGGGTGATTGTGGAGGCCAGGTCATCTGATGCAGCACTCCATCACTCTCCTTGGTCAAATAGCCCTTACACAGCCTGGAGGTGTGGTGTGTCATTGATGTAGAATAATAGTTAAGACCATGTAGAAAATAGTAAAAAATAAAGAAAAACTTGAATGAGTAGGTATGTGCATATGCGCGCAAAAAAACTGCATTGAGTCACGTGATAGTGGATATTGTGACGTCAGATGAATGAAGCCGAGATGGCGGCTGCAGGAGGAGAGCCTTCTGCCCAGAGTGGTCCGGATGATTTGTTCAATCATTTCTACACAGAGGTAGGATACATTTAGGAAATATATGATACTTAAGGTGTTGACAAATTCCGACCATTAATGCTCTGGATTTGTATGTATGAGGCCTTTAAGCACCTGCTGGCTAAAAAGCTCGAGAGGCTAACGTTAGCTAGCTCAGTAGCTGACGCTAGCTAGCTAACGTTTGCTCGCATAACACGGTGTGTGTATGTGCTAGCTAGCAGTACTAGCAATTGTTAACACTAACAGCTGTGGTGTTGATTCGCCAGAACGATTCTCAATGATCCTAATACGCATATAGTTTGGTAAACCGCTATTTTGTTTTATAAGTGTAGAGAAATTGTGTTTCCTTTTTTTAAAGTGGTGAATGGTTGTATTTGATCTGTAGTCTTTCAAGTATTAGTTTCGGTATTTCACTTATGGATACGCCCCCAACGTATTCGTCAGAAGGCTTTATTACAATACGCGCTCTACTTAGCCAGCAGATCTGACCCGCTTGTTTACAGCTGTACTTGGTTCTTACAGGATTCCTGTGTAGATTAAGGCACTGCAGAGCCAGGGCAAAATATGGCTTGGAAAACGTAGAACGTACAGCCTCTCCAAGGCAAATGCAGCATTACATTACAAATTAATGTTCTTCTGGTGTACCAAAACGCAATGACGTTGTCGGTGTGATTGAGGTGTTAATCTCGCTCTGTGGTGTTTTATGCTGGGTTTAGACAAGGTATGCAAAAGCCGTCATACCAGTCGGCATAGTGGGGCAAGAAAGACTGAGGGCAAAAGCAAGCCAGCGCAAAGGTATGCGTTGCTAAACAAAAAGTGCAAATCAACATCTGGAAGAAAACAACGTTATGGCGGAAGGCAAAATATTTGAACTCTGGCGGCAAGTCCCATCTACCGTAGTGGCTGATGGCATTTACCGTCGTGCTCTCATTGAAAACAATGACATCCGGTTTGCCATCTACCTCATACCATGTAAACACAGCATTAATCTACACAGGAAGCCTGTCAGACCCTAGTGCAGCTGTAAGAAAGCAGGTCAGATCTGCTGGCTAGTGCTCTGGAATGAATATAAACATGCTCAGTTCCATCTATCCAACCTTCTCCAAGTGGACTCATGAGTCCTGACAGATAATGCTACGCCAGCTGGCCAGTGAGAGGGATCAAGATTATGTAAATGATCATGAGTGAACTTCTGTGACCTTAACTAATATGACATTACTTTGTCCAACAGGTAAAGCAGATAGAGAAAAGAGACTCTGTGCTAACCTCAAAGCAGCAAATAGACAGGCTGCTCAGACCTGGGTCATCCTACTTCAATTTAAACCCCTTTGAGGTAAGTGGCTAGTTCCTGTCACATGCAACTGTAGTTGATCTTACATTTTAGTCATTTAGCAGATGCTCTTATCCAGAGCGACTTACAGTAGTGAATACATACATTTCATTTCAGGCAAAAAAAAATGGTACTATTGATCTATTATTATTGTGACAAGATTGATATGTAGATCTGCATTGAAGGGTCCTTAGTACAACACCAGCGACCTCATCAAGAGGTTCAGGCCTCTTGGCATAATGGCTTAGGTGTTGTGCTGACCGACGCATCGTTGCAGGTTTCAACCCGTTTGATATACTTGCTGAATGTTGCTGCAATGGTGTCAAAGTTAAATGGTGTTAACGTTGTGTGACCATAGTGTAACATTCTTTGTACAACACCAGCAAGTTTGTCAAGAGGTTTGGATCGCTTGACGTAAATTGGTATTTTACTGACAGCCTCATCTGTGTTGCTTAGGCTATGCAGTGTCAACTTTGCTTCTAGTGAAATGCCTAATTTCAATTGCAGGTGTTACAAATCGATCCAGAGGCAACAGATGAGGAGTTGAAGAAGAGATTCCGAGCGGTAGGTATACTACATCTCTGACAGAAGGTACCGAAGTATCCAATCTTGGACCAACAGATTCCTTGACAGCTTCCAGGCCATACCACTGTTGAACAGCTAACCCTAGGTGTCCACCTAGACCCTATTAAGAGATTATTTGCATTGACTCTTTACACCCATTCCATACATGTACTCTGACACACAGAATTTCACTCACTACCATCACTGCTGCTTTTATTTATTTGTACTGGTCAATTTATCTACTTTAAATAACTGTAAAATGATTTACATAGTACGTACTGTCTATTTTATCGTTTCGATTTCCCATCATATCTTAAAACTGAAAACCTTAGTGGTGAAACAGCCACGTCCGTTTGCGATAGATATTGCAACAACAAAGAAGTTAATGCAAAAAACCATTGTTTTTTCCCCTTGTGCGTGCAATGATGTCCGAAGTAAAGACTGACCGATATGGGAGTTTTGGGTCCGATATCGATTTTTGCATCGATATAGCTGCCTATTTTATAGTTTTTTAGAGGTGGAATGGCAGTGGATAAGAATCCAAAGGGTTTGTCCTGAAACACCACAAGCACACTAACAGGAAGTGCTGAATTAATTAACCTTTGTCTCAAAGTAAATTAAATGAAATTATATTGGTTACATATACATGTTTAGCAGATGTTATTGCGGGTGTAGCGAAATGCTTGTGTTTCTAGCTCCGACAGTGCAGTAATATCTAACAAGTAATATGTACTCTTTCCATTTCAGTTGTCCATCTTGGTCCATCCAGACAAGAACCAGGATGATCCAGACAGAGCACAACTAGCCTTTGAAGGTAGAAATATGATTGCAGACACAATATGTCTACATCAGTTAGCCAAATCCATTCAAAGAGTTCTTATCAACCCCCAATCCCACTGTATTTCTAGCTGTGGACAAGGCATACAAAAACCTGCTGGAACCAGAACAGAAGAAGAGGGCAGTTGATGTAATCCAAGCAGGAAGGGAATATGTTGAGCATAATGTAAGTAACTGACCGCTGGTCCCTCTGTTCATACGTCTCAGAGGTAGCTTCCCAAATGGCACCCTATTCCAGTAGTGCACTATAAAGGGAATAGGGTGCAATTTGGGACGTATATTTAATGTACAACTGTATTAATAGTAGTGATGCTACTATTACAGTTTAAGTTCATGTATTGCAGTAAAAATGTTGTGCTGTGGCATCTTTTATTGCAACAGATGAAAGAGAAGAAGAAACAGCTGAAGAAGGATGGGAAGCCTCAATTCGTGGAGGAGGATGACCCAGAAATGGTATTGACAAGTGGTTAAATTTAACTTGTAACAGATGTAAGACTGTTTTGATATTGGGCTTATTATTTTACTAAGGAAACCACTCTTCTCTTGATCTGACCCTCAGTTCAGACAGGCGGTGTACAAGCAGACTATGAAGTTGTTTGCAGAGCTTGAAATCAAGAGGAAGGAGAGGGAAGCCAAGGACATGCATGAACGGTAACAGTGCCATTTCAGTCAACTGAATATTGTACATGAAGCATTTGGAGGTATATCGTTGGTGAAATACAGAACACATCAGCACAGACCGCTCAGTGTAATTGCATGAAAGGTGTGTATTGCTTAATACTTGAATTATAGGAATACATGGCCCTCAGAATGTCTTTGGTCTTCTTTTGGTGGCCATAAGGAGGGAATACCATTCAATGTTTCGTGTTGTTTTTCTCCTCAGGAAAAGGGCAAGAGAGGAAGAGATTGAGACGGCAGAGAAAGCTAAGCGAGAGCGGGAATGGCAGAAGAACTTTGAGGTATGTTAAAAAAAGGTTGTAATTACATTTTTAAGCAGTAAACAACCGACATCTCCCAAAATAAGCTGGGATGAGGAGGGACGGAGTACCTGTGGCGCAGCGGTCTAAGGCACTGCATCAAACCCTGGTTTGATCCCGGGCTCTATCACAACCGGCCGTGATCCGGAGTCCCATAGGGCGGCGCACAATTGGCCCAGCGTCGTCCGGGTTGGGGAGGGGTAGGCCATGATTGTAAAATAAGAATTTGTTGTTAACCACCAGCCGCAGGGTAAACTGCAGATAGTCAGTTGTTATAGAAGTCGGCCCGATATTGCTGTTTTCTTCATGCATAGCTGACTATACCTTACATTTTTTGTCACAAGGAAACAAGGGATGGCCGAGTGGATAGTTGGAGGAGTTTCCAGGCAGGCAAAGGCAAAGCTAAAAAAGAGAAGAAACCACGGTCGTTCTTGAAGCCTCCTAAAGTCAAGATGGAGCAGAGAGAGTGATGTCTGTTGAGGTGTGATGGTTAAGGATACTACCCAAAGTGTGCACTTGCACACTCCACATCATGTTTAAAAGCATAGGCCGAAGGGAGTTTCCACCATTGTAAAAATCCATGCGAGGAAGTTTGGAAGTGCACACTTCGGAAGAAGGGTGGAGAATCGAGACTCGGCCCATTATTCTTACTTACTCTTGACAGTGTATCCACCGTCCTGAGAAATGTACTTTTGTGCTTGTTTTTTAATGTATATAATTGTGACATGCAACCTCCATGAGAGCATCACACTGACTGGCCTCAATTAAAGTAGGAAAGATAACAGGAAATCTTCCATTTCTGTAACCACCTTAGTTTGCCTGGACTTTTTGTGCTGTTTTATTTTTTATACCTTTAAATAAAAGCTTGTTTGTAACAACGCAGTCTAGTTCAGGGTAGAACAATGACATCCTTAGGTAACGACTGCCTGGTATGTGTTCGTCAATAGGTACAAGATCCTATAACATATGAAGGAATTCTTCACTTACTGTGAAAGAAGGGGTCCAGCCGCTCTTGGAGGACAATGGAAGTAGATTTCAGAAATACTTCTTTATTATTTCTGAGAGTGCCTGAATATTCTCCCTTCAGTTTACTCCTCTATTCATGCACTTTGGTTGGCGAGCGAGGTAGCGACAATGTCCCGTATCTCAAGTTTCCCTCTTGCTTTGCCTTCATCAGAATGTCAAATCCACAGTGGGCTGGGATTCCACTAGACAGAGAAAGCATCCTATTCCATATGTAGTGCACTACTTTTGACCAGAACCATATGGATCCTGGGCAGTAGACATGGGGTGTCATTTGGGACAGGGCCAGAAAGTCCACTACTATTCATTCCTATGTTGATGCCCCCTCTCTTCAATGCATTGAAAGTTACCCCGATTTACCATTGCTCGTGACCCTCTTGCCATCATCTTTGTCATAAGAACAGTGTTCTTCCATAGCATTGTGCATCCATTCTGTTTTCATACCAAGTGTTTGAGTGCAACATTGCTGCAATTAATCTACAGTACCACAGAAAGCCGGGGCCTAGTCTATCAGTTGAACTCTAATTGTTATACTATGTCCAATATATTCTTAAATAGGTAAGTGATGAAGTTATACATTTCCAAAGAGATTCACCAGTTTATGCTCATGCAACATTAAAGACAATCAATTGCATTTGACAGACAGACAAATTGACAAAGTACATTTTCTTGAAGTGCGTAAGCTGTAAATCAGTTCAATGACAAACCTATTAAGTATGCACATATGTAGGATACATGAGGATGTTCTAGTCCAGAGGAGAACATTAACAATGGTCGGGCTCCCGAGTGGCACAGCATCTCCGTGCAAGAGGCGTCACTACAGTCCCTGGTTGTGATCCAGGCTGGTTCAAATCTGGCCGTGATTAGGAGTCCCATAGGGCGGCGCAAATTGGTCCGGGGTAGGCCGCCATTGTGAATAAGAATTTTTCTTAACTGACTTGCCTAGTTAAAAAGGTTAAATAAATAAAAAACAAGTGAGCGCGTGACAATACAGACAGAACTGACTACCAGCACTAAATGACAAAGTGATCTCCACGGCTACAGGGGCAAAGAAAAGATCAAGCAATTGAAATGCATCTTCACATTCACTTACCCACTGGCGTAACAGTTTCTCTGAACCCCCGCAAGGTCGGAGTTCTTTTTTGAGGGTTACTGTCAAAATGATTAAAATAAAAAGTAGACCTCGATAACAGGCGCGTGGGACCCCCCGGCTTTGCGGGGGCTGCAGGGGTGTCCTGTATGCCAGTGCACTTACCCCCTTCATCTTTAAACAAACTCAAAGGTAGACTCAGCGAAATGACGTTTCCACGAGCAGCAGATATTGAGATGAGGGAGATGCAAGATGAGCTCACACAGTATCTGCACATGCGCACAGCTTTGCTTCATGCCATTAGAGCATGGTAGGTACTGGACAAAAACAGCAGAGTTGAGCTTCACGCTTAGTTGTTGCGGGAATTGGCCCACTATGCTGTTTACTTTCTGCATCTACGTCATACCGCTGAGTCTACCTTTACAACTTTGGCTTCTTTATCATCACCACAAGTGTTGTTTTTCCTAGAGTTCAGTGTCTTCTTAATGTCTCACAAGGGCAAGTGTAGGTAACCTCATCCCCAGTCTTTTTTTGTTACCACATAAATATAGGAACATAGAGCCTGGTGGACCAGATTAAAGTGTTAGATATGTAGCTTCGGCCCAGGCTTTCACGCACATGAACGAAGCCTGGAAGTAGAGGGCAGGTGATACAAGTTGTCTTTTGTCTCACATGACCTTACACTGGTCCCCGCTAGAGGCCATAGAGCTCTGGGCGCCTCCTGTCACATTCAGACTGAGCCCCTTGAAGGCACCAAACAACTAATCATCCTTCGCAGCTTTCTGGTTGCTCTTGGCATTGGTCTTACTCTACATGGGGATAAAAAAACAAAAAGGTTAAATGATCTGTCTCTAAGTTTCAATTCTAAAATCCTGGCTAATGGTAGTCATGTAAGCACTTTGTAAACAAGAGACATTCTAATTGAACTGACCTCGTATGTCTCTTGTGATTCCCAAGTTTCATCCATAAACTCCTTTAGTCCGTCAAAATGAAATGGGTATATTGTCAGATCAGATGTCCGTCCACTGAACGAGTGACTTCCATCTTATTATGACCAGTCACACGTGACGTTCACACACAGAACTACCTTAGGGAGGCAGTGCTGGCTCCTCCTGACGGACCTCTCTACAATCTTTCTTTCTGTTTCCTACAATAACACAATACAGAAACAGAGATGCTTCAGTGGCATTGTGAGTCTCCCAAGCAGGTATACGGTGCATTCGGACCCCTTGACTTTTTCCACATTGTTACGTTAAAGCCTTATTCTAAAATGTATTGCGTTCCCCCTGATCAATATACACACACACCCCAAAATGACAAAGCAAAAACAGGTTTTTAGAATACTTATCTTAATGTGATATTTAAGTTCACACACCATTTACTCAGCACTTTGTTGAAGCACCTTTGGGCAGCTATTACAGCCTCGAGTCTTCTTGGGTATGACGCTACAAGCTTGGCACACCTGTATTTGGGGAGTTTCTCCCATTCCTCTCTGCAGATCCTCTCAAGCTCTGCCAGGTTGGATGGGGAGCATCGCTGCACAGTTATTTTCAGCTCTCTTCAGAGATGTTTGATCGGGTTCAAGTCCGGGCTCTGGCTGGGCCACACAAGGACATTCAAAGACTTGTCCCGAAGCCACTCCTGCATCGTCTTGGCTGTGTGCTTAGGGTTGTTGTCCTGTTGGAAGTTGAACCTTCGCCCAAGTCTGAGGTCCTGAGCGCTTTAGAACAGGTTTTCATCAAGGAACTCTCTGTACTTTGCTCCGTTCATGTTTCCCTCGATCCTGACTAGTCTCCCAGTCCCTGCTGCTGAAAAACATCCCCACAGCATGATGCTGCCACCACCATGCTTCACCGTAGCAATGGTGCCAGGTTTCCCCCAGACGTGACACTTGGCATTCAGCCAAAGAGTTCAATCTTGGTTTCATCAGACCAGAGAATCTTGTTTCTCATGGTCTGAGTCTTTTAGGTGGCTCTTGGCAAGCTCCTAGCAGGCTGTTATGTGCCTTTTACTGAGGAGTGGCTTCCGTCTGGCCACTCTACCATAAAGGCCTGATTGGTGGAGTGCTGCAGAGATGGTTGTCCTTCTGGAACTCTGTCAGAGTGACCATCAGGTTCTTGGTCACTTCCCTGACCAAGACCCTTCTCCCCTGATTGCTTAGTTTGGACGGGCGGCCAGCTCTAGGAAGAGTCTTGGTTGTTCCAAACTTCTTCCGTTTAACAATGACGGAGGCTACCGTGTTCTTGGGGACCTTCAATGCTGCAGAAATGTGTTGGTACCCTTCCCCAGTTGTGTGCCTCGTCACAATCCTGTCTTGGAGCTATACAGACAATTCCTTAGACCTCGGATTGGTTTTTTCTCTGACATGCAGTGTCAAATGTGGGACCTTTATATAGACAGATGTGTGCTTTTCCAAATCATGTCCAATCAATTGAATTTGTAGAAACATCAAGGATGATCAATGGAAACAGGATGCACCCGAGCTCAATTTCAAGTCTCAAAGCAAAAGGTATTCGTTTTAATTTTTTTTTTAAATACATTTGCAATAATACATTATGGGCTATTGTGTGTAGATTGATGAAGGAAAAAATGTATTCAATCCATTTTAGAATAAGGCTGTAACGTGACAAAATGCAGAAAAAAGTAAAGGGGTCTGAATACTTTCCAAATGCACTGTACTTAAATGCTGATACTTATCCAAGTAAGCTCTAAGGGACAGTTTCCCAGACACAAGATTTAGCTTAGGCCTGGACTAAAAAGCCTGTTCAATTAAGAATCTCCATTGAAAGTGCTTTTTAGTCCAGGATTAGGCATAATTTCTGTCCGGGAAACTGGCCTTTAATTATTTGATATCTACTAAAAACAATGGCCAACCATCCCCACCTTTCTCTTTGAATGTCAGCCTGGTATGCTCTGAGCCAAGAGTCTGGTACAGCTCTCTGCAAGATTTGGTGCAAGGGACACTTCCTTCCGACTATGCTGTGCCTCCGGACTAAAACTACGCTCTTCCGTTGAGCCCATGCTCACCACTATGCTCTTCCGTCGGTCCCCCATGCACTTTTTCGTGCGTATTTTGTTGTCCAGTTTTGTCCCTGTCCCCGACACAATTGCTGAACCGCTTGATGGGATCACCCAGGGACTTAAAATCCATCTCTAGTTGTGTGCGCTGCTTTGAACGCTACAGTAGAGTTTCATCATCTCTCACTCAGAGCTGGAGGAACTCAACTAATGGCCTGTTTTTTCAAACCTGTCAACGGCAAAGATAAAATTATTAGGTTGGGAAGATTTTTTTCTGCACAAGGCTAGTACAAAGGAGGGAAACTACACAACTTAATACATGAACCGTCTCTGATTGCAAGTTGATCTGAACAGTCTTAGAAAAGTGGCATTATCAATGACAGAATGGAACCAATGTAAACTACATTCTTTACAATACAGCCAACCATACTGATAATAAAGACATAACAAAAATCAATACAACGCTATTTCAAGTGTGACCCGCATTATTATCATTTTTTGGCACATACCTGTAAATAGTCTATTTGCTGTAACCAAAAAAGTCAGGTAATCCACATTCCTCAGTGGCAAAACAGTATTGCTTTGATGTACTGCGGTTGATGGACTTCTGTGCATTTGTCCGGTAAAGTGCCTTGTCTCCTCTTATTGGGATTTCACAGACAACCCTCCCTGCTTCTCAGGCAAATTAGCTGAAGACATAAACACTAATCTCATTAGAACCTACAGGGATGCAAACAAACTAGTATAGGAAAGAAACAAGCATCATGTCATGTAGTTTTTCAATGATGATATGGAATGACCCATTCCCATTCTTTGAATTTGGTTAGTTTGTAATGAACTGTCAGTGTAGGTATAGTTATAGGCCTGTGTTGCTAGGTGATATCTGTTAGTTCTGACCATAAGTAAAGAGTGAGAGGGGGCAGAGATAGAAACCACAGTCTGGAGGAAGACCGCATTGAGGCATGAATCACGTTTGTTTTCAATGTCAGCAAGGGGATTTCCGCGTTTCTTTAGAATAGCTGCCATTTGAAGTTGACAGTGACTCATTGATGCAATCTTGAGCCACCAGCCGTCCACTACTTTGTACCCAAATAGCACAAAAGTCACTGAATCCCCACCACCCTTTATCATGTCTATACATTTTGACTGATGGAAATAAAGCTTTTTTACAAAATCCAATTAAACATATTTTCTGGGTTATTTTTTGTTTCTATAGCTAGACGTTTATTAAAGGTTAATTGTTCCGATTCACCCAGTGAACTTAACCTTAGTTTACTGGCACACATCTACAGATTCTGTATAGGCTTTGCTCTAGTTTTTATGGTAGCAGATGGGGAAAAGAGAGGGAGCGAGGGAAAGCAGGCCTGGGAGGCCAACAGACACAAAGGTCAGACACAAGATCATGAGTTACTGAAAGATGGATGAGTACCCATGACGGTAGGTACACCTGCATGGCTGCCACAGCTGATCCTCCTGTCCTTGACCCTTCCTGTGGGTGACACGGCAGACTTTACAGAGGAGTGGCCATGGGTGAATGTCAATTAATATTTTCTTGCAAACCCTTTTCTACTCAAAACACATCCGAGGGGAGGGACCTTGGTCCTTCTCCTCTAATAGGGTTGAGAAGGTGAGAAGATAATTTGAGAGAGCCCATGTCCTAACACTACTCATCTACAGACTATTTAGGTAGCAGCAGATGGTACAACACTACTAAATAGAGCAATAGGCCAGGGTCAGTCAAGGGTTTCCTGACAGCCTTCTATATCATTGGCCACGAACACACTACAGTCATTAAATAAATCAGGGTTCAAAGACACAGTCGAGTATTTAAGACAAAAACGCCTCCCCATAACTCAACCAACGGCGCTACAAGCCTTGGCAAAGGAGGACTTAACTTTAATTCGACAGAATCATACATAGTTTTATACATTTAAATCTTATACAAAAAAATAAATGTACAGGGAGATGAACAGCGGTAGCGTCTCATAATAAATACTGTGCTGCTGTGTGCCTGTGGGGTTGGGATGCCATACATTACTATTATGACCCTGTGTGTGCTTCATCTCAGACCACAGGCCTGATACTATCACACATGTAAAAGGCAGTTTGCAGTTTGTGTTGTATGGGGTCTGATTTGTGTGAGTGTCTGTCATTTCCCCAGACTAGATGAAGACCAGCTGAGAAAACATGTCCAGTTGTGAGTACTATTATTACATTAATATGGCATCAATCCCTCTCCTCAAAAGCATTGCATAACGTAACAGAGATACAGAAGATATATTATATCAATAGGAGAGGCCGATATAAGCAATAAATGTGGAGTGGCAATCACTCATTGACGAAACGTGCCATTCGATTGGCTAACATTAGCCAAGATCGATAGCTGTGGCATGGGCAAGAGTTTCCAAATAAATACAAGACAGTGCCACCCTTCTCCAAGCGTTTCACCTCAAATGAAGAGGTCACGATATTGTCTTTCAGAGCAAGGCTTCTCTTGCTCTCACTAGTGTTCCACTACACGAGGCCGGTCCTTTACATGCGGAAGACTGGAGCTGGGTCTGGGTAATCTAAGGTTGGGTTAAAAATTCCTCTCTTGGTCATTTGCCTTCTGTGGAGCAGAAGCCGAGAGGACTAAAAGGAGGGCTGTCTTTTTCTGAAGTCCTTCTGGTTTTCTAGCTGCCAGCATGAGCCTCTATCCTCACTGTGGAGATGGGTGGGGGCAGTACAGTAAGCAAGAGGAAACGGGTCCATGCTGTGATGAATGGCCAAAGGATTTCAGACAGACTTGTAAGGTCCATCAAATTTGGCCGTACCGCCTTAAGTGGTCGTATCAGTCTGCTCCACCTGAAGAAAAAAAAAACGCTCTACCATTAAGAGTCTGTGGAGGTCCCGGGTCACCGGCTGATGTCGCGATTGCCCTCCCAGCTCTTCCCCCCCACCGCATCGCCTGCTGTCCCCGATTCGAAGAAAGGGTGTCTTAGGGAGTCTGCCAGGGCCAGGCGCTTAGCGGGCTCGTATTCCAGCATGCTCTCAATCAGGTCAAACAACCGATGGTGCTCCTCGGCTTCCGACAACAGGTACCTCTGAGAACACACAGAGATGTGATCAACATAATGAAAATCAGGAAAATGTGAATACTATATTTGGGGTTAAGGTTCATTTCAATAATGTCTAAATAGAGGTTGATATCAGAAATCCCTGGTTAATCCGACATGAGGGGGTGAATGGGAAGGAAGATAAGTAGTGGGGTGCTACACAAGGGAGGGAAAAGGAGCTGCTCTCTTACCCGTAAGGGTTTGCAGTTTTCCCTTACGTATCTCCCAGCTGACGAGCTCTCGTCCCAGTCCAGACGGCCACGGTAAAAATATTTCTGCTTCCTGAGTTAAAGGGGAGAGAAAAATTATTGCAAAGATTGAGGAAGAGCGGCATATATAGATAAAAACAGTGTGTGCGCAGGGGCAGCAGCATGGAAGAGTTGCCATAGGGTTCAATACCCACAGACAAAGATCACCAACAGGCCCTTTGATGTGGCAGAAACCCACAACTTTACTTTGATGCTCTGCATCAACAACTAGACAAAGCAACACTATGGGTGTGTTTGATGGATGACTTTTTGACCTGCAACTACACAGATGCACCTGGTCGTGTGTGTATGTGTGAGGTCTGACCTTGTCTTGCGTATCATCCTGGAGGGCACCGGCCCCAGTATTCTCTCCATCATGGCCAGATGCTCCCTGTTATCATGAGTCTGGGGGAGGGATGAACAAACAAGACAGCAAAGGTAAATCTTAATTGCATCTCTTTCAGTGTATACATGGCCATAAATGTAAATAGTGGATATCAGCAACTAGACTGATGCCAACACACACCATTATCAGAGACCTCATCTATCTTGCAACAATTTGACTGTAAAATGTGGCTGAAGCTGAAAGCTTTGAATAGAATGAGCGGTATAGTATGAGAGCGCCATCACCTATGGTGTTAGCATAGCCAGGCAGAACTCAGAACACAGAGGACAACGTCAACCTAGGGTTGATCCCAATTGGATTAGCAGCTGTGTCTCTCTGCTGCTCTCTCTGGCTCAGTGTGTGTGTTTGCTGCGAAAGCCATTCTGGGCTTCGTTCAGTCCTTCCTGACAACCTGAATCCACCAGACACGGAGAGTCATCTTGGAAGGCAGCTGTCGCCACAGACAGCATGGGATTGGGAAGGGAAGTGGGGTTTTACCTGGAACAAGGTGAAGCCCAGGTAGTACTCGAACAGGATGCAACCGATGCTCCACACATCACACGGCTGGCTCCAGCCCAGCTCTACAGGACAAAACACAGAATGGGTGAATGTTTTTGGGCTGGTTTCCCAGACACAGATTAAGCCTAATACTGGACTAAAAGTATTGTCAATTGGGATTCTCCATCTGAATTGGTGGTGTGTAGGCTGGTGGAAACTAATAAAACAATGAAAAAGCTCAATGTAAGACCCTAGCCTCACACGCTTGCTCCAGTGCTTCGATTTATCAAAAGCAACAACCAAAGTTTCGGCAGCAGCAGCTTTCTGCCTTAACATTAGTTGTAACTTCACAACTAGCATCATAGATCAAGAGGGTGAAGATTTAGTTTCTTTAAATAGAACAAGGACTCATACAGGCCACATAACAGACCATGGGTAAGCTTACACATTGAGCTTTGAAAGTATGTGAAAAGACAATCAACCCAGCTCAACTCTGAGCAAGCACACTTGACTAATTGTCTCACATACTGCAAAGTGAGTACAAAGCCAGTCAACTGTGCTTAGTGTCTGACTGTGGGTTGCTGTTCAGTGTCTACCTGACTGGAACCGAACTGGCAGATTATGGCAGTTCAATGCCACTGCCAAAGAACACCCCCTCTGTTTTAGAATAGCCCAGACATAGCCCAACCAGACAGGCTATAGCAGTCCATTGTCAATGTAGTGGCTACACCACCCTTAGTGTAGAATAGTCCTCATCCAATTGTTCAGCTAACTGGCCTGAAGGAAGATAGGGCTAACTCTTGAGTCTGAAGTGGAACGTCACTCACCTAGTATGACTTCCGGGGCGCGGTAGTGCCGTGTGGAGACGATGGTGCTGTGGTGCTCGTGGTCAAATGTGGCGCTACCGAAGTCCACCACCCGTACGTCCGTGCTCTTTACTGTCCGCTCGTCGCGCTTCTGTAGGGAGGAAGGTGAAAAAGGACATGGCTTAGAACCTTATAGTTTTGTTAAAAATAAAAAGGCAGAATGCTACTTTTTTTCAAACCTCATGAAATGTGTAAAGCTAAACTTTTAGACAATTGGCCAGTGAATGACACCTTGATTAGTCCATTCCTGATATCTAGTAACATTGACGTGATCCATTTTCATGCTTCTGACATTAAACCATACCTGTATCCAAACTGAAAATGATTCCCATTTGTTTTGATTTGGTACATTTAGGCCTAATCGTCATTTGCACTTCAGGCAATAGCTGACTGCCAAAGCATTTGCGATGACACTCAGGCTGTGTCCCAAATGGCACCATTTTCCCTATATAGAGCACTACATTTGAACAGGCCCTGGTTAAAAGTAGTGCACTATTAGGGAATATGGTACCATTTGGGATGTAGCCTCTGAAAGCAAAACAGGCTCTGCAGAAAGCCTATTATCCTGAGGCCCGACTCCTCGTCTCACCTTCTCTACATTATAGGTCATAGTGAAGTCGGAATTGACAAACAGGATGTTTTCTGGCTTCAGGTCTGTGTGCGTCAACTTGGTATCATGAAGAACTGTGAGGAAAAAATACCAGTTAAAATCCCAACAGCCATTCACATTCGATGGTGGTCAATGAAAAAAAACACTCTTCTGATAGGTGTGTTTGAACCAACGATGCCCTCATGTGGCTAAAGGCTTCTTATTGCAAACAATGGTGGCCTTATATTCCAATTCCAACCTCTCTAGGTGAGTAAGGAGGGGGATAGCTAAATCAACAAAAAGGAATGAATGAAGGATTGTGTCACGGTAGTGATAGGGGTCTATGTAGGGCATTGGTTGTTGGAGTGAGACCAGTTGGTAGGTCATGTTGAAATTGTTAAAGAGAATGTGCTCTTGATAACTCATCTGGTTAAACAAAGGCAATAAATACAAGATAGTAGCGTAATATCGGAGTGCACTTACACTTGACAGCCAGGCTGTGGAGTGACAATTATGACAAGTTGACTGCTAGTTTCTGCACTTATGTCGGGCCGTTATTGTGAAAGAAAATGTGTTCTCAATTACTTACCCGGTTAAATAAAGGCAATATATTTTTTTATATACAAATAAATATATAAACTTACACTTGACGGACAGGCATAGCTGGTAGGCCATGTGTCGGACCTGGGCGATGGAATAGGGCAGGTAGTTGTTCTCCTTGAGGAAGTCGAAGGTGCTGAGGGCCAGCAGCTCAAAGGAGATACACATGTGGCCGTGGTAGTCGAACCAGTCATACATCTGCACACACAGGCTGGGAGGAAAGGTGAGAGGGGTTCCATAACTAACAAAGTAAACATAAGTCAATAAAAACAAAATGATACAGGATCCTGTGTAATTAGGGGTTTTCTTCAGGATCAAAAAGGAGGCTTAGGTGGTGGGTGTGGGAATGGGCATGGTAAGCAAGGCTACATTTCTAAGGACACCCCATCTCAGTGATGTAGAGAAAGATTTGCATTTATTAAGCCAACTTTATGCAAATCTACAGATTTCTCCATGGAGCCGAGAGATATTTTTGCAGTTTAAAAGCACATTTCCTGCAATTCTACACAGTTGGCCATGGAGCTGAGAGAAAATTGTGTAGTTTTAAAGTTCAACGTGTTAAACCTAATCAAATCAATACTGCTAAATTCATTGTTTTTGGAATTTTCAAGTCTCCTTGATTGTCTAGCTTTTATTTTGGTGATTGTTAGTTCTCAAAGATTATATTATTTCAAAATATATAGGCCCATTGTCTTTTCTACATACTTCATACCTGATTTTAGTCATTTAAGTTTACACTGAAAGTGTTTTTCCATTCCCGAAAATTAATGTAATTACACTGTTTGGAGAAAGTAATTAAATTGGAGAAAAATTTGACAAAAATCCCTGGTAATGAACAATACACCGTAGTGGTCTGAGTCAGTAGCAGGCTACTCACTGTTTGTTTTCCGGATCTTTCTCATTGATTCTCTCCAGCACATTGATCTCCAGACGAGCTGCTTCCTTGTATTTCTCCACATTTTTAATGATCTTCAGAGCAACAGCGGCCCCTCCCCTGTAAGACACATACAGTATGAATGACAAAGACATAACTAACCACGCCACATGATGAATATAGACACAAAACACATGAGGGAATACCTTACGGTGCAAAGCTGTGATTCCCTAAGTTAGGTCCATCTACATAACCCGAGTTTGTGCTGTTGCTTGGGAACCTGGTGTCACAGGTTTGGAAGCTAAAATAAGATGGATACCCTAAGGATAGCTTTTGAAAAGATTTTTCAGTCTCTTTAACATGATACATTTGTCCAACCTTGTTGAGCCATGAAATTCCACCTTATTTCATACAAGCAAACTGTATTGTGATGAGTACATTCTATTCCCTTGTCCTTGCATGTTGATAATGCAACATGTTATGTTCCCAAAAAGAATTTTGACTTTATCACATTCAAGTTCAAACTTGTATTGCGCTTCAGGGGGCAGAGGCAGGGACATTAGCATGGAACAAATTTGCATGGGGTATCATTGCCCTACCCACTAAACTCATGCCCTATAGAGAAGCACACAGATGTCTATAGTGAGCCTAAGTGCAGGCGCTAATACACCCATAGCAAACGGCCACGACATGATGGAATAACAAGATTAGCCGAAGGAGGGGGGCTCTAACTCTAGAACTACTATTTGTAAATAGTAAACACCTAGTGCAGGTAGAGGGAACACAAAGAAAAAAATAGGACTCCGGAGGCTTTAAAAAAGGGCCACCAGCTAACAGTCAAAGCCGTTGTTTTCATACGGATACATACCGACGATGGTCAATACATTGCATCACCCTCCCAAAGGTGCCTTCTCCCAGAGTGCTGACAATCTCATCTGGAAGACAGACAGAGAGATGGGGAAAGAGAGTGGGAAAGAAGGGAAGAGAAGAATTAGACATGTGGACCGGAGCAGGAACATCAAGGCAAAAAAAGTGACAGGCGTTTCAATACTAGCACCCATCCCCCTTTTCAGGTTGTGGACAAATGGGATGCCAAAAATAATCTTTACTTTTACACGGTCCTAGATAACCTATGATAATTGGGGTACACACACTACCAGAACAAATTATGGGAAAATGTTTTGAGTGCCCCCCAGCAGCCTATAGGAAGGAAAACCAAAAGTATATTCCTACAGATGTTGTGGTGGTGTGCCTATTTTAGAGCAAGGGCGTCGGGAGGGAGGAATGTGTTGGGTTTTACTGGTTAACCTATGTAATTGAAAAACCCACTCAAGCAAAACTTCTGAAATAAGTGTAAATGTGCAGACTAAGCAAATAAATTTGGTTTCAAACTAGAAGAACATACAAGTCATGCCAGGGATACGAGCTGGAAAATGGTAAAACTATATGTTAAGTGGGTGGATGTTATGAGATCATGGATCATAACTGTGTTTTTTTAAGCATACAAATCATGCTCTTAATTTACCACTACAAATACTTCTATAAAGTGTAGCATTAAAAAGATGCAACACTGTCAAAGGTCAAAAATGCAACACCGCAGACAACTTAAGGCCCTATGGATGTTTACTAGGTAGGCCTCATGTTAGTTTTGAAGGAAAGGGCTAGATATGAGGGGTTGCAAAGCTAATTGCTTTTCCCACTTAATGTATTACAAAAAAAATATTTGTTTTAGACCTGGACTTTAAACTAAAACGCAAGAGACAATTAAGAAGTTGAGGAAATGTTGTGTTAGGGGAAAACTCTAATATCTCTGATATACAATCACAGCTAGATAGCCTCAACACAACGAGCTGTATTTATCTAAAACCGATATCCTCAAAAAAAAATGGTGTGCTATCCACCCTGCTTTTTGAGCTAGAGCAAACAGCATTCTACCATGGCATCATCATCAGGCACTCCCCTGTCAGTGAATGCTCTATGGTTTTAAATACTCATATGGAGAAGGGTTACGATAGAGTAGTGGCAGTGAGTACATCTCTCTTGCAGGACGTCCCCACTCCGACAGATCAGGTGCCCTTCCTCGTCGTCCCTCACACTCAGTGCCCGCGTCCGGCTGTCACTCCGCTGTTTGCAGCCCCCACAGCATTAGCAGGTCACGACACGACCGACAGGGGACAGGGGGGTTTTCGGGGGCAGCCGTAGCCACGGCGATGGAAGGCGGCACAGGTAGAGGAGGGAGGAGGAGGGTGATGTTGTAGTTGACGTAGTGGTTGTAGGTGGGTGTGGTGGTCATAGGGCGATTCGTATGACACCACGTGAGGAAATATATAACGATAGGGATATAGTGCAAGGGAACAAGTCAAAGATCACATTTTGTCCTCTGCTTCTCTCCCCCTCTACCTTTTAACCCGTGCTATTACAAATAAGGAAGCAACCTGCATATCCATTCATGAACAAAAAGCCAATTCAGAAAATACCAAAAATATCTACATCAAACTATGATATTGCCCACTTAAAACGAAGCAGAGTACTTCCCAAGAAAACAAATAAAATGAGAGGATGATAAGGCAATCAAGCAAAAAATAGTTCAAGATTAAAATCATCAGAGATACATAGATACATGCCACCCTATGTTCTTCTCTCTCATTTATGTCTACTTAACGCAGAAGGCGAGAATGTGGATGATGCTTTATCCACATGGGTCCAAAAACAGTCAATGTCTCACTACACAGCTCATTTTATGAGAAGACTGTAGAAGGTAAATCTGGATTTAACTAAGACAAAACAGCTACTCAAATCCTGCTGACAAAAACAAAACAAAAGATTGTACTACTTACCAAGTCCAGGAGCTGTGGACAAGAGAAGGTAATAGAGAAGTAGAGAGACAGAAAGACATGAGAAGAGAAAGATAGAAAGGAGCGGGAGGGTTAAAGGACAAGCTCGGGCCGGGCTGTACTCACCGAGGAGGATGGGCTATAGGACCTGGTTCTACGCCGCCTTCGTTTGTGCTTACGCCTGCTGCCCTTCCTTCGGTACGACTCCTCCCGTTCCCTCTCGCGCCCCCTCCGGTAGTCGCACATGCTCGGTGAGAAGTCACGTGCGTAGTAACCGCCGTCAGCTGCTGCTGGTGCACCTCCATGTTCCCTTTCCCGGTTTCCGCGGTCTCGTTCGCGGCTCTGGTCCAGGCGCCGGTAGCCCTCACAGTAGCGCCGGTCGTATGGCCTGCGGTCTGCCGAGCGATTGTCGTAGCTGCAAAAGAGGCGCCCAACACAATGGGTTAGAGCGGTGGTGTCTCTGACCACCAACTCAGGTTACACGTTATTCAATGAATGCCATCAGAGCACTCTGATACTGGTACATGAGAACCTATTGAGAGTTTAAAAAACATTTCTACCAGATAAACTATCATAAGGTACAAAAGCTTACATACCAATTATTTAGTTTGCAAGTACACAAATATAACACAGCCATACAAACACACCTCCTGGAGCGAGCGTAGCTTCCCTCCTGTCGGTTTCCCCGTCCCCTTCTGTCCCTGTCCCGATCCCTCTCCCGGTCACTGCTAGAGGAAAAAGAGGGCGATCTGCGGTGCCTCTGCTTGCGTCCTCTGTCTCTGTCCCGGTCTTGATAGCTGCTCCGGCTGGCCCTTTCTGAGGACGGGTACCGTCTCGAGTGTGGCATCTGTGACAAGACATGTTACTTGGTATTTCATTGCCGTTGGTGAGGGGTTGGATTGCACTCAGTAAGGAAGGGATACAGAACAGCTGCATGGTGGGGGAAAGGAAGAAAACTAGTCAAAGAAAACCAAGTGAGGATCCATCCTCAGCTCTCCCATCAAGCCATTAAACTCTGGAACTGTTTTAAAGTCACCATTGGCCTCATGGGGAAATCACTGAGCGGTTTCTTTCCTCTCCAGAAACGGAGTTAGGAAGGACGCCTGTATCTTTGTAGTGACTGGGTGTATTGATACACCATCCA